>NC_053495.1:21068988-21400607 GCF_905171775.1 Rana temporaria
TAGCACTACAAGATACTTGGGGCAGAACTGGGAGGTAGGTAAAGGGTGGAACCAAGGGACGGTGCTCAAAGGAGGGTAGGGCACTTAAAACGAGGGGGCACTCAAAAGTGTGTGTGTGGGGGGGGGGGGGGTCCTGCATCTATTCTAAGGGGGGGGGAGCACTGCCAAAATGCCTTTGGGATTAACGCATTTTGCAGCACCTGTAGCAGTAGGGAGTATAGTGGTACTGCTGCTCATGAGACTTTGTAGTCACTGACCGTATTGGCAGCAGTCAGTAGCAGTATCACGTAAATGTAGATAGCCAAGAAAATCATGTTCTGAGGCCTCTACTGAATTGTCAGAACATAAAATAGGACATGCACAAGAAATGTAGTGTAAATATGTAATCTGTGAACCGCCTGCAAAACTGCACAAGGAATACATAAAAGGTCATAACCCTCTGCAGCAACAGAAACACGCCATTTACATAGGAAGTTGTGGAAGAGGTTTTACACTGTGGTAAAGGATAGATGTCACCAAAAGTGCATATGTACAACACATCATGAAAAGGGTTTAGCCTCTGTGCACACATACGTGGTGCGGACAACGTAGCGATCCCTGCGCATTTCCCACATCGCAAATTGCATCATTTGCAATCCGCTGCAGGTTTCAATACAAAAAGGCAACGACACCAGAAAAGGATTGCCTGCACAGGATCACAAGGTACAGAACAATGCAATGGGGTTGCAGTGTCTCCTCAAAAAAGCTGCCTGTACTTATTCCATTTCAAAATGAATAGGCTCAAGACGCACTGCATCGCATGTGCGATTCACATGCGAGTTATCGTGTGAACCGGGGCTTAGTGCTGTAACATTACCTGGCTACAACACTGCACAAAACAAATGCTGCAGTGTAAACAAAACACATAATCAATGTCCTAAACCTCCGCAGCAACGCAAACCATCGCACCACCTTCATGGGAAGTCCTGCAAGGGGTATGAATTGTGGCACTGGATGAATGACACTACAAATAGCGCATAGGCACAACACATGCCATGGGTAGGGCTAAGCGCTGTATTTATGCAGACACAATGACTAACATAAAAGCCGCGCAGGAGACCCCTGCTGACAAACACTGTGCTGAGGCTGCCTGAACAGCGCAGCAATACTATAAAATTATTTTGCGGCCTGAGCTGTAAATAGATTCCTTAGATAATATCCAGCTATACAAGAGGGATAGGAGTTACTACAAATAGAGAGCTTCATTATTTTAAATCACCTTATGACAATATCTTGCATCAAGCCCCCTGCTGCTGCATTACCATCCTGAATGCCATGGTTGAAAAAGTGCAATATATATATATTTTTTTTTGTTTGTCTTTTAATGACGCCACATTATGAGGTCCAATCTTCAAACTGCAGTCTAATGTATTGTGAACTCAATTGTAAAAAGGACCGCCTAAAATCTTACATGGTATCAGACTGGAACAGGAGTACCATTAAAGTATATGTAAAGGTTAGTTAAAAAAAAAAAAAAAAAAGCCATGTCATACTGACCTCTGTGCAGTTGGTTTTTCATAGAGTGGTTTTGATCCTCCTCTCCTAGGGTCCCTGGCTCCGCCCCTTCTAGTGCCCCGCTGGAGAGCTGCTCTCCCTCTGGGAACTCATGCGGGTGCGTGCCCTGCTGCTGCGTCCATTGACACAGACAGCAGGACTCTGCCCCGCCCCCCGGCTGCGCTGCGATCGATCTATCCAATCAGGACCAGAGACACCGGCTGAAGCGGCTGTGCTCATCCCCGTCGCTGGAAAGACCGGGTTCAGGTAAGCAAAAAGGGGGCTCTGGGGGGCTGCTGCATCACAGGAGGTTTTTATGTATGAAGGTGAAAAACCGTAAGTGTTTACATCCCCTTTAAAGAAGAAGATCTGCATTGCATCTGAACACCACAAACCAAAAACACCATTTACATTTTTAACATTCAAAGCAAACTCATCAATACATGATTTTGTTGAAAAATAATTACTTTGAATCCAGTAAACCCCCCCCCCCCCCCCTGCATTTCAGGCTGTGGCCATCTTAAGGGCAGAGGAATCATGCAACATTTATTTCCTAGAATCCATCTGCCCTTTACTCAGGCATGCATGCAGGAGTGTACTTAAAGCGGGATTCCACTCGCGATTTTTTTTAAAAGTCAGCAGCTACTAACACTGTAGCTGCTGACCTTTAAAAAGGACACTAACCTGTCCTAGGCGCTCATGATGATGGGCCCCCGACGGCGATCGCTTGGTCCTGGCATCTCCATCCTAAGGGAAACAGGCAGTGAAGCCTTACAGCTTCACTGCCCTCTTCCTACTGCGCATGCGCCACTCGCATGGCGCTTTGTGAATGGGCGGCTGCCTCCTGGGATACACACAGTTCCCAGAAGGCAGCGCGCCCCATTAACCAGAAGACACTGCGATGGAGGACGAGGAAGAAGACGACTGCGGTGGAGAAAGAGGCAGAAGAGCTAGTTCCGTATAGCAACAGCCCTTTCTGGTGAGTATAAAAAAATATCTATTTTTTTTTCTCAAATTTTTTATTTTTGTGGGGGGGGGGGGGTTAAAAGTTAGCGTAAGACTCCACTTTAACTGAGAAAACTCTCCTCCCCCCCCCCCCCCACCTGAAGACTCCTGGGATAGATGACATTTGCCTAGGCAAAAAAACAGGAATTAACTGAAGGAAAAAAAGGGGGGGGGGGGTTTAACGCAGGTAAATCTGATCTACCGGTACTTTCCTATCGATTTAATAATGCTAGCAGCATGAGGATTAACAATTAATTGGGAGAGTGAAATTACACTTTAAATCTGCATGTTAGGCACTGGTAGAGAACCCAGAAGTGATATGAGAAGGATATGAGAAGACTCGGCTCAAGGATTGATGGATACATATCCATGACGAAATCACAATATGACTACATAAAATATTCTTAGAAAACTGATCTCAATGTATGTAAATACACTAGCAAAACATACACCGAAGAATGTGGTGTAGTCAAATAATAAACACCAACCTGCAATGCAATACTTGAAGTCAGGTATGTATATAGACACATAAGCCAGGGAGGGGGAAAAAAAAAAAAAAGAAGCACATGTAATATATGAGGCCTGAGCTGAACCAATATTTTATAACTCAGTCACTGGGTGGTAACCTGTGATAAATCTAAAGCAGGATATACACAGACTGAAAATTGGCCGGTCAGCAGGATTTTTGCTGTGTGTACAACAGAAGCATGTCTAATGACCGTGTTCTCCCCAATGGTCATGGGAAAGCAGCATTTGATCATCACTTGCAGCCAATCGCTGCAGCACTGATCTGTTTTATTCTGACAGGGGGAGAATACAATACAGTAGCATAGTGAAAGATCTCTGCATCCAAATCGCATGGGATCTGTGAGGGGCAAAAAAAAAAAAAATCTTGCGTATACCATGCTTAATTCCTGGAGAATGCCTAGAGGCCAACAGGTAGTGAACAAATATTAAATACAGCAGCAGGATGCAATCCTGGAAACTTCCACTTCTGTCTCAGGGTAAAATATGGTAACAAACATACCTTAGCACCCTTATACCAAGGGAGACTTTGGTCTCTGCAATACTTTGGGCATGCAGCGAAGTCCAGAATGGAGTGTGGGGGGCACAGACCTCACCCTGCCTTTGTTGGGGAACTCTTTTTAAGCTTTTACAGCAGGTAAGGCAAAGATAGTCAAATTTCTGATTTTGACCATGTGTCAGCTTTGTATACGATTTAAAAAAAAAAAAAAAAAAAAAAGTAAATGAAGTACAACACAGGGAGGGTGCAATCACCTAGTGCATCATCGTCAACACTTTAACCGCATGAGCTATAGCTCTGAGGAAGGGGGCTAGTTCCCCCGAAATGCGTAAGCTGGCATTGCCATCCTTTCTTCAGCTGAGGTTTTAAAGCAGTTTTCCAGATTTTGTGCATTTATATGCTTTCAGCTTACTTGGCTTGTGAGTACATTATGTTTTCTTATACCCTTAATAAAGTGTTAATGGGGTTGTAAAGGTTTGTTTTTATTTTCTAAATTGGTTCCTTTAAGCTAGTGCATTGTTGGTTCACTTACCTTTTCCTTCTAAAATGTTTTTTTTTTGTTTTCTTTGAATTTCTCACTTCCTGTTCCTCCTCAGTAAGCGGTTCTGGCTGACAAACCCCCAGCCAGAACGGCTCGGATGATGGTGGAAAGCTTACTGAGGAGGAACAGGAAGTGAGAAATTCCGACAAAGAAAAACATTTAGAAGGGAAATTGAAGGAAAAGGTAAGTGAACCAACAATGCACTAGCTTAAAGTAACCTATTTAGAAAATAATAAACTTTTGCAACCCCTTTAAAGATTATGCGCTAGGCGCCTGCGCCCTGAGTTTTGTGCAGTATTGTATTTACCCGATCAGAGATGTACCGCCCTCTCGTTTGCAGTCCGGGTTGCTCAATACTTTGAAATGTATGTCTCACATGGATAGGTGCTTCCACCATTTCTGAGCACAGAGGTGTCTAGTTTGCATATCCATTTCTTAGGGTAAATGGAGTACCCAACACCAGCTATGTCAGTTCCTCCTGCTGCTTCATGCCAACACAGAAGAGCCTCCTAATGCAGGGGTAGGCAACCTCAACCTTCCAGCTGTTGTTTTGAAACTACAAGTCCCATGAGACATTGCAAGACCCTGACAATCATGACTCCTAGAGGCAGAGGTATGATGGGATTTGTAGTTTTACCACAGCTGGAGGGCCAAGGTTACCTACTCCTGCGCCTAATGCATCATATGATGTGTTTATATTTCCTGATTCAGACATGCTTGGGAATGAAAACTGAGCCGGCGTGGCCCCAATGGACTTTTTTTTTTTACTGGTTTCCACATGAGCATGTTGCCAGTGTGGTGCTTGTACACTTCAGGTTTTCTAAACCTTCACTGTGGCCAGCTTAGTTGCAAACATTGCTCAAAGCAAAATAAAGACATAATGCACGCTAAAGAAATACTTCTAAACCATCTGTCAAAACTTCAAACTACACAAATAAAATCATAGATCAAGCCATACATATGCTTTGTTTAAAATCCAAATCCTTTATTGGCAAGTTCACAGCAGAAACAGCTATAAACACTGGATAGATGGTCACAAGCTGTAACCTGTTGCTTCCAAGGGTTTCTCTTGCTCATACCACAGCATTGAGACAAATTCCTACTAAGGGCCCTTTCACACGGGGCGGATCAGTAATGATCCGCCTCCGTGTGTCCGTACAGCTCAGCGGGGATCCTCCGTAAAATCCCCGCTGAGCTGGCAGCTGACAGGGCGGTCCCCGCACACTGTGCAGGGACCGTCCTGTCTTTCCTCCGCTCTCCCCTATGGGGAATCGGATGAACATGGACCGTGTTCATCCGAACGACGGAAAAAAAATTAGGGTTTTCTTCCTTCCGAAAATACGGATCTTTGCGGAGGCGGACAAATTACGGGTGTCAGTGGATGGTCATCCGCTGACACCCGTAGTCACATAGGGACCCATGTATGTCCCGTTTTCATCCGCAACGGACGGATGAAAATGCGGACATACGGTCCGTACGTGTGAAAGGGCCCTAAATACTAGCTGGTTCACTTTTTACCAGTCTTCCTGGTGATGGCCCATTTGATAGGCTGAAATGTGTCGAGGTCGATTTGAGCCATTGCGACATACTTGCGCCCACCATCTGTTTCGATCATCGCGTGGCAGCTTTCTACCATTGCTTATGGGTTGATTTCCCAAATAATTACCCGCTATTCACACCGGGTGCCAGGCCACAGGCACCCCGACATGCCAGTTGAATATAATGATTTTAAAATTATTAGAACTTTTAAAACGATATTGCACAATGACGTTTCCTCTGTCATATCTATTCATATGAGGCATATCCATCCCAGGAACTGTCAAAGAAAATCTGCAGGGGTCTCCCCACATGCGGACAGAGATAGTTGGTCCATACTGCGGGGTGAGTTCACATTTATGTGGGGGGCACCTTATCTGAGCACCAAAAAAGCACGGATATCTTCATCATTTTTTGAGCACGAGCACTTTATTGGGACTTAAAATTTAGCAACTTTAATGTCGCCAATACAATATCATGGAGTTTACTTTTTACGTTTTGTATATTTACATGTAGCATTTAGCGCAGTTTCTCTATTTACCAGTGTATAGCTGGGCCTTAGGCTAAAGCGCCATATAAGCATTTCATCTTCAAAGAGTGCCAATTGAACCCAGGAGTGGCAGTCGGGGGTGAATTCCCGATCACAAAATCCAGAATGCTACAGGCTGGGAAGACCGAAAACTGTGGTTCCCCCCCTATTGAAAAGGCTTTCATGGCTTGCAGTTGCAAACCAAAATGGCAGACAAGTGCTAAAAAAATTTAAATAAAAACTCATCCCAACCCATTGTTATCCAAGCAAATGCTTTATGTTCCCCAACAGATATTTTGTATGTTGCACTTAAAAATCTGCACCATCCAATCTAACAGAACAGCGGCTTTAAACTAGAAGCAGGCCCTGATGTGTGTATGTGTGTGTGTATATATATATATATATATATATATATATATATATATATATATATATATATATATATTACACACACATATATGTGTGTATATATAAAAACATTTTTGGGAAGAAATGTGTCCAATCACTGGGCTACATTTAGTGTTCTCCTTCCTGCACAGCAGAGAGATATTCCTCCTGTCTGCTGTATTGATCTCCCCTCCTCGTCTGTCCACAGCTGGCACTGTGCTGCAAGGCTCCCGGCAGTAACAAGGCGGACACGTCCTCACCTCTGGGCTCGCTCTCAATCAATAGCCAGATTTGCATCACAGCAAGTCAGCCTGCGCAAATGGCAGATGAGGCTGGGCTGCCTCCTTCATCCAATCCCCAGGAGGCGCTACGATTTATCAGACACCTTGGTGTGGCCGGAGAAAGATATTGACCCCAAATCTTCCCACAGAGGATTCACACCATCAGTTCAGCTCAATTAGACAGAACGTCTCATTCCAGAATGAGAAGACGCTGTATTAACCTGTTTGAAGTTCTTTGCACCTTTAACATGTAAAAATGTATCTATATATTTAGAGATGGCCACCTATACATATCTATACACAAAAACGTATTATGATAAAGTAAAAGTAGTATAGATCTCCATTACTTGCCTTTAGACTGGCCTGTGGCCGTGAGGTCCCAGCAATCACCTCTCCCAGCGTCCTCGGGCCGTCTGCTGAAAAAAAGAATATAACAATTTACTACAAAAAAATTAAAATTAAATAACAAAAATACCCAACATAATACTTAATTGGTAGATCACTATGCAGTTTAGAAGGCCAGAATATGCATAAACCGCAAGAGCCTTTCATAAATATAGAGACGACATGTAGATCAGTTTTAACATCACACATTACCCAGCATTAACGTGGCGACTGGTGGCGTCTCGTGAATTATTACATATTAAAGGTTCTCTCTCCGGCATCATCACGCCCTCCCTTCCACCGATTCTCTCCTACTACCAAGATATACTCAAACGGTTTCATATCACAAGGCAGTGTGTGGGATTGAAATAGATGGAAGGAAAAAAAAATGCATGCAGGAGTGTAAAACTGCCTATAGGAAAAAAATATATATATCTCTTACTATAGAAATTGTTTACTGGGGATAAAGCTCCCAGCAGCAGAAGAGTTAAATCTTTTAATACTGACAGCTAGCAGGTGAGGGCCATAAAACTTGCAGGAAAAAAACACCTGGATGGAATAAGGCGCAGAGATGAAGTGTGGCCACTGTTGGTTTGGGAGGAGGGGAGACTTTGCAGGGGGAAAATCAGCAATAAAAAAATAAATAAAAATGTTTTATTTGTGCACAGGTGTTTTATTTCCCTGATAGAGGAGCAGCTCAGCGTGTTAAAAGTTCCATCGCCAAGGAATGCCGCAGATCAGCTTGGACGTGAAAGGTCAGTAAATCCCACAGAGACTGAGCTTCCAACACCAGCACAAAAAACACACAGACGAGAAAGCAAAGAATTGCATGCGACACCTTGAGGAGGATGCGGCTTCAAGGTGAATGAGCCACATGTGAAGAAAGATCATGGTGCTTTTCAGAGAAACGTAGGAAATCAGTCCTATTCTTCTTATGCTACCGCTGCCGAGTTGTCAGTGGTGGAAGATCAACTGGCTTTGCGCCATAGCAACCGTTTACATTCAAACCTTCAATGGGGAAAATGACATTTGCAGAAGGGAAGTTTGAATGTGGTCAGTGAATGTGGAGGAACCTCAGCAGGTCTTACAATGAACGCCCCCCAAGTCTGGTCACGTGTCTCCACCCTACTGAGAAGAAAGTGCCATCAACTTAAGCAATTATCACGTAAGTGCGGCCCTAAATAAAAGCGTTAATGCATTACCACAGCTTGTACAGCCGATTAACATTTATGAGAATACCCCCCCCCCCCCATGCTCCGTCTGATACAGCCAACATTTCTTCGGGGACTAACCGCTAATAAAAAGGTGTTTAGTCCGTTTTATCACAGGATTGCAGGTCTTCAAAATGATAGAAGACCAGTTTTACTTCTCAATAGTTGAAAAAGTGTCATTTCCTGGCTATTCTTCGATGCAGATGTTTTTTCCATTAGGCCCCTTTCACACTGGGGCAGTATATGTGCGGTGGCGGTATAGCGCCGCCAGTGCCGATCCTGACCTCCCTGGGGCCCTAAGCAAAATGACATGGAACATTGAAAATGAGAATCGGGGGGGCGCTGACGACAGTGACATGTCACATTCAAGAAAGTTGAGAAGCAGGGGTGTTCTGCTGTCGGAAATGACTCAGCCAGCGAGTTGAGAAGCGGGGTGAGGGGGCGAAAATGACTTCTCACCAGGCGGGCCTCTAGTAATTTGGGGGGCCCGTTGCAGCTTTGCGGGGCCCTAAGCGGCTTGCATAGTGAGCCTATAGCGAGGATCGGCCCTGAGCGCCGCTATACCGTCGTAATTGCCGCAGAATTGCGGCAGTAGTCAGCCGCTAGCGGTGCAGGATTAACCCCCACTAGCAGCCGAAAGGGTTAATACCGCCGGCAATGCGTCTCTGCAGAGGCATGTTTCCACGGTATCCCATTGTTTTCAATGGGAAGGAGCGATGAAGGAGCGGTATACACACCGCTCCAAAGATGCTGCTTGCAGGAGATTTTTTTTTCTCCCGCCAGCGCATCGCCTCAGTGTGAAAACCCTCGGGCAGGTTTATTTCAGGCGTTATTGATGCGCCATTTTTAGAGCTAAAACGCCTAAAATACTCAGTGTGAAAGGGGCCTTACAATAATCTACATCAGGGATAAGCAATTAGCGGACCTCCAATTGTTGCAAAACTACAAGTCCCATCATGCCTCTGGGTGTCATGCTTGTGGCCGTCAAGAGTATTGCTATGCCTCATGGGACTTGTAGTTCTGGAACAGCTGGAGGTCCGCTAATTGCATATCCCGGATCTACATGGACACATCTACATGGAGTGATCTAATCCAGTGGTTGCCAACCAGTGGTCTGAGATTTATACCACCCAATTTTGTTTCCAATGCACGTTGACAGTCAATACCGCCAGGAGTTGTACAGAGAGCGGGAGGTGAAGGATGAGGCGACTTCCAATGGCAGCGCTGATCACACAGCTCGAGCACATGTGTGGATAAGGAGGCGAGATTCAATGAGTGTGTCTAAGGCAGCAGAGTGATGAAGAGAGTGCCTGAGCAGTGCATGTAAAAGGCATGTAAAAGGCATGTAAAAGGCATGTAAAATTCAGGTTAGTGGTATGTGGGATTCAAAATTATGAGTTTAGTGTTTCGGTTGGCGAACACTTATCTAATCCATGCCCCATGCATGGCAGTGTTTACCAGCATGGATATGTACAGGTCTGGCATGCATCCCTGTGCCAGCAGCCCCATAGTTATCTACTGGGATGCAGCAGCTGCACGGACAAAGCCGCAGCTGACAATGTGACATTCATGCAGGTGCATGGCCCCAAAAACTCACTGGGTGCCAGTAAAAACACAGCTCTGCCAGGGCCACTGGATACAATTGCCCAGTGTGAATGAGGCCCAAGAGTTGATGTCTCGTTTTGTCCAGGAGAGAGGCCATTTCTCCCCTTGATCACTTCTGACAACACGCCACGCCAGTAAGAAAGAAAGGTAGGAGATCATTGTGAGGTAAAATTGTGCTCAGGTGTCCCCTTTTCTATGTAGGAAAAAATAAGTGTGAACTGCTTGTACACTACTTAAAATATGGACTCCGATGCCAAATGATCAGGTTCAGGACGGCAGGTTGTCCTCCATCCAGAAATACCGACATATAACACGTCTCTCAGAATTGCAGCACGCTCTATATGACCGTCTCTTTAAAAACAAATCGTTTTACGAATTTCTGCTTTATCAAAGTGCCAAAGTAGTAAATCTCACTCATTTAAATTCCATTACTTTCAAGTCTGTGAGTGGGCCCCATTATCTCCTTGAGAGGCCAACTCCATTCCCCTTTACAGAAGAAGCTCTGAACATTGTGTAGAAGCAATCAGATTGGTAGCTGCACATAAGCAAAATGTCATTAGCTTGCCAAACCTAAACCAGTGAAAAATTATTCCTGATGGACCGTTGGGGATTCCTGCAAACCAGAATATACACCATTTAACAGCATCCGAGGTTACTAAGACGCAGGCAACTCCTGACTTCAGCTTCACGCGTTTTGTTGCTAGGATGCAGGCAGCAATGCCGCACATCGTCAATGATTATGGTGAAGGTGGCCACCTACATCCTAGTGACCAATTTGGCCCCTTTCACACTGGGGGCGCAAGGTGCGGTGGCAGGAAAGCGGCGCTTTACCGTTGGAATTGCAGCGGTATTCGGCCGCTATCGGTGCAGTTTTACCCCCCGCTAGCAGCCAAAAAGGGGTTAATACCGTCGGCAATGCGCCTCTGCAGAGGCGCATTGCCGGCGGTATAGCCGCGGTTTCCTATTGCTTTAATTGGGAAGGAACTGTGGAGGAGCGGTAAATGCACCGCTCTAAAGATGCGGCTAGCAGGACTTTTGGGGCGGTCCTGCTAGCGCACCGATCCAGTGTGAAAGCCCCCAGGCTTTCACACTGGAAAAGCAGCAGCTGTTTAGGGTCGGTTTGCAGGCGCTATTTTTAGCGCAATAGCGCCTGCAAACAGCCCCAGTGTGAAAGGGGTCTTGGGGGGGGGGGGGTGGTCGAAACTGACATGCCCCATCCCCCTGCATACCTAGTCAAGGCTTTTGTCTCGAGGAAGCACCTGGCCCACCAAGACACTTGCATTCAATCATAGGTACATTTGTCTCCTTGCTACATGCGTGGTTGGAAGGTGGTGGGGGCACCGCAGTCGACCACACCATCTAAGCCAGGGGTCTCCAAACTTTTCAAACAAAGGGCCACTTTATTGTCCTTCAGACCTCAGGAGGGCCGGATTGTGGCCAGCGGGGGCAGAAAATGTCCTGGGCCCAGCACCGGTGAGAATAAATGTGGCCTCAGGGTTGGTGGTCAGTAGGAGGAGGAGTAGGGCCCTTAGTAGGAGGAATAGTATCCCATCATTGATATCAGTAGAAAAAATGGCACCCCCTTGTTGATGTCAGTGGAAGTGCCTCATATCAGTGGGAGGAACAGTGCCCCAAGGGCGGCATAAAGGCAAGCAAAGGGCCACATCTGGCCCTCGGGCCGCAGTTTGGAGACTCCTGATCTAAGCAATGAGACAAGACAGAAAAACTAACAAAGTGCTACATATGCATTTTGTCGCCTGCAGAGACTACTTCTTTATCAGAACGTGAAGAGGCATTTGTGTGACACCATAAACATTACATATTTATAATCCTCTGCTGTTATAAGAATAAAGCCTTTCCAGTAACTAAATAGCACTGCTTGTCAAGCATATAACTACAGTATATATCAGCCAACTGAGTGCTTTGCCATTTTAGCAGCGTCAGCAAATTACTGTGAGCGGGGGAATTCCTAACTTTTCTATTTTTTTTATATAGAAATCAGGGGGGAAAAAAATCTTGCTTTAAGGAATTTAGTTTCTCGTCTCTACAAACTTGTAATAGCCGAGATATTGAGCATGTCATGGAGGGGGAGGGGGGTTCCATTTCCAAAGGGGTCTAATTAGCGGTTTCAAACTCTTATGCCAAGACAGTACCCAGTTGTGGGGAAAACAACCAATTCCCATTTTGGCAGCGGCCGAGGCGTTCTTTTCTACAGGTACTCTTTTCTAGAAAACAAGCTGCGAAAATATGCAGGTTACCAGTCTTTTTTAATTCCCACCACCATTGCTCCAAACGTTTCATTATTTTACAAGACTTCCCTCATGTGCACTAGTTGCACACTTGTTCTGGACAAGTATTGAAGCATTTTTAGAACCAAAAATGTAATATATTGTAGCTTACCAATTTCTACATGTGGTGACTGCATTTGCATGGGTTCTTGGCAACTGGCTGCCCCATTGAAAGCAATGGGAGGCCAATAGCTCCCGCAGCCAAGCGTGGCTGCTCACATACATAATCTCTCATGGGGCATTTGCCTGTGAGACACCGGCCATGTCTGACCTAATCACTCCATGTGAGCGGCCGCGATTAGCTGTGGGAGCCATTAGCATCCCATTGTTTTTAATGGGGCTGCTGTCCCCAGCTAATCCCTGGGGATCCTGCATGTAGTTGCACATGGCCCCAGTCAATGCGGTCTTAATGATTTAATTACTTTTGTGTCTTGCAGTTTTGGTCTCTTCTAAATCCAGAGCGTCTCAAGGGCCTGGCAGCCAATGGACCAAAAACATTACAGCAGGTAATATACTCCTCTATGTTTATCATTAAAGTCCATGTTCCTTGGCCTCCAGATATTAAACAGTATACACACAAATTATGTTCGACATAAAGCAGGGGTCTCCAAACTGCGGCCTGTGGGCTCAATGCGGCCTTTTGCTAGCATTTATCTGGCCCTCAGGGCCCTATTCTCACCAACGCCAACATTGGGGAACCATGCCTCTCACCGACGCCAACGGGTCTTAATTACAGGAAATACCTGCACTGGTAGTTAGGTTTCACACCACAATGCCACACAGACGTAGAAGAAATACAGAAATATTTATAGGTCTCCTGTATTAAAAATTTCTCATCCTGAAGTTCAGCTTTAAATCACTTGACCTCCAGAAGATTTACCCCCCTTCACGTCAAGGCCATTTTTTGCGATATGGCACTGCATTACTTTGACAATTGCACAGTCATGCAACGCTCTACATGAATTACATGTTTTTGAGAGAGAGAGAGAGAGAGAGAGAGAGAGAGAGAGAGAGAGAGAGAGAGAGAGAGAGAGAGAGAGAGAGAGAGAGAGAGAGAGAGAGAGAGAGAGAGAGAGAGAGAGAGAGAGAGAGAGAGAGAGAGAGAGAGAGAGAGAGAGAGAGAGAGAGAGAGAGAGAGAGAGAAAGATATACACACACATGCGACTCACAGTGGGGCTGTGATATTGCACAGCCAGTGACACCAACTGAGAACTTGACACTTCGTGGGAACCGGTTACACTAATACAGTGATCAGTGCTAAAAATATGCACTGTACTAATGAAACTGTCTGGAAAGGGGTTACACATCTAGGGCAAAGGGTTAAATGTGTGCCTAACCAGTGTTTTTATGCACTTCGTGTGCTGCTTTCACAAAGGGATGTGATGGATTTTAGTTCCTGCTTTGCAGGGAAACAAAAGCCACCACATCCCTGCTGACAGGACAGAGCTTTGCATCGTTTACATATGAAGAGCCCTGTCCAGTCGCCCTTCATTCAGTAAAGAGGGGGTGGGCCCACCAGCTGAAACGGGAAAAGCCAGCCCCTACCGATGGCGTCACAGTAAAAACAGGTTGGGGCCCGGGCGGTGGCAAAAAAGAAGAGTATTTCAGCGGTACAATGCTGGACCTGAATTTTAGAAAGGGGTCTGGCTGAAGATCCCACAAAATCACTCTCCTTCTCAGAAGTAGAGAACACACATCTTGACAGGAACAGTGCCTGTAACTTACAGCAAGACTCTAGAAGGCTTTGCTAGGCATTTAATAGGCTTCAAAAGCTTTTCTGTAAAGACTTGCAAAACCAGATGTTTGCTACACTCTTGTTTACAGACCAAAATAAAACAGAAAAATTGCCTATCAGAGAGAATGACATGGAAAGTTGACTCTGCTGTCATGCAATACAGACCTGCTCAAGTGCATTAAATAACCTGTGCAAACAGGGCAATGACATTGCAAAATCTACAGCTTAAAGACTCCAGCTGTCAGAAAGTGTAGTCACATTATTATAAAGAGAAATCTAAAGGTTACTGATTTTTGTACACTTTTCCTCATTAACCGCTTGCCGACCATATACTGTATATAGGGCAGCAAATCAGCTCTCCTGTGCAGAATCATATACCTGTACGCGATTCTGTGCTTCCAGGTCTGGAGACAGTGTGAGCCAATCAGAGGGTCCGGTGAACACGATGTCCGCGGGGAACCAAGTGATCGCTTGGGACATTGGCAGAACGGTGGTCTGCCTACGTAAACAAGGCAGATCACTATTCTGTGAGAAGGGAAGGTTGTGACCATGTGTTCCTACAAAGCACTCTGCCTTCCTACAAAAGGATGGGCTCAGGCGTGTTTGCAACGCCACGTGTCCGCGCCTGCCAGGAAGCCGACGCTCCACATCACTAAATCACAGGCAGAGAGAGACAGTTCCCGATCCGTGGCTGCACATAAATCGGGAAATGTCTCACTACCTGTGATTAGCGCTGCGGAGTGTCAGCTTCCTGGCGGGCTCAAGCAGTGACAGTGCATATTTCTAGCACTGATCTCTGTGTATTAGTGTCGCTGGTCCCCAGAAAGTGTCACTCTTAGCTGGATTCAGGTAGGCGGGCGCAACCTTGCGGCGGCGTAGCGCATCGTATTTACACTACGCCGCTGTAAGTTAGCAAGGCAAGTACTGTATTCACAAAGTACTTGCCTGCCAAGTTACGGCGGCGTAGCGTAAATGCGGCGGGCGTAAGCGCGCCCAATTCAAATTAGGCTGAGGGGGCGTGTTTCGGCGTATCTAGTGATTTACATATTCTACGCCGACCGCAATGGAAGCGCCACCTAGCGGCCAGCCTAAAAATTACACTTTAAGATACGACGGTGTAAGACACTTTCGCCGCTCGTATCTTAGCCTAATTTAAGCGTATCTGGTTACCAGAATATGCTTAAATTTGCGTCGGTGCAGATTCTGACTACTGTCTATCTATCTACTGATACGCCGGCCTAAATCTATCTGAATCTGCCTATCAGTGTCCGATTTGTCAGCCACAATGTCGCATTCCTGCTATAAAGCCCCCATTACTAATGAAAATAAATTACGTAAATCTATCCCATAGTCTGCGAATCAATATACACTTGAGATTTTTATTATTATATTTTTTAAACATGTAACCGAATACATATTGGACTAAATTTAAGAAATTTGATATTTTTTCAATTAAAAAAAAAAAAAATATATATTTATTTAAAATGTAAAAAAAAAAAAAATTGGCTTTTTTTTATAGCGCAAAATAAAAACCGCAGAGGTAAGCAAATACCACCAAAAGAAGTCTCTGGAAAAAAATATGTATTTGGGTACAGTCTCGCACAACCGTGCAATTGTCAGTTAAAGTAACGCAGTGCCATATTGGAAAATATGGCCTGGTCATGAAGGGGGAAGGGGGGTAAATCTTCTGTAGGGCAAGTAGTTAAAAGGTCAAAAGACTCAGGTTAACACAGGCCTAGGATTATTTCCTAGAAGGAGGAGTGTTGCTCCTTATGGACCAATGACCAAACCATTCCCAGCTACTATAGACACTCCGGTGGGTTTTCTGCTAGATTGGACAATGAACACATCTTGTCAGCATGTGATCTTCTGTTGGTGGAATGAATCCAGTTTTCAATTTTTGACACGCTGATAACAAAACAAAGTCTGCACAGGGTTGGATGACCCCGCAACCCAGCGAACGGCCAGTAAATCAATGGCTTTGTTTCACTGACAAACCAACAATTTTAATGGGTAAAAAAGCCTTAAAGTACATCTAACGCCTTTTATTCATATACACTAGCATTTTCAAGGCAAGGAGTCATGTTAAATGTCCTAAAATCAATGAAGTTGTAGAGTTCATTTTATTCAAAAAGGCGAACTCCCCCTTGAAAAAACACCACATATGTTGGTCTTATAGTAAAAAAAGGAGTGGTCCACAGCAGCCAATCAGGAAAACTTTTCTGAATAAAGCACATGCAAGACACAAGTTGCATACGTAAACCCATATTTTTACACCAAACCATCGTAAAGCCCCCGTTCACATAGGAACAACTGGGCTGAGCTGCACATGACAGGTGCACTTTACGCTATACAGGCTGCAGCTTATAGCCAAACAATGAAGCAGCAGCACCTTAGTGAAGTCATCCATCAGCTCTCCTCTCCCATGAGGTTGTTCAACATTGAAACTGACAACAATGTATATTGCAATAGGGGCTCAGAGTGCTGCCCCTCTCTACATCAGGATTAGAAATATAATAAAATAAACATGTTTATTTTATTATATTTTTTTTACATATCTGCCTGTAGTTCAACATTAAAGCCTCTCTATGCATCCATGGACGTGCCATCTTCACTGCCTTTGAATACAGCCCCATCTCCATACCTGCAAAAGCATACATAAAAGCATCCAAGTGTGCGGGGGTGGGGGTGTCAAGGCTGCATGTACATACATAGGCAGAAGCAGTACGTGTGTGAAAACGCTGGTGTATGTCCTCCAGTTTATCGCTCTGCCTCCCATCCATGGGAGATAATAAATTATCAGGGAATGCAACCCAGAGATGCAACATTCCATGTGGCACAGCGAGGAGCTCAATACAAAGGATGTGTGCCAGAAATCAGGGAGTGTTGGACAGGCGTCAGGAAGATGTGCTAAGAAAGTCACTCAAGTGCATGAAGGTCAAAGTAGAGGCTCGAGTCACCAACATCAAGAGACTTCAGATAAAATGGCAAAATCTCTGGAAAAGCATCACAACTAAAACCTCATATTTCACTTCAGGAAGCAGAAAAATAATTGTATGCATCATGTGTCCCATTCACATGATGATTGGTAGTGTAAAGACTAAGAAACAGGAGGAGGGAGAACAGATCCACAAGATGAAAGACTAAAAGCAGAAGCAGGGAGATCACTACCCTGCAGGTACAGCTTTCCCTCCAGGAGGACAATGAGCAGCACAGGAGTGACGTCACCAAATCCTGTGGAACTAGCAGCTAGGAGGTATAAACACAATACAGGCAGTCCGCAGGTTACCAACAAGATGGGTTCTTCTGAAGGTTTATTCTTGAAGTCGTTCTGAAGGGAATTGATACCAAGTGCCCAGAGGCGATTCAGTTCGCATGTGTTGCGCTATATACGTTTCTCACTCACTCAGATACTGCCAGACTTCAATTAGATCATTACAATCATCACTGCTCTTCTGCCGCTGTCAATTTTAGATCTACCAAGAATACTTTTTTTTTATTTATTTTTTTTAAGTGAATTTTGTGTACTCGAGAGAGGAGCCGGACTGCAGGAGTTGGGAGTAGGCAGGCATCCCCCAGAGGCAATCTGCCACCTTTCTCCATGCCCCGGGTGGCAATGGTGGGTGTGTGAGGGGGTCCTCCCACACAGCCTGCCCTACCTGCTCCGCTTTGAAGCCCAACGGGGCAGAAGGACACCCTATAAGGGAGTGAGGATCGAGCCCGCTCAACCAGCCCCGTTAGTCCTTCGCCTCTCTTTTTAGAGACCGCGTGGTCAAAGTGCGTGCATGTTAACCCAATTTCGAGTGCGTGTAAGTGTGGTGGTTTTTGTGGGAGGGGGGGTGGGCGTACTAAGCGCAAGCTTACCTCGCATAGCACACCCACCGGGAGCCGGGCTGAGACCACCAAACTCAATTCACATGTAGCCGAGACCGGGATCCGAACCTCTAGCTGCAGAGGTGAATGGCTTGTCAGCGCAGTGCCAATCGCGTTGAGCGACCGCAGCTCCCCAAGAATACTTTTTAACTTATTGTAAAACCTAAACTAAAACCACAAAAAGGTCATGCTAGTGACATCTACATAAATAGAAAAAATGGTCAGCAGGAAACAAGCGGTATGTAAGGAAATAGACCGGGGAGGGTGAAAATGGAAGGAGGACTTTAGAACAAAGGTGACTCTTTAGGAAAAGCCGGGCTTCAGGAAGAGGCAGGAAGATGGGAGAAGCCTCTGAAGAGACAAGGCCTTGTCTGCCTCCCTCTTTGTATGAGAAAAACGAGGAGTTGGCAGCTCTGCTGTAGATGATGCAATCCTGGTGTAGAGAGCAGACAGAAGAGCAGTATCAATAATCCAGCAGACTCTGGGGCTCCTCAGTGGATCTTTGTCTCTCTCCTTAAACCTTTCACTGCCTGTGGGCCCTGAGGTGTGCTGCAATACTATGTGCTGAGGGCCCCGCACCGCCGCTAAAAGGGTTACATCTTCCTCCCTCCTCCCATCGGCATCCTGAAAAATGCATTACCAATAACTCAATCAGCTCATCTCCTCCACTGTCCTAAAGCAGCATTAGGCTACATATGCTTTTCCATACAAAGTATATTTTAGATTTACCGATGGCAAGAACGTGCCAAAACGTATGGCGACCTGATCATTCAAAACACATCTGGACACAATTTATTTTTTATTTTACATGTACATCCAGGGCCAGGTCCACAAAGAACTTACGCCGGCATATCTATTGATACGCCGTGCAAGTTCTACGATGCCCCGTCGTATCTTTGTTTTGTATCCACAAAACAAGATACGACTGAATGTGGGCTAGATCCGACTGACGTACGTCTTAGTACGCCGTCGGATCTTAGGTGCATATTTACGCTGGCCGTTAGGTAGCGCTTCTGTTGATTTCCGCATAGAGTATGCAAATTAGATAGATACGCCGATTCTCAAACGTACGTCCGCCCAATTTTTTTTACGTCGTTTACTTAAGGCTTTTTTCAGCGCAACGTTACCCCTGCCTCATGAGGCATACGCAATGTTAAGTATGGACAGTGTCGAATTTTCCGTCGTTTACGTAAAACGTTTGCGAATAGGGCTTTGCGTAAATTACGTTCACGTCGAAAGCATTGACTCTTTGCGATGTGATTTCGAGCATGCGCACTGGGATACCCCCACGGACGGCGCATGCGCCGTTGAAAAAAAACGTAATTTACGTGGGGTCAAGATGCATTAACATTTACATCTTAGTCATTTGAATTCCATGCCCTTATGCCGACACATTTACACTACGCCGCCATAACTTAGGGCGCAAATTATTTCTGGATACGGAAACTACGCTGTAAATTACGGCGCATAGTGTATCTGAGATACGCTACGCCTGCCTAAAGATAGGCAGATCTTTGTGGATCTGGCCCCCAATATTTAGCATTTAGACACCATTACTAGGACACTGCCTGCAGTGCTGCTTTTATCCATTTTAGCACAAATTATAAAAAAAAAAGCCAGACAGCCACTAGACCTGCAGCGTTCCCCCATCACACCTATGTGACCAGAGCCTGAACCCCACGGGAACAGCTCAACGGATGTATGCAATGGTCTGATGTGCAGCAATTGACTAATCAGATGAAACACTGCATGTCCCCCACTGCATCTTTCAGAGTTTTATGTCATCACATCGTGATAGATAAAGGTCTGGTTCACACCCATGCGTTCTGCAGTATGTTTTCAGATTTGCAGAAACGCACTACAGTCCATTGAACATGATTTCCTATGGGTCACGTCTACATCTCTGCGTTTTCAACCCATGCATTTTATTGGAAAGGGCCAGGGACTTAACAGCAGGTTATGCTTTTGGTTCCACAGACATCAATAGAGAAGCAACAGAAAAGTCAGCTTGCATTTTTGATGCGTTTGATCTGCATTTTGGATGATTTCTCCTGCATGGCAACACCTCCCAAAACGTATTAAAAAGGCGTACAAAATGTGGCAAAACACAACACACTGGAAAAGGCCTCAACTGTAACCAGCATAAGTGTGACTCTCACTTATGGTTCTGTGCTGTGCGATTTCAGCCCATTCATTTTTAATGGGGTTAAATCGCATTGCACCAAAAGCAGTGCATGCACCTTTTTACAAGCCTAGGTTCACACTGTGCGCTGCACAGAAATGGAAGGAATCTACCCATCATTTGTCATGCGGATAGCTGCCGTTTGCCCGATATACCAAGGCAGCTGGTATGATAAGCACTTTTCTTACAGGGACAGGTCAGCCAAGTCGCATGGAAATGTTCCAGCAGGTTATCACTTTCTAGTTGTATCCCTAAATGACCCAATTCCTTGTCCAAGGCATTGTATCAGATCACTGGATATGCACAATTAAAGCCAGCCTTAGGATTTGCTCATACCAGATGAAACCCAAACGAACATTACACGCCAAGTATGTTTTACAGGTTACCATACATTTCTTTTTGGTAGGTTGCTAGAGTTCCTGAAGGTCCCATCCTACTGAAAGTGGTTCTAATGGCTGGACATTTTTTTTAAAAACCTACATATACCCAGTAAATTTATAAAGCATGTAAAATTTCAGAAGAGGGTCAGAAATCTGAGGTTACACACACACTGCAGAGCTCAGCGAGGGGAGACACGGGGAGGCGAGGGGAGACACGGGGAGGCGAGGGGAGACACAGGGAGGCGAGGGGAGACACGGGGAGGCGAGGGGAGACACGGGGAGGCGAGGGGAGGCGAGGGGAGACACGGGGAGGCGAGGGGAGACACGGGGAGGCGAGGGGAGACACGGGGAGGCGAGGGGAGACACGGGGAGGCGAGGGGAGACACGGGGAGGAGAGGGGAGACACGGGGAGGAAAGGGGAGACACGGGGAGGAAAGGGGAGACACGGGGAGGCAAGGGGAGACACGGGGAGGCAAGGGGAGACACGGGGAGGCAAGGGGAGACACAGGGAGGAAAGGGGAGACACGGGGAGGCAAGGGGAGACACAGGGAGGAAAGGGGAGACACGGGGAGGCAAGGGGAGACACGGGGAGGCAAAAGGGAGACACCTTCCGCCACACAGGAACAGAGCCAAGGCAGCATCACACACGTGAGGGATATGCTTTGTTCATATTTCATGTCTGAAGTCTACAACCACTTTACTGCATTCTCTGCATGAAGGTAAAAAATGCACAGCAGGAGTCATTGGCACCTGCTGTTAATTAAATCCTGTGAGCAGAGAGCGGGACTGAACCACACTGTGTGCGTCATTAGATGCACACAGCCAAGCTTGGGCAACCCTATAGAAAGCGGCTTCCTATAGTGGTGCACCAAGGATGAGGAGCTGGGAGCGCTGGAGGGGGAACCCAGAAAAAGAAGAGGGTCAAATACCAAACAACATTTTAAGAAAATTAGCTTTACAAATGCTTGAACTGGATGGAAATTGGCAGGTTGTCATACCCAGATCTGCAGCAGGTGGAACCTTCATACGATGCACTGCACTCATCTGCTGATGGTAGTCTCCATGGGCAAAGATTTTTAAATATTGTGCATTTCCAAATGTAGAAAACTGCATCCTGTGTGAACACCACATTTTATCTAATGCAATTTCTTCCCAAGACCGAGTTTAAAATGATTAATGACTATTCTTCCTTTCACACCTCTGTCGGCTCCCTTTTTCCCCCCATCCAACCACTTCACTGCATCTGCCTGAAGGCTCTTGCACCACTAGCTGGCACTTCCCCCTCCGCCGTCAATCACAAGCACATGACCTTCTTCCTGTTCTTGCATTACTTCCTCTAAACCGCACGTCCCAGCTGTAAATTTCTGTGCGACATCCAGGACACTTCTCCCCACAGCCTCTTGCAGATGATCATTTTGTACAGAGAAATTACAATGCAGCAGACATCTCATAGCATCCTATCTGCTGCGTACAATGTAGAAGTGTTCTCATAACTGGCCTAAAAAGGAAGCCGGAGCAAAACGTTATCACACACAGACATCTGTATGAAGCAGCAAAGACCCTTAAAGGAAAAAAACTGCCCCATTAAAAGGCAAAGTACACATTATATGATTGACAATAAGATACATGGTGGTGGGGGAGCAATTTTCAAGCCAATTAGCGGCACAACTATAAAAGCTGAATGCATCTCATTCAGAACATGCAACATTTTCTTTTTTTTTTCTTTTTTGTATTTTCAACCCCAGAACCTGCAATCCTGGCCAGTGTTGCACAGATCTGAGACAGACTTGGCACTGATAGGCCAATCTGCACTACAGATATACAATTAGCACAGGGACAGAATAAAATCTGTCTACTTAAAGTGGTTGTAAACCCACTATTTTGACTTTTACCTACAGGGAAGCCTATAACAAGGCTTTACCTGTAGGTAAGGAGAATATCTCCTAAACCTGCACGGTTTAGGAGATATTCCCCCTCGCAATGCGGGCGGTGCATGCGCAGGGGGGAATCCACGGCGAAAGGACCGGCATCCGCCGGACCCCGACGATTTTAAATCTCCCGCGCGCGGGAGTGACGTCATAGCCGCTCCAGCCAATCACAGCGCTGGATCGGCGATACCCGGAAGACACGGCGGAGCAAGATGACATTCTGCTCGGCGTGGACCAGGTAAGTGGTGGTCACCTCGTTCCGAGGTAAGTATTTCATAATCGGCTAGTATGCTGTGCATACTAGCCTATTATGCCTTTTGCCTTGCAGGTTTAAAAAAAAAAAAAAAAGTTTATGCGGTTTACAACCGCTTTAAGAGCAGAGGAGAGACTGTATGGAGGAAGCGGCACTCATCAGCTTTGCAGGCTGAACAAGAAAAAACGACTTGTGTATAGGATTTATTTAAGAAGCATACTAACCTAGGTAGATGCAGCATCTGTCCCCTGCTGACAGACTGAGAACAGAGCGATCAAACACCACAGATCGCTCAAGTTCTTAGAGCTCCCCGAATACAGAGCTGGTGACTCTCAGTTCTGCCCTTAACACACTCACTGCAGCGCTGTGGAAGGGGCGGGGGCAGCCAGCTCAGGCGTTTAGCGGCTTCGCTGAGAGGCTGAGCCAGGTGACGGTTCAGGCATGTGGACGAATCCCGATCATATGGTCGTGACCTATCCCGAACCTGGACCAGCTCAGGAATGAACTGCACTCCTGTGATCCACAGGAGTAGTACAGACAAAATTAGCTCCTTTAATTCCTACATCCTCGCCAACAGTGTGCATATAGAAACAGGGTGCATAGAGGAAATTTCCACTAGCCGGGAATTTTATTCACCCAGCCACAATCCCTACTGCAGCATGATGACCCAAACAATGGCTGCACTTTAAATGGATTTAAATACTGTTCAGCTGATAATTTTACACCATCAGTCAATTCTTTAATTGACTGGTTGAGCCGGGCGTTACCTAGGGGGCCACCCACAGCTAAAAATTTGCCAACTTGGTAAGAATAAGATGAAATTCGAGTTGTGTATGGCTGGCTTTAAGAGGCGGTCTGGGAAAAAATAAAAATAAAAGCCAAGAGCTACACATACTACTGCAGCTGCTGGCTTTTATTAAATGGACACTTACCTGTCCTGCTGTCCCTCGATGTCGGCAGTAGGGTGCCCGGCGTGAAGCCAAAAGGCTACACTGCTGCCGCCATTGTGGGTAACGGAACTCGGCAGTGTAGCCTTTCGGTTTCACGCCGGGAAACCTACTGCGCGAGGCCCCGCTCCTCTCTCCTATTAGCCCGGCAGCCAGGGGGGGAGGGAGCCCCGCGTTGACGTCACTGCCATGGCCGGACTCCCAGAAGTGGGAAAAGATACCTGTCAAAGAAAGGTATCCTGTTCCCCCCAAAATGTGCCAATTGTGGCACCGGAGGGGGGGGGGGGGGAATCCGATGAGCGGAAGTTCCACTTTAAAGTGGAGCTCCACTTTAAATGGGTTGTACAGGCTGAAGGTTTTTTACCCAACTGCATTCTCTGCATTAAAGGTAAAACCAACCATTGTCATCTCCCCAGACCACCCCCCACAAATACCGACCTTAGCCCATCTAAACCCAGCACTGTGCCTGAGAGCAGCCACTGGCTGCTGCCGTCAATCAATTCCAGTGACAAGGAGTGGTGGGGCAAGCCGTACAATAGAGACACAAAGCATTGCTCAGGATCGAGCCTGCACATGTGCCACCATAGAAGATGGCTTCTTGTGGTGGAACATGGAGAAGATGAAGAGCCAAGAGTGACAGCTTCTAGAAGAGGATTGGGGCTGCTCTGACATGTTTGTGGGTTTAAAAAAAAAAAAATCACCACTTTAATCATCTTAATCCTATTTAGCGCCACCTTGCTGTGCAACAGAATTGATAAATGTCCCCAAAAGTGATGCTTCTCCGAAGTCTAGATAAACTGGTTGTTTCACATCATGTGACCACATCCAAAAAAATAAAAAATAAAAAAAGCAGAGGCTTATGACATCATGCACAGACAGCTCTCTCTCTCGTGAGAGTTTGCCAGGAAGGGAGAGGGGATGAGTCATAAGAGGGCCAATCAATCAGAGCTACAAATATTGTGGTGTGCCTCTGTAAATCCAGGAAGTGAACAGGCAGCAGTTTCATCTGCCCACAGTTAAAATGGCTGCTGCCAGACTCAGTGGAGGGAGATTTCTGCAGCATATTTGGCAAGTACTGAATCACAGTATATATAAAACAATATGCAAAGTAGTTGGAGGGAAGCTTCAGAATGACAAAGATGTTATTACAAATGTGAGCAGATTTCAGTTCCACTTTAAAACGTGTAAAAGCAAAAAAAAAAAAAAAAAAAAAAAAAGGAAAATTTTGATTTCGGAAGGACCAAGTCAAATTGTGCGTTAAAACCAGCCACTTGTGGTCTCCATTGGAAAGCCTGTGTGACAGGTGACAAGGCAGCAGCACAATTGGTATCCTGTGGCTCGGTGTTGTCACCCTATAACCGTGCCTGCACAAGGAACTTCATAGCAGAATTCCCAGGTATTTTAATGACAGCTACAGACTGTAAAATGAAATGAACACGGTAAAATGTATAAATTGTTTACATTTTTAATGTTTGAGTTTAAATCTGTCTTATTGTAATCTTATGGTTTCCATCTCCTTGTGTGAACTTGACTCTACGGTACCAACTGGCTCCTAAACAATGCGCTTGTCTACCCACAATTCTTAGATATGGCACTGATATAAAATGTACTATCTGTAGGTTTGTGAATACACAGTGTATGACTTTGAACTACAGCGGAAGGCTTACTAGGGCAAAGCGTCCCTAGTGCTTGGCAAATGGCTGTATAACTGCATCTCCAGTTTCAAACTCCTCATTAGCTCTACGACAGGAGACACGATGACTGATTCGCCCGGCCATCTCCAAATGTAGAATGGGAACTCTGAAATAAAAATATCCTACGGTGAATCTGCAGGACACGGAAAAAAAAAAAAAAAAAGCAGTTGTGTGTGCCGGACCAAAAATACAAATAAACCAAACATGCAAAATGTAGCTTTAGGTTTTCCTACAGACTGCGGCAGTACGAGCCAAAGTGCCATTTATCATATCGTTCAAAATATGAATGTAATGAAGGGGAGCACTAAGGAGTTTTATTTCACTCTGGTCTAAAAACGGTTAAAAAAAAAAAAAAAAATCTGGAAGCAAACATTTTCAGCCTCGTTTGGTATGGCCGGTACAGGAAACAAAGCAACAGCTTGCACAGCCTCTCAATCTTTCTAACCCAAAGAAACCTTTGAAATAATTTGGAGGTTTAAAAAAACAAAAAAACAAACATATATATTATTATATATATATATATATATATATATATAAAAAAAGGTGCAGTACAACAAGGCCTACTGCTGCACTTCCGGCGCCAGGAAGCGAATTGATCTTTCAACCAAAGTGATAGTGAGGTGGTGACACACTATCTATAGGTGTAGACACAAAACCAATAATGTAAGGTGTTGTTTCTAAAAGCAGCTATTTAAAATAAATGGTGACCCATCTATAAAGTGTATACTAAAAAGTTATCAAATAAAAGTGAACTGTTGTTCAAAGTGATAAAACAGCGCTATAAACAGATATACTCTGTTCAGATGGATATCCTGAATAGGTGATGGTGAGAGAGGTGATCGATCAATGGTATATAAGCACCTTATACCAAACAAAATTTAATTTGTGAATGCACCAAAAATGTGGATAAGTCGCCCAAGAAGGAGGAAATAGGCTTACCACAGCAAATCTAAGTAAGATTTGCTACCAAACCATCTGTATATTCAGGTACTGTGCGGGTTAAACCAACTCAGGCGGGGGTACATAGGAGGCAAAGAAACACAAAAATCATAGTGTAATGTGACTAAACAATGACCCCTCCTAAGCATGGAAAAAACCTTTTGATTAATGCCCGTACAATATTGTAAAAAAAGGTATGCATATATTGAAATGGTTTCACCAATCAGCTTCTGTCCCCGGGAGCCGCGCGAGTACTGTGAATCAGCTGGTCTCGTTCTCCTGCTGTGTTGGACAAAAGGTGAAGCGCGGTGGAACGCACTTTCGACTTCCGTGTAGCGTCTAACTGTAGCCACGCCCTGACGCGTTTCGTCACTTCCGACTTCGACTGAGGGCGTGGCTACATGACGCCTTCACTATCTCTTTATACCCCAGCATCCAACGACTATTGGTTATGTCCTTACCGCCCACCGGATCTGATTGGTGCTAACAGATCCGGACATTGAGATGGACATCAGCCGGGATGTTTAATGGGTTTACAAGAGGAATAATGTAGGAAATCTAAACTGCATTTTAATATGGCCACATAAGCCTAAAAAAAGGGGGGTGAGATCACGTCTTCCCCGTTTTATGTTGGGATATGTGCCATTGGTAAATGGCACATGCGGGGAGACGTGTACTCTCACGAGTGAGTGCTGTCATTAAAAAAGATCATTTGTTTAAATGAGCGATCTCGGTATCGATGACAGATAATGTAATGAGTTAATACATATATCAAACAGGAAAAAAGAGGTAATTCTTCGTTTTACTTTTTGGTGATAAACTTTCAAAGGTACAATTGCTCATAGCCAATCACATTTGAGATGGGAGTGTCTGGCATCGTTCATCACTGATCCGTGTATGGGTGAACAGACGGACAATGATGTGGATCCAAGAATCCCCATAGGTTGCGGAATAGCAATTTAAATGTAGTAACTTGTTACGGTAGCATGCTAGCATTCGATATAGCTACTGATAGAGAGATTATTGGTATATTTGTTTCATATACAAAGTGACCACCATGCAGTGGTCACTTGTAAGGTGCATTGTTCCGCCTCACAAATGCACACTAGATGTGCATTCTATATTGTAACTACGGCGCCATTTGTTTAAGGCAAGTTATATATTTTTTGCGAGCTGCGTGTACATTGTAGATAAATGGTGTATTCAACACGGATGTTGGTCTCTCCAATACTATAAGTGGTGATATCTCCACAATCAAAATAGGGTGTTAATGTGTATAATACCATATAAGGACATGAATTGTATATCTGCATGTAAAAAACGCATATGGTAAAAAAGTTTAAAAATGTCTTAAAAGGTGTAATATACCCAAGACATTAAAAACAAACGCAGTATATAATGTACAGTGCGGTGCACCCGAAAACCGCTGTTGATGACATTATTGAAGGATAATCAGAGAATAGATAAAAGGGGATCTATATATACTGTATAGGAGCACACATATAAAAAAATAGCGATCCATAAATACATATATATAAAAATATAAAACTATAAAAATATAAAAATATAAAAATATATATATACATATAAAAATATATATATATATATATATATACACACACATACATACCCAATCTAAATCCTCTGGCAGGTAAAGCAGTTCTAATATATTTAACAATTTTTGCTGGAGTTTAAAGTTTAGCTTCAAGATGCCAGGAAAGATTCTCCCCCCCATAGACCGGAAAACAGACAAAGCTAAAATGACCCGTCATTTGTAAAGTCTCGCACACACAATCAGATTTCCATTGGACACAGCATAGGACTTTTGTCCGAAGGGCGTTGGCCATGAACTTGTATTGCATACAAAATGGCAAAGAATTGTCGGCCAACAAATTTGTTGTCGGGAAAATTTTAAAGCATGCAATCCAATATTTGTTGGGGGAAAAATCTAACAATCGCCTGATGGAGCGTACAAAACGCTCCGATTTTCCACCAGCCTGTCATCACACAATTCCCGTAGGAAAATCCGATCGTGTGTACGGGGCTTTAGGCACGCAGGCTAACTGGATTCTGGAAATGGCCCAGTCCCGATTCCACCAACACCTACTACATTGCACAGTCTGAGGAAGTGGCCTGGTTAAAATCCCAATTTGCTCTCTTTACATTCGATAGGCCAACTGCACTGTAAGGCCCCCAAGCATTCCAAATTCATTCTTTCTATAGCCTCTTCCAGCATTGCCAAAATTCTCTGCACTGCAAACTTCCCCACTCATGGATCACTGTCAGGCAACTTCTGGAACCATCCTTCTCCCGCACTGCCCTATCTCTCCTCCATACAAAAAAACATTAATCTTATTCCCAAGGAAAATGCAGCACAGACTCCGGCGGCGGCAGAGGTTCACTGGCTGCTTTCGCTTCAAATCACGTACAAAAATATAATGGATAACTGCTCTGGTGTTCACTCCTGTGACCTCAATCTAATCATTCTTTCACCCCCTGTGGAATGCAAGACTACTGTCATGAAGCCGTCTCCTTCCTGCATAAAGAGCAGAAGTAAAAAAAAATGATTCTGCAGCCATGAACTATCCTCTCGTTTTATAGTGGAATCCTGGATAAAACTTTGATATGGATGTGAGGGAACATTTCTATCTGTAATGCCCTGCAGATATTTGTGCAGGGTGACAACAGTAAAAAGGTAAAAATGTTCCCTGAAGATAGAAAGAACAAAAAACGGATAAATAATGCTGGTATGGCTCAGAAGCCCAGAAAATAAATAATATCCTGACATTGGAATCTACGAGACGCTACTACTGAATGGAGGTCCACTGCTCCTATCCAGAGCCCTACACCGGGCTTTGCAGGAGAATGGCCGACAGAAATCACAGTATAGATTCCGCTTTCATTCCCAATCACTATCAGGTACAGGGATAGGGATTTTCACACCCCGGTGTGCTTGTTTTCGTAATTTTTCTATACACACATCTGTTAAAGCCACAGAGATCCATCAAGCGCCTGAAACTTGCTAAAATGCCTGTTGAAACATGCTTAGAGTTTACTTAAAGCTACAGACAGGACTCCATTAAGATCAGAGCAAACCTAAACTGGAGATGAAGGGCGCTTTGAAAAAAAAGGGAACTTCCAAGCATGCACCATCCCCCATTTTCTTATTTTTAAGATGTATAAAAGGACAAGCGAGACACACTAAAGCCTAGGAAATACGGGCCGAATGTCGGGCGGCATCGGCCAGTTCAACGGAAACCGGACGACACTTGGCCTGGGCGTTTGTCTGGCTTCTGTCAAAAGGCTTGTGACTGAAAAAGGTCTGCCGACCGGCTCAACGTTCTGAGCCGCTGACCAGTGCCACAAAATCAGCTGCGGATGGTGCCATTGCCGGCAATAGCCGTCGATCTGGCGTGCCAAATTTCTGCAATGTGAACCAGGGTTAACTCACATTGATACATTAGGGCCAATTTAAACAGGAGGCAATTAACCAACCAGCATGTCTTTGGAGTGTTGAAGGAAACCAGAGTACCCGGAGGAAACCCGCACAGGGAGAACATGCAACCCTGGTGCTAGGTGGAAGTGGCATTTAAAAAAAGGGAAGATTTAAAAAAAAACACACACACACACACACACACACACACACACACACATATCCCAATTGGAAGCAGTAGAAAACCTTAACATGCTACTGTGCCTAGATAATCTCATTCTTATACATACACAGCAACCTACAGGTATTGATTGCTCTCGCTTTTGAAAGCGGATTAGATTTATGGTGCCATTGGGTGTGGGGTTTTAACACCAGTGGAGCTGCCAAGTGATAGTATGCAGATCTACCAACAAGAGGTCCTCCTGAGAGCAACACAACACTTCAATGGACAACATAAGCCTGTGGCAAGATAGCAGCTGCAGAAGGCCCACAGCCTATGCCAGGCACTGCCAACTTTATAACAGGAGGAACCCTAGAAGGCCAAGTTCACCTTTTTTTCCTTCTAAAGTTCCAGTTCCCTACATACCAATATAGCATCAATGTGCTTTTGCAAAAATAAAACTGCTGAATATTTTACACTACCTTACTGTCTTTATGGCCGTTTAAAAACACTGCTCGATTATTCTGCCTTACTTCCTGGACAGACTTTGGGTCATGAAACAGGAAGGAGTTGGATGATGTGGGATGTGCTAATGAGATCAGCTGGTCAACTCCTTCCTGTGTCATGACCTAAAGTCTGTCCAGTAAGTACTTTAAAGCACTCTGTCTGACGCATAAATGTATCCTGGGTAATGCACCCAAGTATTTGTGCGAAAAACTAAAGGCATACAACCCCAGTCGCACGCTGCGATCCTCCAACCAAAATCTACTCCAAATCCCTAAAACCAGATACAAGTCCAAAGGAGAAAGGAGATTTGCTGTCCAAGGCCCTCGACTTTGGAACACTTTACCAACCTCCATTCGGTTGGAGGAGAACCAACTTGGCCTTTAGGAGAAAGATCAAAACCCATCTCTTCTGAGGTCAAAGGAGAAATGGTCAAACAAGCGCCCAGAGGCGATTCAGTTCGCATGTGCAGCGCTATATAAGTTTTTCACTCACTCGCTCACTCAGTAATCTAGCAGTGTTTTGAAACAGCCATAAAGACAGTGAGGTAAGTGTGTGTAGAATAAAATTTAAAGGGGTTATAAACCCCTTTTTTTTTTACCTTAATGCATCAAGGTGAAACATCTGACAATTACCGGCCCCCCAGCCCTCCGCTTTCAGGGAACCGTTCCTTCTAAAAATGACTATGTACATAATACACTAGTGTGATGGTCAGTGGGAAGGATGCTTCTTACACTTGGTCATTGGAAGAATTACAACCCAAGCCCAAATTCACACTGGGCTGCAGGAATGAAACGAGTTCAGCTGAATTCGCACGATTTCACTCCCGCGTCTCAGTTCCTTTTTCGGCCACGATTACAGAGACATCTGTGCAGTTTCTGCGCAGATGTCAATGTAAATCGTGGGCCGTAATCGCAAAAAAGTAGTACAGAAGCTACTTTTTTAAATCAGTGGAGCGCCGCAGATACAGCGTTGCGTCGATTAGGAGGGTGCCATTGCCGACAATTGCCGCCGATTTGAAATGCGATTTTACATGTCAAATCGCACCAGTGGGAACCAGGGCTTACAGATCGCTGAAAAGATCAACGTTGTCAGTGGGAACTTATCCGAGAGGCAAAAATGTATCATTGCTCAAGGTTTGCTACATCCACTTTATTATTTGCTTTTTACTCATTACACATACAGTAAAGCATGTCCGTGTTGACTCTACATGGTTTTCTTGCTCAACACACCACTGGAATATAAAATACCGGGGAGGACCAGATAATCACATGATGTGCTATTTGCTTCTAGAACATAAAAGGCTCATAAAAGCTACAACCAACCCCCAAACAAGCCCTCCTAGATAATGCAGCAGCATTATAAGCCACATTATCATAAGATATACCACTGCAATATAAAATGTGTGGGGGAGGGGGGGGGACATCACAATGTTTCGCATAAAATAGGTACAAAAGGGACGTAATAAAATTGCTGAGGCTTGTAGGTTTAAATATATATATAAAAAAGACGAAACACCGACATGTAGTAAACACTGAAGGAACCGCCATGTGATATGCAGCTACAACATAAAATTCTAATGAGCAATACTGTGTTACTGTGTATTATATAACACTTCAGACAAACTGTGCATTGTGTCACTACAACCCACAATGCAGCAGAGCAGCGATGTGTAGTATGAAAATCGCCGAGCGGCGATACCCTGCTGTATGTCGCTGCTGCGCCAATATATGAAAAACTGCATTGGTAAGAAGAAGGAGGTGGTGGGCTGGGTGCACATTAATTAAAAACAGAGGGACTGCAATCCGTGAGCCGGGTCTGATCTACCTTGGCAATCAATGCAAAAAAAAAAAAAAAAGAAGTGCAAACCGAAGAGATTGCCAAGATTTGGTCTGTGTTGCCATGGAGACAGGACAGCGAAGGCAGCACTTGTCAGGAGGTTACTTGAACATACATGGAATCTCACCGTGGAGACAAACAAGCCGCTCCATTCTCCCAGCATCACCTGACAGCCTATCCTCCCCCCCTGTGCAGTGTACTGGAAGGAGAAGGCATTTGTGATTACCAGTCTTATCATGGAGGCTCTGCACCATACGTGACCTCTATAAAATGAAGGGAGAGGCACAGTTGGAGCTTTCGGGGGAAGGAGGAGGAAACGAGAGGGGGGGGGGGGGTAATAATCAATTTGATCTTTTCACATAGCTGCAGAGCTGAACACTTCAACCTGTGTGACACGGCTGCAGCACATCCTCCAGCAGGCCAATTAAATGGATGATCCTGGTATATTTTATAGGTGGGGGGAGGGGAATGTCCACCTTGCAGGGTGATAACGAGAAGCAGTTGTGTTTTCCGTGCATCTCGGATCCAAGAAAACTGCATGGACAGAAAAGGCTGAACACCCCCAGGATTTAGGAAATGTGGACGACAATACAGAGCTGCCGCACAGACTGGCAATCAATCACTGCTCTGCCCTACGCCAATCACACCGGCTGATGTGAGAAATTGTACTTTACAGTCTTATGAGCCGGATTTACATATTCTTATACCAGCCATGAAAATCTTAATATAACCCAACAATAAGGCGTACATTTCCCCCCAAAATGAGGCCTCCTCTACTACCACAGTGGCTGCTGGTGGATTCCTGGCAGAGGAGGTACATGGACAGTGTGCATAAAAGGCACAAATACCTGTACAGAGGAATGTGCGGTGTCCGCCACTGTCCATATGGGACTGCTCATCCGAGGGGTTACATGCAGACCAGCCCTGGATGAAGAGAGTTTTCATCTAGAGACAGTTTTTGTTATAGCAGTGATTTCCAGTAGTCTCCGGTAATGTCTGCAGCCCACGGGCCGCCTCCTGTGCCGTACGCCTGTAGTAGGGCTGGGGGAAAAAAATCGATTTGAATCTTGAACCGAGTTGTGAGGGCAAATTCATTCAGATTTTGACCAAATCGTTTAGATTTTTTTCCTCCATAGGACCAGCCCTCTGCGGACTAGGCCAAAGCCACAGCCTTTTCCCAGGATCGCGGCGGACGAGGCCGGAGCCTCGCCAAAAACTTAGGACCGGCACGGTGTCCATCAGTGAAAAAACTTTTTTTTTTTATTTTTTATTTTTTTAAGGCCAAAATCTCCCAGCTCTATGCTGTAGTCCCCAGCGCCTGCAGCCCTCCCCAGCCTCCTCCTGTACCATGCGCCTGCAGCCCCCCCCGGCCTCCTCCTGTACCATGCGCCTGCAGCCCCCCCCCGGCCTCCTCCTGTACCATGCGCCTGCAGCCCCCCCCCCCCGGCCTCCTCCTGTACCATGCGCCTGCAGCCCTCCCCAGCCTCCTCCTGTACCATGCGCCTGCAGCCCTCCCCAGCCTCCTCCTGTACCATGCGCCTGCAGCCCCCCCCGGCCTCCTCCTGTACCATGCGCCTGCAGCCCCCCCCCGGCCTCCTCCTGTACCATGCGCCTGCACCCCCCCCCCCCCCCGGCCTCCTCCTGTACCATGCGCCTGCAGCCCTCCCCAGCCTCCTCCTGTACCATGCGCCTGCAGCCCCCCCCGGCCTCCTCCTGTACCATGCGCCTGCAGCCCCCCCCGGCCTCCTCCTGTACCATGCGCCTGCAGCCCCCCCCCCCCCCGGCCTCCTCCTGTACCATGCGCCTGCAGCCCTCCCCAGCCTCCTCCTGTACCATGCGCCTGCAGCCCCCCCCGGCCTCCTCCTGTACCATGCGCCTGCAGCCCCCCCCCGGCCTCCTCCTGTACCATGCGCCTGCAGCCCCCCCCCCCCCGGCCTCCTCCTGTACCATGCGCCTGCAGCCCCCCCCCCGGCCTCCTCCTGTACCATGCGCCTGCAGCCCCCCCCCCGGCCTCCTCCTGTACCATGCGCCTGCAGCCCCCCCCGGCCTCCTCCTGTACCATGCGCCTGCAGCCCCCCCCGGCCTCCTCCTGTACCATGCGCCTGCAGCCCCCCCCGGCCTCCTCCTGTACCATGCGCCTGCAGCCCCCCCCGGCCTCCTCCTGTACCATGCGCCTGCAGCCCCCCCGGCCTCCTCCTGTACCATGCGCCTGCAGCCCCCCCCCCCCGGCCTCCTCCTGTACCATGCGCCTGCAGCCCCCCCCGCCTCTTCCTGTACCATGCCTGTTGTCAACCGGCCTCCTCCTGTACCATGCCTGTAGTCCCCTACCATCTCTTGTAACAGGTCTGCAGTCTTTGACCATCTCCTGTATCATGCCCATATAGTCCGACTATATCTTGTTGTCTGACATGAATTGTACATGTAGCCCTTGGTGATGTCGGGGGCCGCACTTATACACAATATCAAAAAAAACAACACACACCATTAATATAGGGACAGGAAGGGAACTTGCTCTGTAATCTGAAAACACGTCCTGTCCTAGAACAGGGCTGCTTCTCCATAGATACAGTAAGGTGAGAGCAATGTCATAGTACAGGAAGTGTGTTACTGGCAGGATCACCAAGAAAAAAAGTGGAGGGTAGCCTGAACAAAGAAAACAAATGTGGCCATCACATCTACGGACCAGAAAGCTATAGTATTAAAAAATGTTTGTTCTTAGATACACTTAATACAGAATAAAACAAGTGGAAATACTGGAAATCCGCGACACAAGCAAGTTCAAGAGGTGTTTACAGCCATTGGCATAACTGGGCCATCTTTGGTTAGAGCCAGGAATGAACGCACGCCTGGGAGAGAACATTTGTTATTTCTGGACTTATTCACAGTGCTGGGTGTCTGCAGAATAAAAATGTGGGATTACATATATTGCAGAACTTTTCTAATGAAACCAAGCCAATCCAGAAAGGTGCATTGTATAAAAGGAATCTAGGTGGGATAAGTGTCCTCGGGCATTTCAGAACATCTAAAAGATAAGAAAAGGGAAAAAAAGGGAAAGAAATAATGCATGAAGCACCAGGTAGGCAGCAGCACAGTAATTACAGCAGCAGTTTTGGAACGTGCATTAAAATATATCAAGGGCAAGTCATAGCTGGAATGAAATTCAAGGCAGGAAGGAAGGTGGGTAGAGATCAGAGGCACAGAAGCTGCCAGAACAAGCTACACCTGGTTTGTGAGACTGCTGTCAGCAGACTATACCTAAAAAAAGCAAAAAACCGGCATAGCACCTTAGGCAAGGCCTCGTTCCATCTACACACACTGCAAAAAGTATAAACTTTACACCACCGTCACCCAACATCTCATAACAATGAAAATACAGTAATCTTCCGATAGGAACACCCAATGTGCCAGGAACAGTTTACAACCAAAGATTATACATTTCAAGACCTAAAATAATCTGCAAACATATGGAAATCTACAATATTAAAAAATGCAGTTTACAAAAATCGATGAAGGCATCCAGGAGCCAACCAGTCCCCCACAAACATCAGAAATCCCCCGGTTAGGGTATGTGTTGGTAGTATAATACTAGTAGGGGGGCTGAGAGGCATTGACACTTAAAGGGTCACTAAAGGAAAAAAAATGTTGCCTAAAATTAAAGGGGTTGTAAAGACAAAAATATTTTCCTCTTAAATTAAAGTCTGACAGTAGCTGATAAAGTAAAAAGTAATGTTTTGCATTATAACTAGTTTGATACCTGTTGAAATCGAGCTGTTTTATTCACCTCCGTCACTCCTGAATCGTTACTCACTGACTTCCTGGTTTGCGGTGCGCATTCATTCTTGCTACATCACGGCCTAATGGGAACTACAGTTCCCATTAGGCTTAGCCTCCATGCCTGTGAGGGATAAGAGAGCATCTTCATGCAGGGCTGTAGTCATAGGGAGGGGGTGAGAACATTCTGCTTTCCACCATGCAAAACAGCTCAGATGCTGGTGGAAAGTAAGAAGAGGAGAAGACAGGAAATGGCATTTTCAAACCTGGATTACTGTATTTTGGAGGTTAAAAGGAAAAACGAGGTAAGTGATATTTAAATGCTCTAGCTTACAGCAATCAATTGATCTAATAAAAAGCAAACCTTTAGTGTTCCTTTAATGTCTGCAGGGTAGACAGACAGAATAGTGTAATGATTCTGTTAAAAAACGAGTAAATACCTATTAAATTCCTTCATCTATATCACCTTCGGCATTCTAGTTTCTGTTCTCTCATTTACTTCCTGGTTTGCATCACTCGTTTGTGTAAGAACTACATTTCCCAGTATGCATTGCGGCACGCCCAGTAATTCACACCTCCTTGAAGTCTCTAACACGTAGAGAGCATCCTGCCACACAGATGTAGTTCACAGGAGGGGGTGAGCATGTCACTGACCACCGCAGTAAAGCCTCCCATCACGGTGGTGAGTAACAATCAGACAAGCAGGAAGTGAACAGAACAGAAGAAATAGAGCAACTTCTGAGCAGAAACAAACACTGAGGAAGTGAAAAGAGGAATGTCTGCAGGTAAAGGATGTTTATTATGAAAAAAAAAATTTCCTTTACAACCCCTTTAAGTGTATGGTACCCCAAATATGACAGGACACCTCTGATTGACCTCCAATCACATCTGACTGCACACCACACAGATACAATGAGGAATCATTACATTTTCCTAAAGGGAAATGAGTTCATGTGTACATGAGATGAGAACACAAACCTTTTCCTGCCATTATCTTCAAAGGGACAGAGCAGATGTTCACTAACGAGCCTCACACATCAATAGAACTCCAAAAGAGCCCGAATGCAGAAATGTTTTAATCTAGGTTTGAGGCTGGATTTACACCTATGTATTTTTAGCGCTTTTTGCAGATTTGCACTACAGTTCGTTTGACATGGTTTCCTATGGAACACGACATCCTGCAGTGCAAATCTGCGAAATGTAAAAAGCACCAAAACTGCATAGGTGTGAATCCAGCCTAATGGGCGTACACATGATACGAATATTGTACGACAAATGTTGTCCTGTCCGAGGAAGAATCGTACGATAAATCGGATCGTTAGTACAGAGCTTTCGATAGCCCATCATGACCGTTTATCCGATATTTAAAATTGGACATGCACAAAAAATTTTCTCGTACGATACCAGATCGTGCGATTTTCATTTAATCAGTACAGTTGACGTCCGAAAATACAATACAAAAACATTACAACACTTCCGATTTTTTTTTTTCTGTCGTACGAGAATTTGCAACTTTAAATAACCCAATTTCTACTTGCAACTTTTACATGGAAAAAAGTCGTACGATATTCAGATTGTGTGTACAGGGGATAAGACTGGCTGCTATGGACCTCTTAAAACACTAGGCCCCCATGCTAATGTTACAGCGAATCATATAGGGGACAATGTAATGATGACGTACTTTTTGTTATCTCAAAGCCAAGAGCCACAAAACAGCAGATCCAGTATGCCAACTATTACCATAGTTCTAAAAAGGAGAGATTTACCCAAATCTTTATTAATTTTCTATGAAGAATTATCAAAACCAGGTAGGGGTGCAATGGATCCTCATTGATCCGTACGGGTCGCCGTGTTCGGATCGGCACACCACACAATCCGCCGATTGAGGCCATAGGAAAGGCCACAGCTTCGGCCTAGCTCCGGAGCGTGGCCATCTTGGTACACCCAGCGGCAGCGGCCTAGGTGAGCTCCCCAGAGCAGCGCGCTGATGGGGGAGCCGACGTGGACATTACAGTGGGGGAGATGTGGACATTAGTGAGGACTATATATGGTGTTGATCCAAAAAATTATCAGAGGAACGATCCGAACCGTGAGTTTTTAGATCCGTTGCACCCCTAAAACTGAGTAAACAGCCCATTCTAAAGTAGGACTTAGCCTAGGTTCACATTGGAGCGATTTTTCATGCGATTTGAGAGATCAAATCGCATGACCAGTCGCAGCCCATTGGAGGCACTGTTCCAATCGATGCGACAGCGATTTTGCGTCGCTGCACCGATCTGCAAAAGTAGTTCCTGCCCCGCTTTTACCGATTTCAGGTCCGACTTTAATAGACATCTATGCATGAAGCCACAAGATGTCTATCAAGTAGCAGCTGAAATCGTGCCGACCTTGCTACTTTGAAATTGCGCTACTTCAAGTGAGGTAGCGATTTCAATGTCGCAGCAACGTGAGCCAGGGCTAAAAGGCAAGACTTATTTTGGAGTAAGGGAGGGTTATAAACTTTGGTCACTTTGCCATATGTGTCCCATTGGGGAGATTTCCCTTCACTTCCTGTCTCACAGCCCAAAACAGGAAGTGAAAAAATCTCCCCAAAGTGAGGGAATCTCTCTGGCTGTCACCAGCACTAGTGTCTCCATTGTAAAATATCCCCACTAATCCTGTTTCTGGGGACAACCCCAAATTTGGGATTTTCTTTTACTTTAAGGAATGATCAACAGGACTAAGAGGGTGTATCTCCCTAATGAGGGGCACATACCTTTTTTTTTTATTGGGGTGACAGGTGTTATAAGCCACCCTATCCAAAACAAAGTTGTCTTTCGTTCTACCATATTGATTAATACAGTGCCATCTTTCCCTGTGGCACGGTACAAAGTGATCATCTCCGGTGAGGTCACTGGTACTCCAGAACCATGTATACTTTCTCCTGCATGCGGAATCCGTCAACAAAAATAAAACATGATCTCATGAGAAGAATGAGGAATTGATTATGCAAGAAACAAGTTCATATACATGGCCATTCATGAAACATACACATTCTTATGGCTTGTGAGGACACCCCCAGGCCCGGCCTGTTCCAGAACCTGAAAACTAAAACCAAATATGGTGTCAGATCCTGAGGGTGCATCACCACACAGCCTGGGCTTGGAGGACTACTGTACTGATCAGCACTCGCACGTCATTATGTGAACGCCATTCTGCCGCAGGAGACCAGCAAGAAGACTGAGAAAAATCGTATACTGCAGGGGGGGGGGGGGGTCACAGGGCCGGGGAGCAAGGTAGGAGTTGAGGATACATCAAAGTTGCATGCTTTAAAGCCAAAATAATTGCAGTTTTTTTTTATCAGCAGATAAAAAAAAATGACAATAGATCCCAGCCGTATGAATTTTTGTAATTTATTCTAACATACTGCATATAAGCAAAGACAATTCAAGATCCACCTACAAAGACAGCGACGAGGGTTGCTCGAGATCTGCATTATTCTGCGTTTCCCAGACAACAATCATGTTGATAGTTGATTCAGGTGAACAGCCACACAAAAAGGCTTGTTCCTGCAATAAAGGCAACCTTGCCCCTACATACACTAATAAATCCATTTTACTGGTATGTACCGCATGCCACCCAGCACTGGGCAAAAGGCCGGTGTGTGTAACTGCTACTATAAAGTCATAAACTGTTCTTTTGCAATACATTGGGAGAGATTTACTAAAACAAACTGAAGAACTCAGAACCTGAAGCAGCCAATCACTTTATAACTTCAGCTTGTTCGATTAAAGCAGACCTTCACCCAAAAAGGGGCCATTCAGCTTTAAGCCCTTCTCACATTCAAGTAAATTTTTTGGGCGGTGGGAACGGGCATCTGGTTTTGCGAGAGGTACCCGTTCCCACTTCCACTGTGTGCGGCTACATGAGATCAGCAGCGGCCACCATCAGCCTGCCAATAGTTTAAAGTAGGGTTGTCCCAATACCGATACTAGTAATAGTACTCAGGGAAAATGCTCCGATACTTTACCGATACCTGACTCCCCCTCCGTGCCGCTGCCGTCCTCTGCTCTGTTCCCCCCCTCCGTGCCGCTGCCGTCCTCTGCTCTGTTCCCCCCCCCCCCCCCCCTTCGTGCCGCTGCCGTCCTCTGCTCTGCCCCACCGTGCCGTCCTCTGCTCTGTTCTCCCCTTCCGTGATCTGTGTCCCCCCTCCGTGTCCTCCCCTGCCCCCTCTTTCAGGATGGAGAGCGGCAGTAGGAGCCGCTAAACCCGGCTCCTACCTTTTCTGAATGAACAGTGACCACTGACTCTGTCCATTCATATGACTGAGCATTGTAAACTGCAACAAACCGGGCATGTGAAAGGGGCCTAAATCTTCCTGTCTCTATACACACACACACACACACACACACACACACACACACACCAAAAATAAAAAAAATCATGCTTCACCGAAGTGGTGCTTTAAAGCAGGGCTCGGCAAATCCCAGGCGCCAGGACGTCGCGGCAAAAATGGATCGCTTTACAGCTGATCCTGAGTCTAGCCGGTAAGGCAATATGGGCAGGAGTGCTGGTATAAGAGGGGTGGGGGTCTTTCTGAACTAACGGAGGTCTAAAGGGGACGGGCACCGATATAAGAGGGACAGTGTGCGAATGGGGGTCTCCAATTGCCGTTTATCAGTCCCCCTATGTCATCACCACCCACCTAGAGACCTCCCATTATATCAGTCATCTTATATCAGTATTCAGCACCCTTGCTTACAGACAGCCAAGGGAATAAAATTGCGGTTGTTGCAATACTTTGTCTCACCATATTTGTGCAGCAGTCTTACAAGCGCACTTTTTTGGGAAAAAATATACTTTAATTAAAAAAATATAAGACACCAGTAAAGTTAACCAAATTGTGAAAGAATGTTACGCTGAGTAAATTGATACCCAACATGTCACGCTTCAAAATTGCGTCCTCTTGTGGAATGGCGACAAACTTTTACCCTTTAAAATCTCCATAGGCGACGTTTAAAAAAAAAAATTCTACAGGTTGCATGTTTTGAGTTACAGAGGAGGGTCTAGGGCTAGAATTATTGCTCTCGCTCTACCAATCACAGCGATACCTCACATGTGTGGTTTGAACACCGCTTTCATATGCGGGCGCTTCTCATGTATGCGTTCGCTTCTGCGCGTGAGCTTGGCAGGACGGGGTGCGTTCCTGGCTCCTAACTTTTTTTTAGCTGGTGTATTGTCACAGTTTGCTGCCTATCGTACAATGCTCCAGAAGTCACGTGGTGGCCAACTGCGCATGCGCGATGCGTTCCAAACGCAAATGCGATGCGTTCCAATGGATTCACGACAGTACACACCAGTGAAACCTCGGTCGGCATCCAGGCACTTTCCTTAACATCCCCGTGGATTGGAGGATGTTAAAAAAAAGAGCCAGGAGGCCGAGTGAGCGGAGCGAGCCGTCCGAGTGAGCGGAGCGAGCCGTCCGAGTGAGCGGAGCGAGCCGTCCGAGTGAGCGGAGCGAGCCGTCCGAGTGAGCGGAGCGAGCCGTCCGAGTGAGCGGAGCGAGCCGTCCGAGTGAGCGGAGCGAGCCGTCCGAGTGAGCGGAGCGAGCCGTCCGAGCGAAGCGTGGACGTGAGGCCGACTGGCCACTTTCCTCTAAATCCACGTCGCCCTGAATGCCGGGCTCGCTGGTGTGTACTGTCGTAAATCCATTGGAACGCATCACACTTGCGTTTGAAACGCATTGCGCATGTGCAGTTGGCCGCCACGTGACTTCCGCAGCATTCTACGATAGGCAGCAAACTGACACTACACCGGCTCCTTGATTCCAAGCAAATTTGTCAAGCCCTGCAGTAATACATACACCAGCGGCTTGAGTCCTGCAAGTCTTGGGAGACAGCATTTGCAAACCAAGTCGGAATTTTATTTTTTTTATAAATATATAATAAATAACGTCTTGCAAAACATTCATATATCACACTACTTGCAAACCAAGGTATCACTGTATACCCTTTGTGGCTAGTAAAAAAAACAAGTAGTGTTTTGGGTCTAGAATTTAGCTTTAAAGCATGGATATGAAGTGTTTATGTTCTATTTCACCATAGAGCAACTAAGCAGCAGACATGAATTTATGAATAGAGGTCGGTTCTTACAGGAAACAGAGCAGTGATGCATTTTATGTATTCTGTACGTTTCTCACGGCCTTGCATAGTGGAAAAGTTGACAGATCGCCCTATACTTTCCTGTCTAGTTTGCAGATTAGCTTAAACAATGCTTCTAAAATGTTACCATCAGACTTATCTCCGAGAGCAGAAACAAATGTACAAAGTGTAAAAGATTAGAAGCAGATCTTGCTCGTTGTGCAGCATTCAGAAAGCAAGCCCTGTCCTAGCGATCTTCAAATGTCACATGCATGTCATAACGTGTTTGTATTTCAGCTTTGTTGTACATAGAACACGTTACCCAGCATTCCCCCTTTCTTTCAGGCCTAGCCTTTAATTATTGAGTATTGCTGGCTGAGAAGGGACACGGGAGTGAAATTACAAGATGGCTGCTTGCACAGACGTGGAGGGTGAGGATGACTCATCAGCTACAGCAGGGCTCGGAGACCCATGAGAGCGCAGAGGAGCTGCAACACACCAGGAAATCAGCAGCTCTGTGAACACTGTTTTTCTTTCAGGCTGAACTTGGACAATTTCTTTAACCGCTTTCAGCGGCGAACCCAATACTGACTAATAAATCGAACGTCACAAAGGCTTATTTACACAACAGATGGCACAATCTTCTCAGCTGACAAGGGGAGACTTTATTCTGTGTACTCGCCGGCCGAGATGGTTCAACCCTTTTACTGGAAGCATGCATACACCTTCACAAACAAGTCACCAATGGTGACTCCCGTAGCGACAGACTTCCTTTAAAGGGCCCTTTTCACACCAGAACAAGGTGCAGGAAACACGACCAGGGCACGTTTCTGGCACCATGATCTGCAGTGGCCGAAAACGTAGACAACCCCCCCCAGATGCAGTGCGTTTGCCTGCACCAGATCGCATGGTTCAGAAGGACGATGCAATCCAGTTGCAGTGCATTTTTAAAGTAATGCATGCATTCATTTTGGTGTGGTGCGATTATATCCCATTTAATGCAATGTGCTGTTAAACGCACTGCACTCAAATTGCACAGAGCGCGCACACACTGTGCAACTCCTGGTGTGAACCGGCCCAAAGGAAAGTCCAGGAACGAGCACAATATCAAAACACGTTTGGCTGGGCTTCTAAGGATCACAGGAGTGAAATTTTTGCACTCGAGTTTCCCCATAAGAAATAAAGAAAACTCAGATGATTCGTCCCACAACCACTGCTGGTGTATGCAGTACTGTATGTGGCCAGAGGTGCGGGCGACTTTGGAACTGTTGACACTTTTGGGTGCTCCGACACACGTTATGCCAGCCCCACCCAGCTGGGAGTGTCCGAGCGTCTCCGAGTTTTCCAGCCCTGGACCTCTGGCCACATACGGCAATACAGGGTTCGACAAACCCCGGGCGCCAGGTCACCATTGCGACTAGAATTCACGACCTGGGGCATCCTGTGTCTGTGCGCCCCTGCCGTGCGATCAAGACGGGCCGCGGCTTTGCGTCCTTCTGCTGGCCTATGCTTTTATTCTGTGATCTGGCGCCACCGAAATCAGTCCAGGCACCGCGCCGTCCCGGCAAAAAAGTTTGGATCCGCCAGATGCCTGAGCCAATGCCAGTCTCAGCGAGCCAATGAAAGTCCGAGATGGCCACTCCACTCCTCCACAACTCAGCGTGTGGATGGGGGAATGGAGTCTGGGAGTGGTAATGAACCCACTGGTTGAATGGGAAGAAAAAAAAAAAAAAAAAGGACTACTTATGGAGCAGCCTTACCTTAGACATAGGTTGGATAAAATCTTGTAGTGAGCCAAGTCTGGCCCACAGGCCGTAGTTTGGCGTTTCCCACTTTGAAACAGAATTTAACAAGGCAGAACTGAAATAGATGGATATCTACATATCCCCGATTTGCAGCAAAATGGTATCATGATGTACACGAGTCAAAAGGCCTATGTACATATCCACCGTGTTGTGTCTTCACAGATGGTGCCTGAATCCAACCCAAGTCTACTGAACACGGCTTAAAGGCTGACATGGGTTAAAGTCCAAATTCACCCGTCTGGTGACCAATGTCAGAGCACACCCGGCAGTGATCAGCGCTGCCACCCATTTCCACAGAGCTCTATCCCTGCCTGACGCAAAGCCAGCTGCCGGTCCATGTAACTGGGTGGATCAGACATTAAATTCGGGATCTCTCCTTAGTCTGGACCGGCTCAGTGACGTCAGCGGACTTTAGCCCATAGAAGTTTGGGCAAAAGAGCTTTGACCCCATTTTCCTTTATGGCCAGTTCACACCAGACGCAGTTCCGTGCGCATTTTTTCTGCACTAAAAATTAGGGTTGTCCCGATACCACTTTAAGACCGAGTACAAGTACCGATACTTTTTTAATGTCATGTGACAATTTAACTAATGGGCACTGACAGGGGGGGCACTGATAGATGGAACTGATGTCATTTATGGGCACTGAAAGGCGGCACTGATTGGCAATTGAATAATAAATGACATGGAGGAGAGGAGAGGAAGGATTTTGCAATGATATTTGGCATATAGCATTGCAAAATCCTTACTGCAGCCGAGTGCAGTGTGTACCAAGATGGCTGCCGTAATGTTTCACTTCCGACAGAAACACGGAACGTCACTTCCTGTACTGAATGTGACGGCTCTGGTCACCGGAATATGCGGCATAGCACTGCACCCCTGCCCAGCTTACCCACTCCACTCTGTTCCACTACCGCCAGACCGATCTCCGCCCTCTCCAGGTAACGGATCTGGCATCGGGAGCATTTGTGCGAGTACAAGTATTCGCACAAATGTTCGGCATCGGTCCCGATACCGATACTAAAAATGCATGCAGTGTTTTCCCATGTATTCCGATGGCTCTAGTTCACACCATGCAGTCAGTTTCCGGTGCAGAAACTGACCGGAACGGACTGTATTGGCGCAAAAAAAAAAAAAAAAAAAGTGGAACTGCATCTGGTGTGAACTGGCCCTTGTAGTAGCGATTTCAAATCTACATTAGTGATTTTTTTTACATTTGCCTGGAGTTCAACTTTAATAACCTTTTGCAAAAGTAGTTTAATCAACAGTAACTTTTTTTTTTTTTTTTTTTTTTTAAAAAGAACAGCTTTTCAGGTCTAGCAGAGTGACAAAGGCCATGTGACCAGCTGCAACATACCAATACATAACACACCTTACATATGCAAACAGGAATCTAGTTGCGGCACTGCATTGCCTTGTCCTATTTGCCTTGCTGTACAGATATATACAGGTATATACATACATACCGCATATATGTCAAACCAGTGGCTCTGGTCTGTAGAAAAAGTCCCGACAAACCTCATACCTGCATGTGTTGCACCAACATTGCAGGCATTTATCCAGCTAACTCGTTCTCCCAGTCCCATAGCCTCTATGTGGTCATTATCACAATATGCCCTGTGTCCTCCTATTCCCCATAACTTCACTTATCTATGCAGATCTGTTAGCACAGAGTGATTAAAGTGTCACAAACACCGAGCAGCAATATAGAGAGTTGGAGATAAACTGAAGCAGGCCTCACCACAAAAACACTACGAGGTGGTTTTCCTTTCCCCCTTTAAGGCCTGTGAGTGTGCGTCACCCGCACAACGCTGCACATGCAACAGGGTTCAGAGTAACAAACACGTGTGCATTAAAAAGTAGACTTTGCCTTCATCATTATAAATATTCAAGTGTGCATGCATAAAAATATGTAATATATTGCAGCCTACCACCCTGTAGATGCAGTGGCTGCATTTTTTTTTTTTTTCAGGCTAAGAACACTCACAGCAGAAAACATCTGTTGATCCTGCGCAAAATGCAGTGCCCTTGTTCATGTGAACTTCAACCCAGGACTCTGCATTCACTACATCTGGTCTCAGTACACAGAACATGGAAATGCAATTATTTTTGTAAATATAAAATGCCAAATACTCTCTTAGCAGTATATAGCAGTCTTGTGACTTCTATCAGTGCCGGGTTAAAGCTTGTAGGAGTTTTTATTCCACCGACTGTCCTAGGACACTGCAGGACAGTGCTGATTGGGAGGGTGCATGTGATCAGCACAGGGCCAAGGGGGGGGAAAAAAAAAAAACGCTCTAGCAATAAACAAACCGAGCATGAGGCTGCACATGCTCAGTTTGTTTATTGCCAGAGCGTTTCCAAGGCTCTGTTCTATAAGATGGTTTGGGTACAACAGAAGGGGGATGATCCAAGAAGACGGGATCAGAAAGCCTTTTTATACAATGCAGAGGATTAACTCCTTAGGTTCCACAGTGAGTATAACAAGCATGATTTACTGCATATACAGACTGATTATACTGTTGTGAGTAAAACAGTCACAGGGGTTGATGTACTAAAACTGGAGCGTGCAAAATGTGGTGCGGCTCTGCATAGAAACTAATCAGCTTGCATTTTTTTTTTTTTTTGTCAAAGCTTAAAGTGAACAAACTGAAGTTAGTAGTCGATTGGCTACCATGCACAGCAATTCCCCCACCCCTCTGTTATGGAGATGGAAAGGAAGACTCGTTGGTAGTCCAAATCAGGAGAGCAGCCTGGGGCGACAACCATAGCTTCTCCATAAATACAACCAAGTTAGTGAGCGTAGCTACCCTAGAACAGTTTATTCGCAGGATTACCAGATGAAATCTCTAAAAAAAATAAAAAAAAAAAATAATAGGGAAAAACCTGAACTACTGCAGCCACCACATCAGAGGACTTTTAAAGGGGTTGTAAAGGCTCGTTATTTTTTTTATCAGTTGAATTTGCACAGAGTGGCCCGGATCCTCTTCTGGCAAGTGCCGCTCAGCCAGCAGCTTGCTACAGGGGGCACCCGAGCCAGGCCAGAGCTCCGTGTATCCATTCAGACATGGAGCCCCAACTTGGCTCCACCCCATCTCCACAATTGAGCCGACTGATTGACAGCCGCGAGAGCCAAATGGTGCCGCTGCTGTCTCAGGGGTGTCTGGGACAGCCAAGACACTTGTGGATATCGTAGCAGAAATAAGGGGCTCAGGTATGCAATTAGAGGAGTGCTGGGGATGCTACACAGGTTTTTTTTTTTATCTTGATGCATAGAATGCATTAAATATAAAAAAAAAAAAACACTGCCTTTACAACTCTTTCCTACCTGAGCCCAATCCAATGATATGCATGAGCGCAGCGCCTCCGCTAGCTGTTGCTCTCATTGGACAGATTGCTAGCCACAGGAGTCATGTCACCCCAGATGGCTAGATGCTTGATAGCCCTTAACAGGAAAAAACCCACACCCCCGTCCCAAGAAGCCCTTTACGCTAGGGTCAAGGACGTGGAGCTGATGGAGCGGATGACAGCTAGGATACGTAATGGCATGGACGCCCACGACGAGGTCTGGAGTGAGTGGCACCGGCGGGAGGACCCGCCGGGAGCGGACGAGGTGGCAGACGACGCGGTAACCTAAATCTCCCTTCCCTTTCTTTTCTCTTGACTCCTTTCTCCTCTTATACAACCTACTGTTTCGGTGTCACCGTTGACGCCAGAGTATAGAAAATGGTTTGAAATGCATAGTTTGTTGACATGACTGGCGGTAGAGCCAGCTCTTGCAATGGAGCCCTATGGGCCAGAAGCTTAACTCCCCCTCTACCCATAAAGGGCAAGAGTAATATTTGTATTCTTGGATAAGTGTCTGCTTTGGCCTTTTTTATTACCTGCATTTAACTGTATCCTGCGAACTGTTTTATAAAAAAAAAAAAAAAAAAATGTTATTTGAAAAAAAATAAAAATAAATGTTTGCTGTGCTCCTATAAAAATATCATCAAATGCCATCAGAACTTTAAGCTAGTTCTAGATTAGAACATGAAAATAAAGTCAATTACTGTGGCCCAATCCAATCCTGACCACCTCTGTCCAAAAGTGGGGGTGTGAAGGCTCAAATACAAGGCAGACAACTTCAAGGAGAGTTGGCCTCCTTCTGCTCCTAAATTGTGACATCACTGAAAGATTACAACCCTGGAACCAGAATAAGGCAGACTTGTATTACACCCCCCCCCCCCCCCCCCCAGTGCACTAGACATTCCATACTCACAGTTTTTCATCAGAAACAAGTTGTCGTCCATGTACCCTCCAGCATAAAAAACTCTGCATTCAAAGTGCTCTCTTCACACACATCCTACCTGCTGATGGCCTCCAGCTTACATCCTCTGTTACACCCAGCCGGGCTCACCAACTCCCTACAGTTGCTGGTATTCTGCATGTCCTTTAGCCTGCAAAAACATCTGTGTTCACCGTTTCAAGCACAGCCCTCTTTCAGAGTTCACTGCAGCATCACCCACTCTTATCTGAGCGAGTACTGGAGCTGTACACCATAGAAAAGGCTGCAGACCCAGCCAGATGAACCAATGTGTAATGAATTATAGAGAGCCCAGATAGATACGGGGAAGAGAAGTGAGCTTCCTGATTTTAACATAACTGCACTGTTTGTTTTTACAGACTGGGATTCAAGTTGTGTTGCAATCCAGAAAATGATAAACAGTACCTTCTGTAATGTATATTGGGAAATTCAGAGTATTTATGGATAGTTTTTCAACCCCTTTCTCTCCTGAATGAGGGGGTCACAGCCATGTTACATTACCACAATGGTATAGCTAAAGCTGGCCACAGATTGAGCGATTTTTTAATTCCCCCCATCAACAGTGCGTGTTGATGGGGGGACCCCTCCTGCAGAGCCAACGTATTGTACCGGCGCGGGTAGTGGTATAGTGTCCCTCCAGGGAAACGCGCGCTGGCAATAATCGCATGAAAATGCCGACAGGCTGGTTGTGCTCAAGTTGATCGATCAGCCTGCTGAACCTGCAGAGATTCGAACAGTCTATGGCCGGCGCATAGATGATTGGATTCTCTTTCCACCACAGGTGGAAGGAAAACTGCTTGAATCCTGTTGATGGGGGGAATCCCTTCCACAGTGCTATTGTGTTCTGCCAGCAGGGGGGCGGGGGGAGCCTTCCTGGCCAGCAGAACTTTATAGGGGTTAATTACGAAAGGCAAATTTTTATTATACAGGATTTATATAGCGCCAACAGTTTGCGCAGCGCTTTACATCAGGGAAGACCGTACAGTCACAATACAAATACAGGAGGGATCAGAGGGCCCTGCTCGTTGGAGCTTACAATCTAGAACTGCAAGTGCACTTGGAAGTACAGCCGCTGCAAATCTGAGGGGTAGATCTAAAATGAGGGGAAGCTCTGCTGATTTCATCATCCAATCATGTGCAAGCTAAAATGCTGTTTTTTATTTTTCTTGCATGTCCCCCTCAGATCTACAGTGACTGCACTTCCAAGTGCACTTGCAGTGCAAAGTGGATTTTCCTTTAGTAAATAACCCCCAATGATGATTACTGATAGCCCCTATAGTCCCCGGCAGTAAAAGCATACCAAAAATCTGAGACTGTACTGAAGGCGATTGATAGATCACCTTAAAGTGGGTGTAAACATTTGATTTTTTTTTTTTTACCTTGCATACCTATACTTAGCTGTGCAATGGTGCCCCGATCTTACTTTTCTGGGGTGCACCAGCCGCTTTCCATGTGGGCGCCCTTGCGGGCTTACTCCCGAGTCCTGCTGCTGCATCCATTGACACCGACAGCGGGACTCGGCCCTGCCACCCGTTCCTGTGTCACAGCTTTTGATTGACAGCAGTGGGAGCCAATGACCCCAGCTGCCATCATTCTGTTCAATGAGGAGACAGACAGCGGCTGTAGTCACTGAGCTCATGCACATCACTGGATTGGATCGGGCTCAGCTAAGAAATAGGGGGGGGGGGGGTGCTGCAGCACAGGAGTTTTTTTTTTACTATAATGCATGGGCTGCATTAAGATGGAAGGCTTTAGAACCACTAAGTACACCCAGCCTGCACATATGTGGATCGAATCTTGCCCAGTCCCCGCTGAACCGGACAAAATATAAAACAAATCGTTCCTGGCTTTAGGCACAGTCAAACCATAAGTCACGTGTGACATACCCTGCAACGTTACACCCTATATAGAGAACAGCCTGCCTGCCGAACAGTTTTTCAAATAGACATTACAGTACTGAAGCAGCTTTTCCCATTACCTTGTGTCTAATGATCCCAGAACATATCTGCTGGAGATGAAGGAACACCCTCCTTGCTGCCTCCCACCTAATTAAAAAAATACCGGAAGGGTTTGAGCCACCAGTCAAATGGAAGCCTGTCCTGGTCTGAACGGGATTGGCTATACAGAAGGTACAAAGTGGGGATGATACACAGCATAGGCTTCAGGAATACACTCCTCCTGACCCCGATTTAAGCAGTGTGCACACATTCTGAAGAGAATTCCAAAAGCATTCAGAAGTCTAGAATTGTTCTTTGAAAAAAAAAAAAAAAGAAGAAGAAGAAAAGTACAGCAAAATCTCAAAACAGCAAAATAAAAAACTGCCCAAAGGAAGAAAAAAAAACTGCTGCGATGAGGATTGTGAATCAGAATCAAAGTAGCGAGCCGTTTGTAGCATTTTCTTCAGCCATGAAAATGTAGCTTCTGTAGAAGAAAAATCACAACCACCTAGTCCTAGAGACACTGCAAGAAAACAAGCACATGCCGAATACACAAAACCAGCAACAATGCCTCATAAGGCCTCATGCACAGGGACATACATATTTACACGGGATCTAGACGCCAGCAAGACTCTGTGCAAGGTCTGCTTCATACTATTGTAGTCCTACGAGCAGAGCTTGTCCAGGCATGGCAGTCTAATCAAATAAATGGGCTGCTGTGGCCCTGTGTTTCATGCAACAAAGGTTCCTGCTCCATTTTTAAAACATAGCAGCAGGAAAATTGCATGATTGTGCTGTTGCACCATGTGATTTCCCACGCTGCGTTTTTAGATGCATGGGGGGGGGGGTGCCATAAACATTTATATATGAACAGCGTACATGGACCCCATTACTTAGTTTCCACAATGGCCCTGGGCCGAAATATCCACAGCCAGTGGCCCCCGACTCTGATTACACATACTATCGATGGTGCATAGAAAGGAAAATTCTAGACTGAAACTAAAGATTCAGGAATGCACTTGGCCGGAAACAGTTTTTTAAATAATCGCAAAGAGGCGAGGGGTGGATGTGAGGTAATTAGGCTTCCTCCCCACTGGACTGACTGAATAATTGGCATTATACAGGCGAAACAATCTCATTATATGATCTCTCGCATAATTGGCTGCTTTGGCAGGAATATAGGCATTAATCGATATCAAAATGATATTTTCTAGGGCTTTATACCCTCCTGTCCGTTTCCCACTTGTCCCTTTGCTTCTTCCTTGGTTTTTGACACACTGTGGGGCATCACATGCAATTTAGCTCTAATCTGCTGGCTTTGTTGTAATGTTATTAAAGCGGAGGTTCACACATAAAGTGAACCTCCGCTTTTTGGATCCCTCCCCCCCTCCGGTGTCACATTTGGCACCTTTCAGGGGGAGGGGAGTGCAGATACCTGTCTGAGACAGGTATTTGCACCACTTCCAGGGTTCTGATCCCCGCGGGAAATCCAGCCTGTCACATCACCACTCCACCCCCCCCCCCCCCCCGCTGTCTTCTGGGAAACACTGTTCCCAGGAGAGAGCGGGGACCAGTGATGGCTCGCCGCGATCCTCACGCATGCGCAGTAGGGAATCAGGCAGTGAAGCCGCACTTCCTGAATCCCTCACCGAGGATGGTGGTGGAAGCAGCCGAGGACCGAGCGATTGCTCAGCCTACCGACATCACGGGCGCGCTGGACAGGTAAGCGTCCATTTTTTAAAAGTCAACAGCTGCCATATTTGTAGCTGCTGGCTTTTATAAAAAAAAATATTAAAAAAAAAAAAAAAAAAAAAAAAAAAAAAAAAATCGGCGGAACCTCTGTTTTAAAGTGATCGAGATTTTTAACCCCCTTGTTTCTATAGTTAATGACTAAAAATCTACCAATATCTATATTTATAATCTTGTTTGATGGTTATTACAGAACATGTACAAAATTTGTGCTACCTAAAGGCCCTGATGAAGCGGCATTTCCCACAAAACACGCAACCATCTGTCTTGAGTCTCTCGGACAGGACAGGACCAGCACATCCTGGACCAAATAAAAGTAACCGATTTTAACCCACTGCAATTGTAATGCTTTTAATCATTTGTATATAGAAAACAAAGATTTTAACTTTTGGTACATGCATTAAACCCTACAAGTCCCACCAAATCCATTTTGTCGTCAGTTTTTTTAAATATAGACTTGCTTTATATCCGACTTAATCGTTTTTGAAGCACTTTTGTTTTTAAAAAAAAGAGCGCAAGAAAGGCTCAAGAAAAATGCATCCCTTTTAAAAGGATAAATGATATTTAAATAAAAAAAAAAAAAAAAACAACAACAATCATGTCATACTTGCTTCCACTGTGCAGCTCATTTTGCACAGAGTGGCACCAAACACTGACTTCTGGGGTCCCTCTGTGGCTCTCGCGGCTCCTCTTATCAGATAACCCCCTTGGAGAAGCGCTCTCCCGGGGGGTTACCTAGTGGGTGCGCACCCGAGTCATTCATTCGGCATCCATAGATGCCGAATGTATGACTCGGCCCTGCCCCACAATCATTGGATTTCATTGACGGCAGCAGGAGCCAATGACTGCGCTGCTATGAATTTATCCAGTCAAGAGCCAGGCCCCGTGGAGAGAGGCCGAGTGCGTCACCGCCGAGCAAATTCCACTGCTCAGGCAAGTAAAAACGGGGGGCTAGGGGGCTGGTGACTGCCAGAAGTTTTTTCATCTTGATGCATTAAGGCTAAAAAACATGAAGGTTTACAACCCCTTTAAAATGTTGTAACACTGGACTGTTGCAGTGTAAAGCACCTTCCCACTGAAATGCACTGAAAACAAGGCAACAATGCATCAAAAACGCACCCGTTTTGAGACACGTGACCTATGAAAAAAAACGCTGCAAAATCGCGTGCATCTTTCGGGTGCCATTTTTCTATCGGCAAAACGCTGATAACCTTATTTTTGGCAGCAGATATATTGGTGTATCGCTACATACTATTGGTGTGTAAGAGAAGCCATGTCTGCCGTGACCTCATTCGATGCTGAATGACTGAAAGCTGAAGATCAGTCTGTATATGCAGCGCCGCATGAATGACTCACTCGGGGTCCACATGTAAACATCAAGTGTCAGGAACAGCAGCGGCCAGCATCAAGGACTACACATCATGTCAGCCCTAAGCAGAGGCGGCCAATATAAATCTATTCGTTACCTAATCTGACCATTCAGTCTTGGAAAGTTTGTATTTTATTTTTTCTAAATAACAAACATGTCATACTTGCCTCCACTGTGCAGTTGGTTTTGCACAGAGTGGCCCCAATCCTGCTCTTCTAGGGTCCCTCAGCGGCGCTAGTGTCTCCTACTCTGTCAGAGAAGCCGTCTCCTTCGGGCACATGTGCGGGCGTGCTCCCGTGTCCATTGACACACAAGGCAGGACTCGGCCCCGCGTCACTGGATTTGAACCCCTTTAAGGTGAAAAACTATGAGGGTTTACAACCCCTTTAAGTTCACCTTGGGGGGGGGGGGGTAGAGCCGGAAAAAGCACCGCAACTGCACTCCTGATCAGTGGATCGTGGATGTAATGTCAGGCTCCTGCTAACTCTTTCTACTGCTCTCGGCTCGTACCTCTGTAGAGAGTTGGGGAAAGGGCCAATGGATTACAAGTGTGCCGATTAATGCACTCATGTTCCACTGAGAACTACATTTCAATCTGCCGTGGTGGCAGAGGGGATTTGTAGTTTGTTCATTCACAGATCTCTGTGAATGAATGACAGCTGTAGGGGCAGAGTGCTGCACAGCCGCATGGATTTTAGAAGAGGTAGTAGGTGCAGGGGAGGACCACCCCAGCATGCGGTCATGGGGAGGAGCTTAGCAACAGGTTACATCGTAAATATGGGTGTATCATGTTGCCAAAGATGAACTGGCCTTTTACTAGGAGCACATTTAGGGCCAGTTCACACCAGATTCAGTTCCGTGTGCATGCACAGTGTTTTCCCACGTATTCCAATGGCTCTAGTTCACACCATGCAGTCAGTTTCCGGTCAGTTTCTGCACAGGAAACTGACTGCATGGTGTGAACTACAGCCATTGGAATACATGGGATAACACTGGGCATGCATTTTTAGTGCAGAAAAAAAGCGCATAGAACTGCATCTGGTGTGAACTGGCCCTTATGCATTTATGAAGCTGCTCCATGGTACATTTTCTGAATCACAAAACGTACGAATAGAGTATATCCGAGGCAATGTCAATTATCATCTATACAGTATTGAAGGTCAGCCAGTAAAACATCCTTGGACGACACAATGTTTGTTTAAAGACACCTCCTATCAAACATGTATTTACGTCAATTTCTACATACATAAGTGAACGTAGAAGCCAATAGCCGCAGGAAGCGGCATCCTTGAGTTGATGTTGCTATAGGAACAATGCAGGAATCAGACGACAACATGGGCAGTCATGTGACTATTACAGACCATCCTGGGGAACATTTCATAAGCAGCCTTCTGCAATAAGGCCAACTATGTCTCTGCTGGTGGTGAATAACTGGTTCAGAGGAAGGTGTGAACCTACATACAGGTTATATAATGAATGCAGGTGAAAGGGTGCAACACCTTGTACAAAGCGTTATTTGAATATCTAAGCCATATTCTTTCCACACTAATTCGTTCAACTAAAGGACGGCCTGCCGGCTCTCCTCATAGAAACCAAACAAAATTAAGAAAAAACAGGGAATGGAAGAATAGGAAGTTGCAGCTGCCCCCCAGAACCCCCCTTTTTTTTTCTTACCCAAGCCCGTCCGTTCCAGTAATATGCACGAGCCCAGTAACTCTAGCTGCTGTCTTAGTCCTCATTGGATAGATTGATAGCAGCAGGAGCCATTAGCTCCCAATCCAGCAACACGAGAGCGGCGGGCAAGGAAGAGTCCTGCTGTCTGTGTCAATGGACGCAGCAGCCAGACTCATGAGCGCATCTGAGGCTTCTTCCAGTAAGAAGTCCTAAAAGAAAAAGTGCTTCTCATTTTTCGGAGAGGTCACATAAGACCCGATTCACACTGGGGCGACACGACAGGAGGCTCAGCTGCCTGACGAGTCGCGTCCCATTCAATGCAATGGAACCGTTCTAATAGGAGTGACGCAAGTCGCTCCAACTTAGAAAAAGGTTCCTGTACGACTTCGGGGGCGACCTGCATTGACTTCTATACAGAAGTCGTTTTGCAAATCGTCTCTGAAGTCGTCCTCAGGACAACTTGCAGAGTCGCCCCCGAAGTCGTGCCGCTGCAGTGTGAACCGACTAACAGCACTGACCAATGAACCATTGACAGCATTATCCACTCTAGGGATGTGTTTAAATGGTGCACAGACCACTACACCAACAGCACAGGGCATCGTGGCCACTATGTGCAGCAGGGTCCGAGGGGGAGCCAGGATATTTAAAGAGCATTCATCTTTCCACAAAAAAGGGGAACTGCAAATATCCTGGCAAACCCTCACACTACTGTTCCACCTTTTACATTTTTGAAAAAGGTGGAATAGGCCTTTAAAGTATCAAGCTTAGAAGAAATAAAAAGCATTTTCTCAAGCTTAATGACCCAAATAGGTTTACAGACTTGTACATACCTGCATTGCTTTCTTTATGCCTATATGCATTTAAAGCTCTGGATCAACGAGCACAATGAGGGCGATCAACGTGAGAATATAAACCATCGGAACAAATCCCACAAAAGAGACGTACATAACGAAGTGGGGAAAAAACTAGGCTTCCTGTGTCATCATAATAGCGCAGGAAACTATCAGAAGTGGCAACCAGATAGAAAATAGCACAGGTCTGCCCCCTAACAGAGGGAATGCAGCAGTTTTCCATATAGAAAACTGCCACAGATTCCCACCAGGTGTGGGCTTGTAAGGGACTCTAGCTGTCAGACAGCTCGCATCAACCTTTCTGCTCATGCAGGGATTACTTCTACATGAGCAGAGCATGCAGGCATAACAACCCTCCCCAAGTTCAGCGGGGGCCAGGGACAGCAGGGAGATTGAAGCCTGCCACTCCAACCCTCATGTCCTTTGTGTTGGGTCTGTAAGACACAGGAGAACAGAGAACTAATCACGCCAATTTAACAAAAGGGGGCGCAAGCCTCTGCTCCTCAACCATCTGCTCCATTTTCTATGTTTACAAGAGTGGTGCAAGCTTTGATTTCACCTATAGTAATTAAAGGAAATCTACAGTTGCAACATACACTTATAGCAACATTGTAATAGCAATACAAATATTTTTGACAATCCAATATAAAGAACTTAAAGCGTTACTAAACCCAGGAGCCTGCATTCCCTATATCTGGTCTCCCACAGTACACAGAACATGGAAATGTTATTTTAGTAAATAAACTGCTAAATACCCTTTCTCATGGGCAGTATATAGCAGTCTTGTGACTTCTATCAGTATCTTCTTAAAGCTTGCAGGAGGGGTTTTCAGTCTCCTGTCCTATGAGGCTTTAGGACCCCAGACTGTCTGATCACTGGCAATTGGCCCTGTGCTGATCACATGCACTCTCAGAAGAAACAGGAAAAAAATAAAATAAAAATAACTAGCATCATATCAAACTGAGCATGTGAAGCTTGCCCCCAAGGCTCTGTTCTATATCAGGAGACGGTTTCGGGATTGTTGAAGGGGAGGATCAGAGAAGACAGGATCCGTCTTTTTACACAATGGCAAACATATTGCAGCTTACAAAACCTTATGCGGCGTACACACGATCGAAAATTCCGACAAGAAAACTTTTTTTCCGACAGAACTTGTGTTGCATACACACGGTCACACAAAATTCCGATTGTCAAGAACACGGCAACGTTAAACACTACGAGTCGAGAAAAAATGTAAGTTCAATGATTCCGAGCATTTGCGTTTTTTTTTTTTTTTATGCGCATCAGAATTGCATACAGACAATCGGAATTTCCGACAAGAACTTTTCCCGTAGGAAAATGTGACAACCAGCTCTCAAATTCTAGCTGTTGGAAATTCTGACAGAAAAAGTCAGATGGAGCCTACAGGCCCTACACACTGTCGGAATTTCCAATCAAAAGCTCACATTGAACTTTTCTTGTCGGAAATTCCGACTGTGTGTACGCGGCATTACATGTGATCGCTGCATTGCTTTTCTTTGTTCTTCTATTTTCATCTAGTGAGCCAGCCCCCACAAGTCTGTTTTTCAAAAGCACAAGCTCTACAGCAGAAGGTATCAGTTTACACGAATGAGACAAACACTTAAAGGGGTGATTAAAATGATCAGCTTAATTTTGTAAAACATTTATCCCAAAAAAGGAAAATAAAAACTGTTCTCTGAATATAAAAGCAGGAGCTTGGCTTCTATTTGTTAGTGCAATTCAAAAACACAACCCCCCTACGCACGCGAGAAAGCTTTCTGCTGTGCCTCCTGTTCTCATTCATGCAGAGTTGTGTCTCACCAAAGCAAGGGGTGTGTTACTGACCAGATCACCAGGTAAAAACAGTAAAAAAAAAAGCCCAAGAAAACGAATGCAGTCACCACACCCAATGATTGGTAAGCTGCAATACATTTTTGTTTACGAGTTCAATACCGCTTTGTGCCATCGGTGCATTGCCAGTGCAAGTCCAAGTCCACACTGGCATCATCACATGCACATACCTGGTGCCGATCGCATGCACATACCTGGTGCCGATCACATGCACATACCTGGTGCCGATCACATGCACATACCTGGTGCCGATCACATGCACATACCTGGTGCCGATCACATGCACATACCTGGTGCCGATCACATGCACATACCTGGTGCCGATCACATGCACATACCTGGTGCCGATCACATGCACATACCTGGTGCCGATCACATGCACATACCTGGTGCCGATCACATGCACTCCCCCCCCCCCCAAAAAAAACTAGCAATACTTGCCAAACTGAACATGTGCAGAGTGCCCCCAAGGCTCTGTGCCATCAGGAGATGGATTGGGGACAGTGGAAGAAGGGGAAGATCAGAGAAAACAGGATCAAACTGCCTTTTTACATAATGTGGAGGATTAACCCCTTATACAGACTGATTTCACTGTTTTAGTAACACTTATAATACACTAGACTGCAGCATTTTTAGGCACCAGGATCTGCGCAGCCTTAGACATGAACTGAAACAGCTTTTTATTAGGATTCCTCGCAGAATCCACATTCCCAGCTAACAAAGGCGAGCGTTGACTAGTGGTGGTCATTTGCCAGACGCACCTGTGCCTAATCAGGCAGATCTCCAGAACAAAAAGATTGTGTGTTGTCGAGAAGCAGAGCAAGCTGCAAGTATATCAGACAGGAAAAGACGAATTTTTCACCAACACCCGAATCATAAAGCAAATTTTCCAGTAGGACTTTAAAGTACGTCGTTTGTTTCATAACATTCCTTTAGCTGGGGAAAGCAAAACAGGTGATCCAAACGAGCTGAATAATGCAACAGCATAAGCTGTACTCAACTGGAAAGACGCTGCAACTTTATTCGCTACCAGCTTAATGCAAACAGCAAATCATACGGCTGCATTTGATTCACAAAGCATGCATACATTGGTCGGGAGCGGACACTCATCAAAACAATGTGAAAGTTAAAGCGGACCTCTGTTCTTTTCTACTTTATTAAATATTGGTCCTTCCTTTAACAGGAATATGCAATTAGCGGACCTCCAGCTGTTGCAAAACTACAAGTCCCATCATGCTTCTGCCTCCGAGTGTTATGCTTGTGGCTGTCAGAGTCTTGCTATGCCTCATGGGATTTGTAGTTCTGCAACATCTGGAGGTCCGCCAATTGCATATCCCCGCTTTAAAACAACCGAAAAAAAACTAAGTCCCCCCCCCCTCTTAAACCAAATACCTTATTTTAGTAAACAACCTGCACTTCTTTCTTACCTAGGCAACAATAACATGGCCCCAGCTGCCTGCAGCCCCCAGAGATGCCCATATCACCCATGCAAGGAGGGCAATCTTCAACAAGTGCACATCAGGGGCCGGCCACAGGGTCCCGAAAGACAACCCCCCCCCCCCCCCCGGTGAAATCCAAAGAGGAAGACGCAGGATGGTGCCTGTATAAGGAGCGCACTGTAGAGAGAAAAAAAAAAAAAGTGGACAACACTGGATCTGCTGGGATTTTAAGTACATCTACAGTGTAGAAAGTCAACAAAAGAGGTGGGGGGGGCAAACTATTTTTTGGGGAGCGGGTGACATCTAAGATCTAAGGGACCTTTAACCCCTTGGTACTGTCTGAACGCAAATTTGCGGCCTCTCTGGTCCTAGTCCTTATATTCGCGTGAATTGCTGCGTATACACCTGTGCTGAAAGCGTACATGCGTCATGCACGCCCAGTAATTCACACCTCCTTGAAGTCTCTAACATGAAGAGAGAGTCCTGCCACACAGATGTAATTCCCAGGAGGGGGCGAGCACGTTACTGACCACCACAGTAAAGCCTCCCTTCACGGGGCTCAGTAAAATCAGACAAGCAGGAAGTGAACAGAACAGAGAGGAAATAGAGCAACTTCTGAGCAAAAAAACGAACAATGAGGAAGTGAAAAGAGGAATGTCTGCAGGTAACCGCTGTCCTCCCATTTCTGCACTATATATATATATATATATATATATATATATATATATATATATATATATGTGTGTGTGTGTGTGTGTGTGTGTGTGTGTGTGTGTGTGTGTGTGTGTGTGTGTGTGTGTGTGTGTGTGTGTGTGTGTGTGTGTGTGTGTGTGTGTGTGTGTGTGTGTGTGTGTGTATATATATATATATATATATATATACACACACACACACACACACACACACTTGTGTCACGGCCGCATCACCAGCCGTCCCATTAAAGTGGGACAGGTGGGTGTGTTTATTAAAACTCAGCAGCTACACTTTTTTTGCAGCTACTGACTTGTAATAAACAAAAATAGGACTGGAACTTCACTTTAAGTTGCATTAACAGGTATTATCCCCTCACCCAGCCTGTGATTGGACAGTGAAAGGAGAAGCAGAAGACAGATAGGCTCATTTCCCGGTCTCTCCGTTCTCGGTTCTGCTTTCATGTTCCTCGTTACCACATGAGCACTGCAGCAAAACTGGTTGGCCCCTTGTGCCACTTTTCCCTTCCCTGCTATACAAGGAATTCAAGGGGCCAATAAGTCAAACACTTAAAACTGCTCAAATAAAAAAATAAAAAACACCCAAAAAAGTTATATTGTAGCTTACCAGTAACTTAGGTGAAGTGGCCAGCTGTTGTCATGACTGAAAACAGTCTGCCGACTGGCTCTCTTATTAGCCGAGAGCACCGACCGGAGTGTCAGAACGCAATAGCAGAGGAGATTGATGTCCTAACATCGGATAGTTAGTACAGCGGCTCTGACCTGAGCCGTGAGTTTGTTTTTCGGAACAAAAAACCTAGTGGTGTGTACTAGGCTTTACATGGAATAAAGCAGCAGGGCAAAATAAATATACAAGAGATAACAATATATTAGGAAACTATTGTGCCACTGATGACAAAATCAGAAGCCAAATAGCCGTGCATATAAAAAATGTAACTAATGCAAATTGATTGCTGCCTCATTTGGATCCACTTGTTCAAAAATATTGGTCTTTCAAAGTTCTCTCATTAAACCTTAGTGCTGGTACACAAATATTTCTCAAATAAATCCCTTATAATGCTTTGTACTAAAAAAAAAAAAAAAAAAAAAAAAATGCTGCAAAGTGAATATTTTAGCTTTTTAATACAGACTATTGGAGGTTAGAGCAAATTTTATTAAACCAGGGATAAGGGAACAAATAAAGGGGTATGGGACTGGACCTCACAAAAATAAGTAACTAGTAGGCTTCATCCATTTAGCCACATGCAGGGGGAAGAATCAGCAGATTAGAGATGGGCATTCTGAGCCCCGGATGCAAACGCATCTGATTGCTTCCAGCCTCGGACACCCATCCCTAACAGCAGGTAACCACTTGGTGTGCGGCTACATGCAAACAGCTACAGCCTGTCAAAACTTTGTTTGGGCTGAGCGGCCGCCCCCATTAGCATGCGGCTATCATTCCAGCGGTAATCATCTGCCGGCGTTGTTGGTGTTAAGATTGTTCAGTCCGTCTGGCCCTCGCATACATCTTTATTCTCATCACACGTGAATAAAAGTAAAAGCCATGGAGTCGGCGTAATGTGTCAAAGTACATTTTCAGTAGCTGTACCTCAAGTCCATGTTTCAATTACACACAAAAAAGCAAAAATCTTACTAGATAAAGCTAGAGTGTGTATTTGAGGTTTTAGCATGGTGAACATATAGTTTTCTGTTAACTTAAGTTGAAATGTCAATTTTCTGAAGTCATACTGATGGTACCCAAGCAGGGTTGGTGGTGAGGATTTTGACAGTCTGGTGAAGGGGGTATAGAGCCATATAGGCCAATCCATTGGTTGTCTGTAATCATAAAAAAAAAATTAAAACCCTTTGGTTAGAGACACAAAAATCACTGGTCTATGAAATGCATAAAAATCTGGTGAAACAATGATCAAGACACCACAATGGGAGGCATGGTGGCCCCAATGAAGGCGCCAGTGGGAGGCATTGGTGGCCCCAATGAAGGCGCCAGTGGGAGGCATGGTGGCCCCAATGAAGGCGCCAGTGGGAGGCATGGTGGCCCCAATGGGTGGCATGGTGGCCCCAATGAAGGCGCCAGTGGGTGGCATGGTGGCCCCAATGAAGGCGCCAGTGGGAGGGCATGGTGGCCCCAATGAAGGCGCCAGTGGGAGGCATGGTGGCCCCAATGAAGGCGCCAGTGGGAGGCATGGTGGCCCCAATGAAGGCGCCAGTGGGAGGCATGGTGGCCCCAATGAAGGCGCCAGTGGGAGGCATGGTGGCCCCAATGAAGGCGCCAGTGGGTGGAATGGTGGCCCCAATGAAGGCGCCAGTGGGTGGAATGGTGGCCCCAATGAAGGCGTCAGTGGGAGGGGGGGGAAGAGAGAAAAAAAAATATAAGTGTCCCAAGGGCCAGATAAAAAGCAAGCAAACGGACAAATCTGGCCCCTGGGCAACAGTTTGGAGACCACTATCCTAGGGGATCCCAAAGAGCAATTTGCACCCCAGAATTCCTAGCTATCCTTCGTTATTACAGTGTGGTGTTTCACTTCAGGATGTAAGAATTATAAAATTATGGAGAATGAAGCAGAAGGCTAGATGGTAGAATACGGAGATCGCTCTGCTGGAGACCCCCACAAGTTGGAGGATTCAACTCACCATCCTGTGTTTTTAGCTGCAAGTACAGCTACACAGAAAGCGATCGACTCAAAGCGCCCCACACACAGTCTGCAGCCAGTGTGGCCATGATGGGGGTCTCCGACACTCATGGAACCAGATCTCTTTCCATTTTCATTAAAGAGAACAAATGCTTCACCATTCATGCACATCACAAGTAATGGGAATCAGAGAGATATTGATATAGGTCCCTGAAGCTTCTAAACCCCCCCCCCCATACACACAGGGAGAGGATCGGTGTGCACAAAAAACATGGCCGAGTCACAGACGCTGCCCGCTGGTATTGACAGACTTATTAGTGTAAATAACTTAAAAGTAAAAAAGTCTCGGTCAATATCAACTGCATATTTCTTTACACTGTCTGAAAATTGTTTTTTTTTTCCTCATGGACGCACAATTATATTTGTAACCCTCTTGTAGCAAACATAAGGGGCCCGTGGAACGTGCTGTGCTACGACCGCATTGTCCTCCAGCAACAAAAGGCTTGAGAAAAGTGAGACAAGTTTAGGTCCCTTCCCCCCCCCCTCACCCAGCCTGAAGGTTCTCTCCGAGGACCCAATACTAGTGATCTCATCAGACTGCTCTATGAAACAGGGGGGAGGGGAGGGAGGGGAGTGACAGAGTACAAGCAGGGAAGAGACACAGCACAGGCGGAGGGGAGTGACTGCAATTACAAGAGAGTTGAATACAAGGGATAGAGTGTACCCGTCCTGTTTAGGGAGGGGAGCGTGAGAGAAAAAAGTAGAGATGATGCAAGAGGAAAACATGGCAGCCGCAGAACTAGAAAACAGCAGAGCCTTTTACACAGGCCAGGAGATAAAAAGAGGATATAGAGCTATTAATAATGTATGTGTATAATATACATATCTCCCCAAAAGAAACTAAAGATATTTATGAGTAGTAAAAAAAATATATATATAGTAAACCAATAATTTGTATATAAAATTTCCATAGAGCCAGAAGAGCATTAGTAGTAGAAATTAGGTCACCCCCATATGAGTTTCACACTTTCACGTGGGGAAAACTGCGCAGACGTAATCTGACAAATATAACAGATCTATGACACCACAAGAGGCTATATTTCAGGAACTTATACAGAGCTTTACACACACACACACACACACACACACACACACACACACACACATATATATATATATACACACACACACACACACACACATATATATATATATATATATACACACACACACACACACACACACCAGTCCCTACCCTCAAGGAGCTTCCAATCTAAGGTCCCCAACACATTCATACACATACTAGGGCCAATTTAGACAGGATCCAACTAACCTACCAGCATGCCTTTGGAGTGTGGGAGGAAACCCGAGTACCCGGAGGAAACCCACGCAGGTCACAGGGAGAACATGCAAACTCCAGGCAGGTAGTGATGTGTTTGGGATTCAAACCAGCGACCCTTTTGCCGCTAGTCACTACACCTTTGCAAATACCATGAAATATGTTAAATAATTTAAAAATAAAACAGCACAGCCAAATCTATGTAAGGAGAAGGTCCTCCTAGGAGACTACATACATACACCTCTAAAACTGCCCATAGATGGACTGAAATCTGTCCGGTTCAGCAGGGAGTGCTGGAATTCAACCCATGAATGGCCGCCGTGCTTGTAGAGAAGTTGATCTACCGCTTTCCCTGCTGGAAAACTTCCTCTTGATTATAGCCTGCAGCACTGATCTGTGTATCCTGATAGGAAGTCTCCACTGTCAGAAAACAATGACACAGCAGAACAGGATTCCCCATCCACCTTTAGTCTGTGAAGGGAGAATCAGGTCACATTTTTTCATTCAACCTATGGCCAGCTTTAGACATCCGACCACATGGCATCCCAGCAACAATGGAGTGTTGGAGCAGTTAGCTGACCCTTTACAAGAGACTGGCAAGCCATAGATGACTCGATTTTCTTTCCTTCCACCACAGCAATGATGCAATTACACATACGCAATATTACACACACTCTTGAAAATGGCTGCTCAGCACCGCCGAGTGCTGCAACGACCAGAAATGTCATCCGCAGACCAAGGATTTCTTTAAAAAGGGCCCAAAGCTTGATTTTCCTGGTCACATAGCAGCAATGTTTCGGAGCCACAAAGGGCCCCTTCTTCAGGCAAGTGGTCAATCAATTGGGAACAATCAGCCTGCCCATACATGGATTGAATCTCGGCCGGTATGGCCAGCTTTAGATTGGACATTGGACTTGCACATTGTGCAACGAGCTTAACAGAGAGGTGATCAATGTAAGTGAGAAGCTGACATCAGAAAGGTTCCATGAAAAACAAGATCACTAGTGCCTTGTTTCCTTGGAACGGTTCAGGTCAGTAAATTTGGAGTGGTTAGAATCAGACCGGTCTATTCTCGTGAGCGTTTCCACTGCAAATCGGACCGTCAGGGACCATTCAGGGTTTAGAAAAAAAATGCCTAGCCCGTCCACCAATCAGTGGAATTTATTGTATCTCCGCCCTAATGGAACCGTTCCATTTTCTATGGCCCCACATCTGAAGCAGGACCCAGAATGGTCCGGTACGGTTTAATGGCACACTTTCATAATGGAAACACCCAAAATAGCGTACCATACCGATCCGCTCAATGGAAACGAGGCATAGGATTCCCATGGATAACAAACAGGAACTGCAGAGGGTTTGCATTTTGTGGAAACATTGCCTCAAATTAATCCCTTCTTGATACAAATTTAAATTAGAGGAGCTTTTGAGGTCTACCCTTTTTCCCTTTTGATACAGAATGGTTATTCCTTAGCATGTGTCACATTGGTGTCGGCACACTGGGAATCCAAGCTATTTTTACTATCCAACTGAGGGTCCCGGCCTTAACTGACCATCTAGTGCAGCCTCTCAACCTTCTCAACAGGAACCCTTGAAATAAAACCCTTTCCGGTCTCAAGGAACCCCTGTTAAAAAAATATATCTACAACTCATTATACGTCAGTGGGAAGAATGCTCCTTACACATGTGGTCATTAGGAAGAATTCCACCTTACAGATAGATAAAAGGATCAATTGTGTCAGTGGGAACTTATCCGAGAGGCAGGAATTGCATATTGCTCAAGGAAGCCCTAGAAACCTTTGGAGGTACCCTAGGGATCCATGGAGCCCTGGTTCAAAACCCTGGTTTAGGAAAAACTTGCGACAGACCTTATCTACCATCTCTGAAAAGCGATCCTCAGTGTAAGCGTTTGCCTTACCGCCTGTTTTAACACCAAAGCCCACAACCCAACCAAACGTTCCTGCAGGGCAGTTGCTGTGTAGCCCTATTCACTTGAATGGGTCACATTGAGTGGTGATCGTGCCTGCTGAACACAAAGATAGGAGATTTGCCTTAGCATGTCCACAAACCATCCAGCTGCCTTTTGTCTAAACAGGAGGTAGATCTACTGGCTCTCTCACCCACTAGAATATTTCACAGCTATAACTAAAATGAAAAATTCTCACCATCTAATGCCATAATAGCCGACTATCCTACACACACCCATCCCATAAAACAGTGTGAACTCCTTATACAAGAGACAACTGTGAAGGCCAGACTACAGAAGGAAAGTCTGCTGTCATGGTATTTTGTCATGCCTAAAACACATGTTAGGATGCAGCATTAGATTGGAAGATGACACAGCAACACCCAGAGGCCTAAAAAAAATATATATACACACACACACACACACACACACACACACACACACACACATTATGCAAAAGAACACATTACCAGGATCCTTCAGGGGTGGACTAACCATAGCTGCTGCAGAAGATTCTGTCTCTCATTTTAGAGAACAAAACCAGGAGGTAGACAGAATCTTTTCCGCAACTTCAACCTCTCAAATCAACATCATTCCTCAGGCGGCTAGCAGGTAAATAAATAGGAAATTATCATTCTTACTGGTTTTAAATGGTGTTTTTTTCCCCCCTTACATTTCTTCAGTTACTTCCTGGTTTCTTGCCTCGACAATTGACGTCATACATCCCAGCAGTCTTCAGGATGAGGGATTTTCTCTGGCAAGCACACCCTCCTGCAGGGTTTCACAACCTTTTTTTCAATCAAGGCAACCCTTCAAAATTGTGGAGAACATAAAACCCAGCAAAATCCAAACTCTTAGGACAACCAGTAAATGTACGTGGTGCGGTCCTCAAGAGGTTAAAGATGAATGAAACAGTGTTTGTGGTGCCAAGATGCAGCAACGATTTGCTTTAACACATACCCCTTGGACTCCAACATGGAAAGGATAGTCATATGGAGTCTTTACATGCACAGGCTCCGCTGCTTGCTGTACAGCAAATTTGTTTTACAGCTATACTCCATACAGATCTGTCTGTTCAGACTAATAAAAAGCAGACTTTCCCATATTTATACAGAGCCAAAAGATTCCAGTGCTGACCATTTAAAACACTGTGCAGCCTTCTCAGCAACTGGTCTGACTGGTGACTGTACGCTTGCGTGCCCACCTTATCCATTCATAACTACAGTATGTTAAAGTCCATTCCACTATATTATATACACACACACACACACACACACACACACACAACCTACCAACATAATTTAGAAATAAATATCCCTTTTAACAAACTGTGGTAAGAAGAAAAAAAAAAAGCAGTCGCTCCTTGGAATATCAAAGCAACAGTTGTGAATACCCAACCTATACAACACCAAAAAATATGATTAACAAAATAGCTCCCAATTTTATTCACGCATTTAGCAACATTCTGCCTTACAAAGAACGCGTCATTAGAACAGCCAGGGAAATGCTTTGGTTAAAACTGCAGCTGCAGCTTTGCTCACATTTCCCTATCATATCAGATACCGTCTTGTATGTTTGTACATTTCAACTTATTTACAGGAAAAAAACACAAAATATGGACCTTGTCCCAGAACATGCAGAACACCAGTGAGATCTATGAGGCCGGATTTCATGTGGCAATCATCTTGCCTCAACTGTCCGACTTTTCAGGAGCTGCACAACTGCAAATACCAGAATTCCAATGGTCCTCCAGCAGTTTGGAGACCAGTCCTACTCTCCTTTGTCAGATTCTTAGGAGCCCAAAGTCTCCACTGAATGGAGAAATTATTTTAGAATTAAGGAGCTAGGGAAACCATTTTTTTTGTATTCAAGGCACCCTTTAAAATGATCTAATCTAGGAGCAGGGGTGTCAAACTGTTGCAGAACTACAAGTCCCATCAGGCCTCTGCCTGTGGGAGTCATGATTGTAACAGTCAGCCTTGCAATGCCTCATGGGACTTGTAGTTCCGCAACAGCTGGAGGGCAGCCAGCTTGACAACTGTGATCTAAAAGGCACCCTACAAAATTATGGACAGTCTTGAGGTGCCCCAATCTAAAAAAAAACGACTCCGATAGCGTCACATAATGCAGTAACATCAATACTCGCAGGACACCAAATGTCAAAAGGCGGTTTATTCTTCCAAAGCAAATACATTTTTGCAAACCTTGGACTAGTTTTCCAATCTCTCTTCTCCCTCAGTTTTTCGCCATCACTCAGCTAATGTGACCCCCAACGTTGATGGAGAGAGGCAAGGGAGGGTCAAACAAGGATGTTATTCAAGCGACATCCTCTATCACCCGATGAGGTCATTAGGAGGTTGGCAGCTAGAAGGCTGTAATGGTGTACAATGAAAACCTGTGGGTTTTGTGCAACTAAACGGCAGGTTTCATCCACCCACTGGCTTGTATACAATTTTGGGGCAATTTTTAGCCATTTCGCCAAGGCTCACCCTTAAACCCTGTTACACCACTTGTACCTACAGGTAAGCCTATAATAAGGCTCACCTGTAGTTACTGAAAATATGTCGTAATCCTGCACAGTTTAAGACACATTTACTATACACCAACGTCATCTGCGCATGAGCACTGAAGAAACGGCCGTTTCGTCAGCAGCCGTGCCATGAACGGAAGCTCCCGCGGCGTCATCACGGCTCCAGCCATTCACGGCGCCCAAGCCCGGAAATAACTTTGGGAGGCATGTCACTGGTCACAGTAGTGTACGGGGACCGCAACAGCGTCCATCTAAGGTACAGTTGTCAAACACAAGGCCCGCGGGCTGAATACGGCCTTCCGGGCCATTTCATGTGGCCCTTGCACCTCTCCTGCAACTGCAGGAGAGCTCCAGCCATCTTCTGGTCCTCCTCCAGACCCTTACTTTTCGTTTTCAAGCAATGCTTCCAACTTCTTCCCAGCAGCAGTAAAAAAAAAAGGGGGTACACTGATGTAAGGGAGAGTGGGGGACTGAACTTCTGATGGTGGTGACGCTTTTGACATCCAATGTAAGGGGAGGGGATGCGCGGGACATCTAATCTTACAGATACATCTGGCCCTTTTGAGGGCAATCATAATGCTGATGCGGGCCCACAATGACATTGAGTTTTACACCCCTGATCTAATGCAAGCATTTCATAATGCATACTAGCTCCTTATGCCTTTGTCTTACCGGGTTTGTTTTTTCTTTGGGGTTTACAGCCACTTTAAGAAACCTCAAGGCACCCTGGTTAAAAAAAGCTGGTCCAGCAGACCCCTGCCAGCCACTGACCACCAGGGCATAATGCCCTGGTGGTCAGTGTCTTACGTAGTTACGTGCGCTTTTTTTTCTGCACTAAAAATGCATGCTCATTGTTTTCCATGTATTCAAATGGCTCTAGTTCACACCATGCAGTCAGTTTCTGGAGCGTAAACAGACTGCATGGTGTGAACTAGAGCCATTGGAATACATGGGGAACACTGTGCATGTATTTTTAGTGCAGGAAAACAGGAAAGAAAAAGCACAGGGAACTGCGCCTGGTGTGAACCAGCACCTAAGGAGAGATATAGGATATAAATATATATCTATATCGTGAAAAAATGTGTGTGTGATATGTCTATCTATGTGAAAGTGAAGAAACAAGAATTTGTGTCGTGAATAAGGCTTCATTTCCATGGACATTTTACAGCCACTTTGTTTAGCCTTTTTTAAAGCTTAAAAACGCCTGTCCACGTTTTATTTATTTTTGAGCTGGAGCTCAAAAAACACTGCGGTAGCGTTTTTGCGCGTTAGAGCTGCAAAAACGCCAGACGTTTAACGCTCAAAGGCTCCATTCACACCTAGGCGTATTGTCGCCTGTAGCGCGACGCTATTGCAGCCTGCAATACGCTGGAGGGGTGATTTAACATTGTCGGCTATGGAGATGGTTCACATCTCCACGCCGAAAGCCAAAACGCCGTACGCCTGAAGCTCAAAACAAGTACCGGACTATTTTTTCAGGCGGCTTTCGGCATAGTCGACAATGTTGATCACCCCTCCGGCGTAGGTTAGGCTTAAAAAACGCCGCGTTTTGTCGCGGCAAATCGCGGGACAAAACGCTGCAATTTGTCGCGGTAACATACGTCGCGTTCAGGTGTGAATGCAGCCTAATGCAGCTTAAAAACGTCTCAGCCATCTACAGCTCAAAAACGTCATGGTGGGCATGAGGCCATAGACTAACATGGAGAGCCGTTTTTAAGCTGCAAAAAAAGCTCAGAAAAGTGGCTGTAAAAACGTCCAAAAACGTCCATGGAAATGAAGCCTAAAAGTCCGAGCAGCATGGGAGCAGTGTCACCAGACTACCCTGTTTCCCCGAAAATAAAACCTACCCCTAAAATAAGACCTAGCGTACTTTTCCAGGAGGACTGCAATATAAGCCCTACCCCGAAAATAAGCCCTAGTTTAAAATCCTATAACCCACTCTATTACAGTAGTACACAATGTACAATGTGTGTGTCTGTAACATAAATGCAGGGAAGAGAGCTCCGGCAGGTCACAAAAGCGCAGAGCGGTGCTATAATGAAGGTATTTGGCACAATTATATTACAGAAATGCACCTATTGTACATTATATAATACAGTAATAGAGTGGATTACAAGATTTTACAAGCATTTTAACTAAGTTCACACTGGGGATTCCTAACAGGCAGGTCGAGAGAGGGGAAGAGAAGACAGCACATTACATGGTAAGACCTACCCCAAAAATAAGCCCTACTGTGTCTTTTGTTGCCAAAATTAATATAAGACCCAGGCTTATTTTCGGGGAAACACGGTAGTATATCCATCACAAAACATCAGGCTGTGGAGCTGGAAAAAAAAATAAAAAAAGAAGAAGAAAGCTAAAACAAAAACAGATGGCATAAAAAAAAAAAAAACCCAAGCCAGCCATCTCATAAGTACAGCTCAGCCACAGCCTTTCTCCAAGGACCAAACAGCACTGCTAATGGAAGTGGTGTCATTCCCTGGAGAAGGACAACACCACTCGAGAGTCTCACGTAGCAACGGGGCAGCTCACCAAGCCCTCTGCTCATCTGGCAGAGCTGCACATCTCCCATAGAAAATGGCAAGGATAAAAAAGGATGTAGACTTTGCGGGGCTTATCCTATATTCCCGTCACATCATCATACAAGAAACCACAATGCAACATCAGTGGACGAGCAAAGATAGAGAGATAAACCAGTTCCAACAGCTAAAGAAAACCAGCCCGGGTACAATAAATAGTCTGCCCATGAAACATGTGACCAATGTAATACCTTAGGAGGGCAAAAGGGTTACAAAAAAAAAAAAATTATTAAAAAGCCAACCCTAAACACCAGGATGCAGTGATCTGTAAACACCTAAACTGCAAGCTTTCATCTCGATCCAAAATTGATAACACAAATATAAAAAGGCTTTATATTGTTAAACATCCCTTTCTAGAGTTCATATTACTTCTAATGCATTAAAAGCAAACGCTTCGATTTAAAAAAAAAAAAAAAAAACAGAACTCCCTATAATCAATATTGATCCATCAAGACTTATGGAAGCGCACAAAAGCATTGCAGTTATCAAAAAATGGGAATATGAACCTATAGTCAGTTATTTGTGGGGGGGGGGGGGGCCTCTGGGTCTCTGAGCTGCAACCTAAAGAATTAAAACTGACCAGAACAGATCCAAAAGCCACTAAATGTGAAGGGGGTTCCAGTCACTAGAAACTTGAAGAAGACTCTAGAACAGGGATATGCAATTAGCAGACCTCCAGCTGTTGCAGAACTACAAGTCCCATGAGGCATAGCAAGACTGACAGCCACAAGCATGACACCCAGAGGCATGATGGGACTTGTAGTTTTGCAACAGCTGGAGGTCCGTTAACTGCATATCCCTGCTCTAGAACCTACAGATCAGAGAACATAGATTGAGGGGGGGGGGGGGGGTTAGCAAGCAATGCACAGCTGAACATACCAGTGAGAACTCCAGACATTCACATGACCGTGGGGGGGGGGGGGGGGGGCAGCAGCAACTTGATCCACGAATCAGAATTTAACAAAAAATAAATAAAAAGAATAGTTGTAATCCAATGGAAGGGAGAATCCAGTGACAGGGAGCTGCTTTTTATTTCTCCTGGAAGTTGAAGAGTTAAACCTGGATACTTCTCATGCTTCTCTTCCTGCTAATCCACCGGCAATGAAAAACACCTGGCCACAACCATCTAGTGTCTGCGCTTTAACCCTCCTATAGCCGAACATTGTCTGTTTTTCCTGAGCCCGGGTCATGTATCCTAAACAGAGCCATGAAGGGGGGGGAGGGGCAGCTCGAGTCTTAATAGGGAATTCAGCGAGGACTGTATTTTCAGGAAAAAAAAACTGCACACTCAGTCTAGATGTATAATACATTTACTTTTATTGCATTACAGAAAAGTATTTTCTTTCACAATCGATGGAAATCTTTCAGTCCCGGTAACCCCCCCAAACACTTGCATATTTCACCAACTGATTTGGACCCTTTCCCGGTATACCGAGTAACCTACATTTCTGACCAGGAATGGGATTTCCATGCTACGTTGTTTACATCAGTAGGGATCCTTCAGCTAATCATGTAGGTCTGCAATGCTACAGAGGGTGGTGACCAAAGGGGTTCATCAATCGATCAAGTATGTGATTATTTTACATGGTTAAAAGAAAAAAAAAAGAAAAAATAGAAGCTTGACTATTCAGAGAAGACTGCAGCATGTAAACTGAGAAGGAAAAGGGAGCATGAAAGGAATTCCTAGGCTTGGGAACTGCCTGGGAGGGGACTAGAGGGGGCACTGAGGAAAGACTAAAACCATACAGACCTAAAAGAAAAAAAAAAAAAATAGTGTAATAAAGAGCGGGAGAAACACACAGGACAACAGGTAACAACACAACCACCCACAAACTGAAAACCTATGTAAGAGCTGGAACAGGTCCAGGTTACACAGGACAAAAACTTAAAGTTCATTGGTGGCAGATGAGTCAGCGTTGCCTAAAAAACACACGCAAGCAAATAAAAAAAAAAAACACACAATGGTCTATTCTTTACAGCACTTCTAACTATGCAGATCACTTTCCTAAACAATATGCAGGGCTGCTTTCAAGGCCTGAACTCCACCCTCTGACTCTGATGGCCTTACAATGGAAATGGTGGTAAAATAAGCCATCCTTCCTGCTGGAGAGTTGTGCAGCGAGAGGGAGAGGGGGGAGGGGTAGTGTGACAACCCAACAGTCCTCAGGTACAAACAGGGAGAGCAGCAATAATCATCACCATTGGGGGGGGTGGAAGTAGGGGATTAAGGGGCAAATACAGCAATAAAGCAGTATCCTCTTCTCAACACTGATACTCTGTTAATCCCTCTCTCACCTACACACACGGAGCCTCCATGTACTCCAGGGATCTCTGCACTAGTGCCCAGGCTCCACTGCACCCCCTATGTGACCCCAGTGCACCCCCTATGTGACCCCAGTGCACCCCCTATGTGACCCCAGTGCACCCCCTATGTGACCCCAGTGCACCCCCTATGTGATCCCAGTGCACCCCCTATGTGACCCCAGTGCACCCCCTATGTGACTTCTAAAGCAGTATCCCCCCCCCCCCCCCCCACACACAGCACAGTGCCTCCATGGACACCAATGATCTCTGCACTAGTGTCCAGGCTCCATTGCACCCCCTATGACACTTCTAAAGCAGCATCCTCCCACACACACACACAGTGCCTCCATGGACTCCAATGATCTATGCACTAGTACACCCCCTATGTGACTTCACTGCACCCCTATGTGACTTCACTGCACCCCTATGTGACTTCTAAAGCAGTATTCCCCCTCCCCCACACACACACAGTGCCTCAATGGACTCCAATGATCTCTGCACTAGTGCCCAGGCTCCATTGCACCCCCTATGACACTTCTAAAGCAGCGTCCAACCCCCCTACACACACACACACACACACACACACACACACACACACAGTGCCTCCATGGACGCCACTGATCTCTGCACAAGTGCTGTGCCTCCACTAACCCCCCCTATGTGACACTTCTAAAAGCAGTAAACATCTAGAGGAGGTGAAAATGTTAGACCCCTGCCTAGCATCCAAGTACAACCCCCCCCCCCCCAAAAAAAAATGCCACGAGCGCTTGTAGCACCAATGTGACCTCCTATACATGACAGATCTAGTGTATGATCTACAGGGCGATCACACTCCAAAAAAGTCAATCAAACCTGAATATCTGGATTTTCAAGGCGCTTTTTTTTGGGGGGGGGGGGGCTTTTATTGCTTCTGTACTTTATACCCAATACTCACTCCCCCCCCCATCAGCAATACACCTCCTCTATTCAACACAGCTCTACACCAACCTCACTAGATCATTTCATGGAAAGGCTGAGTTTCTTGGGTTATGCAGTTTTGCTTCACAAACATTTAGAGGCCATGGCCACACCCACCAGGTAGAACTGCATGGCACCGGGGGGGGGGGGGGGGGCTGAAGAAAGCCAACTCAGTCTGCCCCCCTCCCTGAGTGTCTTCCTTTCTAAGAGTGAGAATATAAAAATAAAACAAATAACTAGTGTAATGGTGAAAGGTGGTGAAATCCCCCCCCCCCCCAACCTTTAGCAGCTTACCTCTGAGTAAGGGGGGGGGGGGAGTGACTCAGTTTGGAGGGTGAAATCATCTGCTGCTCCCATCTTCTGCCCCTCCTTTTCAGTAGCTTCCTTTCTTACCCCTGTAGTTGAGCTGCCCTTTCTCATAACACATGATCTCCCTTCCCCCTACAGGGGTAAGAAAGGGAGCCACTCAAGAGGGGCAGAAGATATCACCCCCTCTTCATGTGTAAAGGGGGAGAGGCAGAAGATATCACCCCCCTCTGCATGTGTAAAGGGGGAGGGGCAGAAGATATCACCCCCTCTGCATGTGTAAAGGGGGAGGGGCAGAAGATATCACCCCCTCTTCAGAGTTGTCCTTTTACATTACACATGAAGAGGGGGGGGGTGACATCCCCTGCCCCCTCCTCCTGAGTGGCTCCCTTTCTTACCCCTGTAGGGGGAGGGGGAGACCACGTCTTATGGAAAAAGGAGAAACGGTTTGCAAAAGGGGAAAAAATCCTCCTGCCCTATTCCCCCTTGAGCAGCTCCCTCACTTATGCTTGTAAGGGAAAAGGGGGGTCATTTGTAATGAGATAAAGCCAAAATAAAAGGGGGGGTCAAATCCTCCTGCCCCTTGAGCAGCTCCCTCTTACCTTTGTAATGGAGGGGGGAGAGAATATGTAAAATAAAGGGGGTAAAATCATCTTCCCCCTCCTCCTCCCCTTGAGTGCCTCCAATTCTTAATCCTGGGGGGGGGGGGGTGAAATCCTCTTGCTTCACGAGTGGCTTCTTTTACTGTTTTAAAATGGGGGGGTAAACCGTCCTTTCCCATCCCCCTCCCTAAGGGACTCACTCTTACCCTTTGGGGGGGGGGGGGTGACAACTGTGTAATGAAAAAGGCAACTCATTTTAAATAGGGGGTCAAATCCTTCTGCCCCATTCCTCTCCTTGAGTGTCTCCTTCTCCTGCCCTTGTATGAGAAGTGTAACAAAAAAGGAGTACCTCCATTTAAAAATGGGATGAAAATCCCCCCCCCCCCCCAAAGAAGCTTCCTCCCGTACCCCTTGAAGGGGTAAATCCTGAGCAACTACACCATGTTGTCCCAATAGGGAAATGTATACCCCCTCCCCCGCCTTACTCCATGCAACCAACTGCTAGATTTTCCTACTGCATTCCCACCCCCCTACACCTAGATGGAGGATCCCCCCTACACCTAGATGGAGGATCCCCCCTACACCTAGATGGAGGATCCCCCCCATGGGCAACACACCCCCCCCCCCCCCCCGTTATAACCTATTTTGAAAATAAAAACTGGGAAGGGGGTGAAATATGTTCGGAAGAAAGGTGGGCTGAGCCGAGGTTCACATTAGATAAGAAGTGAGAGAAGCTGGGAAAGGGGTGAAACATGTTACAGGGAAAGACTGCTGGATCTCGGATCACATTAGAGACTTGGATTGTAACTTTAACACTCTTCCTGGCTGTGATGAGACCGGAGAGATCACATGCGAGATGCATTGGCAAGTTGGAGTCTCATTAGACAAGAGCACATGGGGGGGGATGGGCGCATGCCTTGCTGTAAGGGCGGCCATGCACCGAGCAATTCTGAGACTTCCAGCAAAGGAAACATTTCCTGGTTTCAGTACAGCAAAGACGATAACACATGGTGGGGGTGGGGGGAGGGGTGAAATCCGTAGAAAACATCTCGGCGCTCTCCCCAGATTTCCAAAGTTGATTGAAAGCCGATTTACATCCACCGAGTGTATGACCGGCGCGACAGACCGAGATCGGTGCTCAGGGGAGTTCCCAGAGTCATCAGATTTGCACATAGATCAGGAAAATATATTCTTCTTTAGAAAAAAAAAGGATTCTTTATGCCAAGAGCGCGATTTTTCAAGCATCTAATGGTACAAGCAGATTCCATCCACCTAACAACTAAGTGTATGGCCAGCGAGGGCAGAGCAACATGCTTAGGGGGAGTTCTCACACCGAGGAGCCCCTACATGTCATAAGAAAAGTAGATCTGCATTTGGATAGAATATATATATATGGATTATTTACACTAAGAGCATTATTTTAAGCATAAAAAATAAAAATAAAAATGCAGATTTACATCCAAACTGCCTATATGGCCGGCATGAGAGATGAGAATCTATCAATAGGATAGTGTGGAAGGAGAGGGAAATCACCTATTGCAGGTAAAAAAATATGAGAGAGATAGAGAGCGAGCGGCATATAGAGCGCGAGAGAGAGCGAGCGGCATATAGAGCGCGAGAGAGAGCGAGCGGCATATAGAGCGCGAGAGAGAGCGAGCGGCATATAGAGCGCGAGAGAGAGCGAGCGGCATATAGAGCGCGAGAGAGAGCGAGCGGCATATAGAGCGCGAGAGAGAGCGAGCGGCATATAGAGCGCGAGCGGCATATAGAGCGCGCGAGAGAGCGAGCGGCATATAGAGCGCGCGAGAGAGCGAGCGGCATATAGAGCGCGCGAGAGAGCGAGCGGCATATAGAGCGCGCGAGAGAGCGAGCGGCATATAGAGCGCGCGAGAGAGCGAGCGGCATATAGAGCGCGAGAGAGAGAGCGGCATATAGAGCGCGAGAGAGAGAGCGGCATATAGAGCGCGAGAGAGAGAGCGGCATATAGAGCGCGAGAGAGAGAGCGGCATATAGAGCGCGAGAGAGAGAGCGGCATATAGAGCGCGAGAGAGAGAGCGGCATATAGAGCGCGAGAGAGAGAGCGGCATATAGAGCGCGAGAGAGAGAGCGGCATATAGAGCGCGAGAGAGAGAGCGGCATATAGAGCGCGAGAGAGAGAGCGGCATATAGAGTGCGAGAGGCATATAGAGCGCGAGAGAGAGCGGCATATAGAGCGCGAGAGAGAGCGGCATATAGAGCGCGAGAGAGAGTGAGCGGCATATAGAGCGCGAGAGAGCGAACGACATATAGAGCGCCAGCGACATATACAGCGTGAGAGAGAGCGACATATAGAGCGCGAGAGACATAGAACGCGAGAGAGCGAGCGTCAGACATATAGAATGCGAGAGAGCGAGCGACATATAGAGCGCGAGAGACATATAGAGCGCGAGAGAGCCATCTTTGCATTTAGAAAAGGGATTCTTTACACAAACAGCACACAATCTCCAAGCATCCAGCCATTGCAAACGATTGCCGATTTATATCCATGGATCACCGACGCCTGCCTGGCACAAGAGGTGCCAATCTGTGCCGTGTGACTGAAGACTACATGGGGCAGAGGGAAGGTCCCCATGCAGGTGGGACGGGTACTGATTTATAGAAAAAAAGGATTCTTCACAGTGAAAGGAGTACTCTGTGCAATGTTTTTCTGTGTGAATGAAGACTATATAAGAGATGAAACACCTCCATTTAATGTAATAAAAGACCCTGGATCAGTGAAATGGAACAAGTATACACTTCTAAAAACAAGGGCTCTTTACAGTAAGAGCCGTAACCCGTGCCAAGGCCTTACATGTGGATGTGAATGAAGACTAGATAGAGAGGGCATAGATAGTCCCCATAGAAAGGGCTCCATGCTGGTGAAAGGTGACGAGTATTTATCTCTAGGGATTCTTCACAGTGCTATTGGACTGCTATTCACTTCTATACGCAGGGTTCTTTCCAGCAAGAGCAGTAATCTGTGCAGCATGCTTCTATTGGAAGACTAGATAGAGAGGACATAGACGGTCCCCATAGAAAGGGCTCCATGCTGGTGAAAGGTGAGGAGCATTCATTTCTAGGAAGTGATTCGTTACAGTGATATTGAACAGGTTGGTATTCACTTCCACAGAGCAGGATTCTTTGCATTAAGAGCAGTAATCTGTGTAGTGTGCTATATAAACGCAGAAGAGAGAGGAGATGAAAACATGCCCATAGAAAGGGCTCCATGGTGGTGAACGGGGATGAGCATTCATGTCTAGGAAGGGCTTCTTTACAGCGGCGTATAAGCAGGATTCTTTTCAGTAAGAGGAGGTTGGGTTCAGGGAGTTCCCCCCGGATCGGTCGGTCCTTCCAGGAGCCCGGTAGTAAGAAGTTGTCCGGCTGGGTATTTCTTCCCCCCCCCCCCCCCCACATTGAAGGTAATTGGGTGTCACACTTTAATGCTTCCCCCCTGAACCCCCAGAGTGGTGGGGGAAGGTAAATCCAGAGAACTGACCCCTCTATGACAGACACACCATCACCCTCCCCCATGAAAAACACCCCAAACCCACCACAGGGCCATGCCAGCCATTCCCAGCACCACACCGGCCTGTCTGGGTCAAGTCCCGAGTCTGCAGCGAAACTCCCCCCAAAAAGTGACAAAAACAAAATAAATGTTCCCAATAAACATCCTTTCCGACTTACCCGTACCGGCAGGCCCGAGCCGAACCCGCTTCACCGGGGGAAATTCGCTCCAACACGTCCCAGAATGCCAAAAACCTACTAGGCCTCGGGTGAAGCCGCGGTCTTTCCTGAGCCCCTCAGGCCGGCCACCCCTCCAGCTGACGCTGGGCCAGGGCTCGGCGCCTTCCAGGCTGTGCTATATCCGTCTGGCTGGTGGTCCTCCAGCGCACGCCGCCTCTCCTCCCCTTGTCCCGGGCTGGTCTCCCCAGCGCTCAGTCCCCCTCCTTCTCCTCCTCCTTCCTCGGCTCTTCAATCCGCATAGACAGCCGCTCAGCACGGCCTCCCCTCCCCCCGCCGACTCGCTACCTCCACAGGCGGAAACGCGACTGACCACACGGGGATCCCCGGCTCCGGCGGCAGGGGCGGCGGGAACAGGGGGAGGAGACCTCGGTCACGCCCACCTTGCTGGAGATCGATTGGCTGGCGGAGAGCCACCCGCCCGCCTAATGGGCGGCGGGGGCTGTCAATCACCTCGGGGCTGTCACGCGATGCAGTGACACCGCGCGCTCTGAGCTGTTTTCCCACAGTAGGAGGAGAGGCGGAGAGGAGAGCGGAGGGGTGTCTGCCATAGACGGCAGCTGCTGCCGCCTCAGAGACTCCTGCACTCCTCTACATACAGCCTCAGAGACTTCTCCACATACAGCTTTATAGAACCTTAGAGACTTCTCCACATACAGCTCTATAGAATCTCAGACTCCTCCAAATACACCTCTATGGAGCCCCAGACTCCTCCAAATACAGCTTTATAGAACCTTAGAGACTTCTCCACATACAGCTCTATAGCGCCTCAGACTTCTCCACATATCCTCTATAGAACCTTAGAGACTTCTCCACATACAGCCCTATAGCGCCTCAGACTTCTCCACATATCCTCTATAGAACCTTAGAGACTTCTCCACATACAGCCCTATAGCGCCTCAGACTTCTCCACATATCCTCCATAGAGCCTCAGACTCCTCCACATATCCTCTATAGAGCCTCAGACTCCTCCAAATACACCTCTATAGAGACTCCTCCAAATACAGCTTTATAGAACCTTAGAGACTTCTCCACATACAGCTCTATAGAGCCTCAGACTCCTCCAAATACACCTCTATACAGACTTCTCCACATACAGCTCTTTAGAGCCTCAGACTCCTCCACATAGCTTCTATAGGCGCTCAGACTCCTCCACATATCCTCTATAGAGCCTCAGACTCCTCCACATATCTTCCATAGAGCCTCAGACTCCTCCACATATCTTCCATAGAGCCTCAGACTCCTCCACATATCTTCCATAGAGCCTCAGACTCCTCCACATATCTTCCATAGAGCCTCAGACTCCTCCACATATCTTCCATAGAGCCTCAGACTCCTCCACATATCTTCCATAGAGCCTCAGACTCCCCCACATATCCTCTATGGAGCCCCAGACTTCTCCACATTTCCTCTATAGAGCCTCAGACTCCTCCACATATCCTATATAGAGCCTCAGACTCCTCCACATATCCTCTATAGAACCTCAGACTCCTACACATATCCTCTATGGAGCCCCAGACTTCTCCACATTTCCTCTATAGAGCCTCAGACTCCTCCACATATCCTATATAGAGCCTCAGACTCCTCCACATATCCTCTATAGAACCTCAGACTCCTACACATACCCTCCATAGAGCCTCAGACTCCTCCACATATCCTCTATAGAGCCTCAGACTCCTCCACATATCCTCCATAGAGCCCCAGACTCATCCACATATCCTCTATAGAGCCTCAGACTCCTCCACATATCCTATATGGAGCCTCAGACTCCTCCACATATCCTCCATAGAGCCTCACTCCTCCACATATCCTCTATAGAGCCTCAGACTCCTCCACATATCCTCTATAGAGCCTCAGACTCCTCCACATAGCTTCTATAGAGCCTCAGACTCCTCCACATAGCTTCTATAGGCGCTCAGACTCCTCCACATATCCTCTATAGAGCCTCAGACTCCCCCACATATCCTCTATGGAGCCCCAGACTCCTCCACATATCCTCTATAGAGCCTCAGACTCCCCCACATATCCTCTGTGGAGCCCCAGACTTCTCCACATATCCTCTATAGAGCCTCAGACTCCACATATCCTCTATAGAGCCTCAGACTCCTCCAAATACACCTCTATAGAGCCCCAGACTCATCCATATATAGATCTATGGACTCCTACACTCCATTATTTAGAACCCTATAAGGGGGAAATACCCAAACTGGAGCAACTGTGTGTGAGGTGGCCAATCCGCTTTTGGCTTCACTTTGTCCAGTCAAGGTTTGAAAATGAAATCTGAGAGCTGATTGGTTGTCATGTACAGATTTGATAAATAGGTGTGGCATATTTGTAGTGCTTATGTTATTGAATAGATTGAGATATCAGCAGTGGCATATCTATTGTAGGGTATTAGCAATGAGATGTAAGTGGTGGGCAGTCGGCAGTAGAATATTGGTGATGAGATAACAGTGGTGGGATTTCAGTGATGAGATATTAGTGGTGGGGTATCCGGGATGAGATATCTAGGATGAGATATTAGCAGTTGGATATCTGTAGTGGGGTATTAGTGGTGAGTTATTGGTGGGATATCAATGGTGAGATATTAGTAAAAATTGATGAGGAAGACTAGGACAGCCGCACTCCAAAAAAGCGTTCCTTTTTAATAAAATAGGTCACAAAACTGACATGTCACGGCAGAAATCAGAAAAACACAGCTGATGCGTTTCACACTGTCATACAGTGCTTAATCATAGCTGAGATATTAGTGGTAGGATATCAATGATGAGATATTAGTGGGGGGGATATCTGTAGTGGGGTATTAGTGGGGGGATATCTGTAGTGGGGTATTAGTGGGGGGATATCTGTAGTGGGGTATTAGTGGTGGAATATCTGTAGTGGGGTATTAGTGGTGGGACATCTATAGTGGGGTATTAGTGGTGGGATATCTGTAGTGGGGTATTAGCGGTGGGATATCTGTAGTGGGGTATTAGTGGTGGAATATCTGTAGTGGGGTATTAGTGGTGGGACATCTATAGTGGGGTATTAGCGGTGGGATATCTGTAGTGGGGTATTAGTGGTGGAATATCTGTAGTGGGGTATTAGTGGTGGGACATCTATAGTGGGGTATTAGCGGTGGGATATCTGTAGTGGGGGGATATCTGTAGTGGGGTATTAGTGGTGGAATATCTGTAGTGGGATATCTGTAGTGGGGTATTAGTGGTTATAATATTTGTAGTGGGGTATTAGTGGTGGGATATCTGTAGTGGGGTATTAGTGGTGGAATATCTGTAGTGGGGTATTAGTGGTGGAATATCTGTAGTGGGGTATTAGTGGTGGGATATCTGTAGTGGGGTATTAGTGGTAGGATATCAGCGATGAGATATTAGTGGTGGGACATCTATAGTGTGGTATTAGTGGTGGAATATCTGTAGTGGGGTATTAGTGGTGGGATATCTGTAGTGGGGTATTAGTGGTGGGACATCTATAGTGGGACATCTATAGTGGGGTATTAGTGGTATGATATCAGCAATAAGATATTAGTGGTGGGAGATGGGTGGTGGGTTATCATTGGTGTTCTGTGTCCTGGAAAATCTGAGTCTATAGAATGTTCTTCCTCTCCTCTGATTCGGAGGGGTGATGAGCTCCTCCTTGGCTCAGACACATCTACAGTCCCATCTCCATCACTATTGAACAGATCTCTATTACTGCAGATTTCAGATTTTATTAGAGCTCTGAACTCCCCTCCCCCACTTCCTCTAACACACAGAAAATACAGAGCCAGGGTATGGTCTCAGCTTCCCAGAGCTTCCTCCTCACTGGAGTTTCACATTTTACCTAGTAAACAATGTGTGAGCTCAATCAAGGCGCAGCCCATACAGGGACTACATTCCTCCATACTGGTCATTATATAAACTTTGATTATAAATGGTGTCCCAATCAGTGCTGTACTGCAAACCCCCCACCCACCCCCCTGTTTACTACCCAGCACAGCAGACAGAACTGGGGCACTGTGACTATAACAATAAGAGGGATTCCATCCACAAGGGCTCCACTTCTGGGGGTGGGGGGTCCAGGACATTTTCTGTTTTGTTTTTTAATATTGCACCAAATCAACAGTGAAATATTGTAACATATCACCCCCCCTCACCCAGGAAGGAGCCCTGAGAACAGAACAGGAATCATACTGACCACCAGTGCCAGTGTCTGATCTACAAACATGGATATTATCTGTGCAATGCTGCAACATTCTCCTCTCCTTTCCCTCCAGAGTATATAGTACAATATACAGAATGAGGGGGGAGAGAACATAGGAAGGGGCCAATCTGACTGCTTTGTATGGGGTTTGAATCTTGCAATGTTGCAGCATATCATTACACCCTCCAGAGCAGAATACAAGATAGCAGACAGTATGATATAATATAGCAGATAGTATGATATAATATAGCAGATAGTATGATATAATATAGCAGATAGTATGATATAATATAGCAGATAGTATGATATAATATAGCAGATAGTATGATATAATATAGCAGACAGTATGATATAATATAGCAGACAGTATGATATAATATAGCAGATAGTATGATATAATATAGCAGACAGTATGATATAATATAGCAGATAGTATGATATAATATAGCAGATAGTATGATATAATATAGCAGACAGTATGATATAATATAGCATACAGTTGGTAAAATAAAGCAGATAGTATGATATAATAGAAGCTAGTAATAGTATGATATAATATAGCAGACAGTATGGTAAAATATAGCAGATAATATGACATAATAGCAGCTAGTAATAGTATGGTATAACATAGCAGAAACAAAAAGGATGAAAATGACACACTGCTCATAGTATGAATATTGATATTTATGCATCGCAAACCAAGTCAGTTTTTGCTGCAGAGCACAGTATAAGAGGATCAGTGTGCACTTCATTGGATTTTTTATTATAGTGGTATAGTATGGTATAAAATAGCAGATACTATGATATAATATAGAAGCTAGTATGATATAATATAGAAAATAGTATTGTTTAATATAGCAGAGAGTATGTTATAATATAGAAGATAGTATGGCATGATATAATATAGCAGAGAGTATTGTATATGATGGAAGAGATTATGTTATAATATAGCAGATAGTATGTTATAATATTATAGCAGATAGTATTGTATAATATAGCAGATAATATGTTTGTAACGGTCACCACCGTTTACGATATTCCCATTCCATCGCCCCACGACAGCTTATCCGACAATCCAGCAGACAGGATCCATCCCATTTCCCAGAATAAGGCCCCTTTCAGACGTACGGACGAACGGTCCGTTTATTACAAGTCCGTTTACGGACTTGTAATGTATCCCTATGGGATTGCAGACGTTAGCGGATGATGCATCCGCTAACGTCCGCAACCATCCGTGTCCGCAAAGATCCGCTTTTGCGGACGGAAGAAAACCCTATTTTTCTTCCGTCCGGCGGAACGGATCGGATGAATACGGACAGACGGTCTGTATTCATCCGATTCCCCATAGGGGAGAGCAGAGCAAAGACAGGGCGGTCTCTGCACAGTGTGCGGGGACCGCCCTGTCCGCCGACAGCTCAGCGGGGATTCCCGCTGAGCCGACGGACACGCACAGATCGGATCAATTACAGATCCGCTCCGTGTGAAAGAGGCCTAACCGAGACACAAGCTCTAGTTACTGGTTCCAAAATGTATGAATGAACTTTAATGGTACACTCTCAGCTTTTTATGCAGTTACAGGGAAAATGAAACTCTCCACCACCAAAACATCACACAATGGGGCTTCATACACATTCTTTTAGATAATGACATTCAGAGGAGTTAATTATCCCCCAGACATCCGGACTCCGATAATAAGTGATTCACCTGCATGATACACATTCCTTTACTAAACATAATTGACATGCTAATTCCCTACCCCTGAAAGGAGACATCTGAACTTTCCGACTTAGTTAGCATCTCACAATGGAATGTCTAGGAGCAGCCCCAATTAACATCTCAAAAGCATGTGTCCTCACATTGAATGAAAACACTCCACTGACCCGGTGGGGTCAGAATAACCACTTGTAATATCTCAAGATATCCTGCAATATGAATTATCAGTTATCAGTCACCCTATGCCCAAAAGGGGCACAGGGTGACCCTAGACCCAAGAGTCATTAGTGACGCTGGCACAGGAGTTTCCCCCATCCTTTAAAAGTCTCTGGGTGTCATGGGTCATTCCGTTACCTCGTTATAATATAGTAGATAGTATGGTACAATATAGTATGTTATAATACAATAGATATTATGGTATAATATAGCAGATACTATGATATAATATAGAAGATAGTACTGTATAATATAGCAGATAGTATGTTATAATATAGATCATAGTATGGTATGATATAATATAGAAGAGATTATGTTATAATATAGTAGATAGGATGGTATAATATATTAGATAGTATGTTATAATACAATAGATATTATGGTACAATATAGTATGTTATAATATTATAGATAGTATGGTACAATATAGTATGTTATAATATTATAGATAGTATGGTATAATATAGCAGAATTAAAAGAGATGAAAATGGCACACTGCCCATAGTATGAATATTGATATTTATGCATCGCAAGCCTTTGCTGCAGAGTACAATATAAGAGGATGGGGGAGGGGACTGACCAGTGTGCACTTCATTGGACTTTTCATTATATCTGTGTGCATTGCAAGCCAAGTGTATCCTTGCTGCATCCTGATGAGGCACAGCTGCAGGAAGGAGGAAAACATGGATTGATACTTTATATCCCAATGTATGGTCCACCTCTATTGCGTTTGTATACATTAGGATACATTGTCTCCTGCATTATTAACCCTGTGTGTGCCTAGCAGCAAATCCACATTGAGAGTGTCATGATTTGTACATTATTGTATCATACAATATGATCCCAATGATTGAGATTTAGGTGCTCACAGAATCTGGTGCAAGCTGTGCATAGGAACCAATCAGCTTCTAGATTTTAGATATTTATTTTCAAAGCTTAATTGAACAAGCTGAAAGTTAGAAGCTGATTGGCTACCAGGCAGAGCTGCACCAGATTTTGCACTCTCCAGTTTTAGTACATGAGCCCCTAAGTGTTAAAGCTTCAAAGTCTCTCTGGGTGCATATTCATTTCACATATTATGTTACATGGTATTATACACTGTTAACCCTTTGTGTGCCTAGCTAAAGTCCCTCTAGGTGTATATTCATGTGTATACATTACCATGCAGGGTATCACCTATTGTCAACCCTGTGTTTGCCTATCTACAAGGTCCCAATGAGTGTATATTAATGTATACTTGCTTCTACATTGTATCATGCCTATTAACCCTATGTGTGCCTAGCTGCAAATTCCCATTGGACGTATTGTTAACCCTGCATGTGCCAATCCACAAGTTCTCTTTGGGTGTATATTCATTTGTACATCTGTGTGTGTGCCTAGCTTCACACCCCCACTGAGTGTATTGTTAACCCTGTGTGTGCCAAGCTACAACGTCTCATTAGGTGTGCATATACATTTGTACATATGGCATACTGCTATCCCTTTGTGTGCCTAGCTAAAGTTCCACTTGGTGTATATTCATGTGTACACATTCAAATGCATTGTATCATACATGTTAACTTTGTGTGTGCCATGCTTCAATGTCTCATTGGGTGTGCATGTTCATTTGTACATATTTTGTTGCATTGTAATATACACGGTTAACCTTCTGTGTGCTTATCTACAGGGTCCCACTTGGTGTATATTCACTTGTAATGTACACACTGGTATGTGTTGTATCATCCATGTTAACCCTGTGTGTGCCTAGCTACACCGCGCCCCCCCCCCCCAGTATTTTGTTAACCCTATGTGTGTCAAGCTACAATGTCTCATTGGGTGTGTATATTCATCTGTACATATTATGTTACATTGTGATATACACTGTTAACCCTTTGTGTGCTTATCTACAGTGTCCCGCTTGGTGCATATTCATTTGTACACATTAGTATGCATTGTATCATACATGTTAACCCTTTGTGTGCCAAGCTACAATGTCTCATTGGGTGTGCATGTTCATTTGTAAATATTGTGTTGCAGTGTAATATACACTGTTAACCTTCTGTGTGCTTATCTACAGGGTCCCACTTGGTGTATATTCATTTGTAATGTACAAACTGGTATGTGTTGTATTATCCATGTTAACTCTGTGTGTGCCTAGCTACCCCCCCCCCCGAGTATTTTGTCATTGGGTGTGTATATTCATCTGTACATATTGTGTTGCATTGTAATATACACTGTTAACCCTGTGTGTGCTTATTTACAGGGTCCCATATTCATTTATATACACTGTTAACCCTTTGTGTGCTTATCTACAGGGTGTATATTCATTTGTAATGTATACACTAGTATGTGTTGTATCATACATGTTAACCCCGTGTGTGCCAAGCTGCAATGTCTCATTGGGTGTGTATATTCATCTGTACATATTATGTTGCATTGCAATATACACTGTTAACCCTTTGTGTGCTTAGCTACAACCCCCCCAGTATATTGTTAACCCTGTGTGTGCCAAGCTACAATGTCTCATTAGGTGTGCAAGTTAATTTGCACATATTATGTAGTATTGTAATATACACTGTTAACCCTTTGTGTGCCTATCTACAGGGCCCCACTTGGTGTATATTCATTTCTAATGTACACACTAGTTTGCGTTTGTATCATACATGTTAACCCTGTGTGTGCCAAGCTACAATGTCTCATTGGGTGTGTATGTTCAATTTGTACATATTATGTTGCGTTGTAATATACACTGTTAACCCCTTTGTGTGCTTATCTACAGGGTCCCACTTGGTGCATATTCATTTGTACACATTAGTATGCATTGTATCATACGTGTTAACCCTGTGTGTGCCAAGCTACAATGTCTCATTGGGTGTGCATGTTCATTTCTACATATTATGTTGCATTGTAATATACACTGTTAACCCTTTGTGTGCTTATCTACAGGGTCCCACTTGGTGCATATTCATTTGTACACATTAGTATGCATTGTATCATACGTGTTAACCCTGTGTGTGCGCCAAGCTGTCTCATTGGGTGTGTATATTCATTTGTAAATATTATGTTGCATTGAAATATACACTGCCCTGTGTGTGCGCTTATCTACAGGGTCCGACCTGGTGTATATTCATTTGTACACTTTATTTTACATCAAATTATATAGAGAGAGAGAGAGTTAACCCTGTACGTGCATAACTACAAGTCCCATTGACTGTATATTAATTTGTAGAAGTTTATACATTGTATCATTCAGTGTGAGCCTTGCTACAAAGTATATTTACAGATTTGTATACAAAGCTCAGTAAATGGCATGGGGCACACAGAAAATGGTGCAATCTGAGCCCTGCTCTGGAAAAGCACAGGACTGGCAGTCATGGATCTTATCACGAGCCCCCAGACAGGAATTGTAAACTGCAGGATCTCACCCCCTCCCCTGGATGGATTGGGGGAAGGGGGTACCAGAGAGGAGAAAGGTGGGGGTACCAGAGAGGAGAAAGGTGGGGGTACCAGAGAGGAGGAAGGTCTTGTGTGGCACCTCCTCCTGTTTTTCTCACACTTCTCTGCAGCTCCCCCTCCCCTGGCTGGACTCTGGAATTGGGGGGCTCTGAAAGGGAGCATCATGCAAGACCAAGGAGGACACATAATGAGGGTCTGTAAGGGGTCACCACCTCCCCCCTCCACCCAGGGGTGGCAGGGTGACCATCACCTCTCCGGATAATGCTTGCCAGCTTTTCTCAAGGCTTAGCAACGTAGCTGCAACCACGGGGCTTCCCAGGCAGTGCAGCAGGGGCAGGGAGGGGACAGGAGCTGCCATTGCAAAGCTACAGCAAAGATCTCCATTGCAAAGGTTTCTGCTGCAGAAATCTGCAATGGCGATGCAATGGCCACAAGGCAGGCTGCTGACCCTCCCCCCCTAGCCAAGCGTTGGCACTGCCAGGAGGACCTCACCCGTCAATGGGCACCCAAGGACGACTGAAAGCCTTCTTGCTCCTTGCAATGGACTGGGTCTCTTTTGTCTTTTGGATTTTTTTTTGTTATTTCTTTTTGCTTTACTTGCAACATTCATAGCCAAAGATCACGTATTTCTATTTGACACACCGGGGCTGGGAATCCGGTATGATGACACGAGAACTGTCTACGTGGCAGGAAGAGGCTTGGCTTGTACCGGGTGAGGCACCGTTAACCCCCTCCCTACCACCTCCCCGGGCTGACCTGCACAGCCTTCCTTGCTTCCCCTCCATTGCACTGGCTGCTGTGTCATCTGCCTGCCTAGTCCCCCCCCCCCCCCAAATAAAATAACTCAAATTCCAAAAGTATCATTATTCTGTAGAACCTATTGGGTGTGGAAAATGTTCTACATAAAAAAAAACAAAAAAAAAACACAACTGTATACTCATTCTAAGGATTATTTAACAATTATGGCCACCAAATTCCAGACACTTCTAGGGATACAAATTATCTGATCATTATATACTTATTCTTTTTTTCACTTAATATTTAAAGGGTATGTATACTTTTTGTTTCATTATTTTAATATAAAAATGTCCTGTCACTTATTTGTATTTATTTACTTTTTTTTCTGTTTTTTTTTTATATTTGTTGCTTTTATTTTTTCCCCCCAAGTTTTGCAAGAATAATATATTATTGTGCTAGGAGATTCATGCCGCTTTGAAGGGTTGTTTAGACAACTAATAAATTAAACAAAAGTTTTCAAGTAAAATAATTGTGTGTGTATATCCTGTTTCTTTTATTTATTTATTTGTTTTTAATTTTTTTATTGCAAAAATAGAACACAATACTGCTGGGAGATTGATCTTATTCTGAAGGGTTGTTTAGACAACAAATAAAGTAAAATAGGTCTTCAGGTAGAATAATGTCTCTATATCCTGTGTTTTTTTTTTTTTTTTTACAAGTGTTGTAAGATTAATCTATAATCATTCTAGGAGATAAGTCCCATTTTTAAGAGCTGTTTAGACAACAAATAAAGTAAAATAGCTCTTCAAGTAGAATAATATCTGTATATCCTGTTTCTCTCTCTTTTTTTTTTTTTTCAAGTGTTGTAAGAATAATATGTAATCATGCTAAGAGATAAGTCCCATTTTAAAGGTTTATTTTTTTTAAGCAAAGTTATATATATAGATATAGATAGAGATAGATAGATAGAGATATATATATATATATATATATATATATATATATATATATATATATATATATATATATATATATATATATATATATATATATATATATATATATATATATATATATATAGATAGAGAGAGATATATATATCTCTATATAGATAGATAGATAGATAGATAGATAGATAGATAGAGATATATATAATCTCCTTTTTTGATATTTTTTTTATGGAGTTGGACAATAAATTATTTTACTAGGAGAGTCATCCCTTTTTGAAGTGTACAAATAAAGTAAAATAATGTTTGCATATCCTGCTCTCTTTTTTTTATTGAACATTTTCTTGTGTTGTAAGAATATTATATAATCATGTTAAGAGATAAGTCCCATCTTTAATTTTTTATTTTTTATTTTTTTCTAGACAAAGTAAAATAATGCATGTATATTTATTTTATACCCCTTTAAAAAAAAAAATAAAAAAAAATTATGCTTGTTTTTTTTACATGAGTTGTAGAATATTAAATTATTTTGCTAGGAGATCCATTCCATTTTGAAGGGTATAAATAAAATACGTAAAATAATGTTTGCATATCCTGCTCTCTTTTTTTTTTATTTAAAATTTTCTTGTGTTGTAAGAATATTATATAATCCTGCTAAGAGATAAGTCCCATCTTTAATTTTTATTTTTTTATTTTTTTATAGACAAAGTAAAATAATGCATGTATATTTATTTTATATCCCTTTTACAAAAAAAAATAAAAACATTTTTTATGCTTGTTTTTTTTACATGAGTTGTAGAATATTAAATTATTTTGCTAGGAGATCCATTCCATTTTAAAGGGTATAAATAAAATACGTAAAATAATGTGTGCATATCCTGTTCTCTTTTTTTTTTTTCTTGTATTGTAAGAATAATATATAATTGTGATGGGAGATTCACACCACGGTTTGTATAGGCTATAAATAAAGTAAAAAATGTCTCCCAGTAAAATATTATGTACATATGACCCATCTGTACATTATAAACACAGTCGCAGGTGAATACGAACATTAAGCTTACGTTTGATAAATATTGTTTAGGTTATGATTGAAGCAATATATTATGTGCAATTTCTTAAGCAGCATCAATGTAAAATTTCCATTGATTACTCCTGGCTGTTTTTTTTTTTTTTCTCTAAATGATGATGAGGAACCAAATGTATCAGAGAGGGACTGAGCCAGCTTGGGGGTCTAATTGACTTTGCAGAATCTGGTGTGGGTGTCTCAGCTTTTCTACTGGTAAGGGGTTTCCTGGTCTGTTTTGCAGGAGCTCTTCAGGAGGGCATGCATCTGTCCTCCCCTTGGCCAGCGTACTATTTTGGTCTTGTTCTTTGAAGGGTATAATATAATCATCTTTTTATTGCTGGAGAAAAGAAAATGTATTATTAGATGAATGTAAGAATATTTTTTACTTTAGTAAATTCGTGCAATACACTTTACCAACACTCAGGCTTATGTAATACACAGTGTGTGGGATGTTGGCTTTTCCATCCATAATTTCAATTGTTACACCTCCTCATGAGATGATCTTTGTCCAGGTTGGGCAGCTTGGTTACCCTCGCCTGTCTTCTTTTTGGAAATGTAATCAATGGTCGGGTTGTATTATTTTCCCATCAACTGCTGCTGTTTTCTCAGGAGCTAGGTAGGTAGGTAGGTAGGTGGTAGGTGGGGTGGTGTATATCTCCCCCTCCTCCATAACATAGCGCAATAATACATACTTGGAACATTTGGTCACCCTGGCTAGCTTGAGGCACCATACATTTAATTGAAAATCTGATCCTAGCTTTTCTGTCCTTACTGTTCTTGGAGGCAGGGCCGGGATAAGGTTTGGGCTGGAGGGACAGCTGCCCTGGGAACTGTGATGTGATGTGTGTGTGTGTGTGTGTGTGTGTGTGTGTGTGTGGGGGGGAGAGTTTGTGTTGGAAGGGGCAATTTCAGGGGGTGGTAGCGGATAAGCATTGTTCTGGGGGGGGGGGGGTGCCAACAGTGCTGATTTAGGGGAATTTGTGTTGGGAGGGGGGAAGATCTGTGCCAGGAGGGGCAATTTGGGGGGAAGTTGTGTCAGGAGTGGGACATTTGAAGTGGGGGGGGGGGGGGTAGAAGATGCGTACTAGGAGGGGAAATTTTAGGGGTAGAGGATTTGTGCTAGAAGGGGTGATTTTTTTTATTCTTGAAGGGGGGGGGGGTATGTGCTGAGAAGGGGGGGGGGGATTTCAGTAGGGGAGTAGATTTGTATTGGGAGGAGGGGTAATTTATGCTTAGGGGGTAAGCATGCAAATTAGTGCGGGGGGGGGGGGGGGGGTTGCTGGCACGGAATGCACATACACCTTGGGGGGGGGGGGTGGGGGCAAAGTTTAGCATGTTTGCTTTGAGCTCTAGATGACCTTGTCCCAGTACTGTTTGGAGGACATTTCTCAGTGCACACAGAAGAAAAAAAAGAAATTTATATATATCTTTTTAATTTTTTTTACAAAAATATTGCCACTTTAGGCGATCATTCATTTTTCTTTTGATGGATCTTTCCATGAGCCTACATGCTCAGATTGTCTAGGCATGCATGCTTATACCTGCCCATAAACATCAGAGGACAGACAGACAGACAAGCGGGCACAATCCAAAGATCTGAAGGAATCTTTGGGTCTAGCTTTCTAACCCAAGCTTTCATGTTTATGCTGTGCAGAAGGGGGAATGCAGATATTACAAGCTATGTCAGAATAAGAAATATTGATTGTACAAGGAAAGAAAAAGAGGGTGTTTCTTGCATGTGTCTTTAAGGAACATGTCCGATGATGATGGATTATATCACTGATGGCAACCACTTCCCCCAATGGTTGTCACTCACTCGACGGTCCAGAAGGATCCAGTAAGCAGCTATAGAGCAATTCCATTGAAAAAGGTAAGTGGTATCTTAAGCTAGTCACTGGTGAGCTGGCACCAGTGATCACTCGTCTAATGTGGACCTAATGCACGAGTAGCAGTATCTTTCTAAGACCCTATAAGCATGGGTGTGTGTTATCTGCATTACACATAATTCAGTAGACGTCCTTGACAATGCATATATTAACAAGCACTATGGTAACGGCCATTGCCATGGATTTTCAGATGAGTTGCGGTGTATTTTTTAAAGCCCCCTCATTTGACTTTCAACATTTCTCATGTCACTGCATATGACCTGTATTGACGAATTAAGCATAACGCATTACAACATGGTCTGTAAGAATAAATCCTTTAACCAATGGCAAAATGTAATAATTTTCAATGGTGCACAACACAAAAATATAACATTACATTTCATTTATGTTGAAAGCTTCAAGCTAAACTCCAGAGAATATGTTGTATGCACAGTCAAAATACCAACGTAGTGGTCTAGTCCCCTCGGTTAGAAAGTACTCACACTACGTGCTCTGTGCTCAATCACATTGTCCAGTTTGGTTGACTGTGCTGACTCACCACGCTCGGACACACTTGAGCATACCATACTATGCCATGACCTGCATGAAGAGGTGGGCTTGGGCACAGTAGAGCATACCATGCCCTGGCCTGCATAAAGAGGTGGTCTTGGGCACAGATGAGCATACCATGCCCTGGCCTCCAAGAAGAGGTGGTCTTGGGAACAGTTGAACATACCATGCCCTGGTCTGAATGAAGAGGTGGGCTTGGCACAGTTAAGACTACCATTCCCTGGCCTGTATGAAGAGGTGGGCTTGGGCAGAGTTGAGCATACCATGCCCTGGCCTGCATGAAGAGGGGGCCTTGGGTACAGTTGAGATACCACGCCCTGGCCTGCATGCAGAGGTGGGCTTAGGCACAGTTGGGAATTCCATTTCCTGGCCTGCATGAAGAGGTAGGCTTGGGCACAGTTGAGCATACCACGCCTTGGCCTGCATTAAGTGGTAGCCTTGAGTACAGTTGAGCATACCAAGCCCTGGCCTGCATGAAGAGGTGGGCTTGGGCCCAGTTGAGCATACCACATCCTGGCCTGCATGAAGAGGTGGGATTTGGCACAGTTGAGAATTTCATGCCCTGGCTTGCATGAAGAGGTAGGCTTGGGCACAGTTAATGCCACACCCTGGCCTGCATGAAGAGGTGGGCTTGGGCACAGTTGAGCATACCATGCCCTGACTTGCATGAAGAGGTGGGCTTGGGCACAGTTTGGTTGGACACAATACGCATCTGTGTGGTCTGGCTGGTAGTGGTGATGACATTAGCATGTTGAATTCTAGCACAATGTGAGCGCAGGCCAATGTTAAAGTGGGGTGAGGAGACAATCATGCTTGGGCAGAGTACAAGGCAACCATATCCAATGTGAGTAAGCAGGATGGTCCAGAACCTGTTGTTTAAGGCCATGTTCACATGTGTGGCAAAACAAGACAGTTGAGTTGTGTTTTTTTAATAGACCCACTTAAGAATGCAACTGAAGAGCCAAACAGCAGCAGCTCCATCTGCCTTCCCCTCCTGTAAGCATGATCACTTTATTAGACTAACATCATTATGCATAACAATAGGGCCCTGATAGGTTCAGAAGGCTGTTTCTTCCTCTCCAAGTCTGACTGCTTTATTTTTCTTACTTTTGGGCACATATTTTTATATAATGTGTTTGTATCCATATATAGAGCAAGACAGAGAACAGTCCCAATCAATTTTACAAATTTCACACCACTGAACTCGTATGACAGCAGCTCATTAATGGTGTTTAATTACTGCTCCCTCCCGAAGAACGAGGTAAACAGCTTGGGAATGAAACTGTAGTAGACAGATCAGGTGTAACCTATATATTTTTTGCACAGCTATAGCTGGAATGCTTTGCTATTTCTGATCTCCCCATGCAAATGCTGAAAAAGTCTGTTCTGTTTGCCAAGACCCAGTTTTGTTTTGTGCACATTTTTAGACTCCTTCTCACCACCCAATCAGTGGTGATACTGTGTTATTAACAGTCTGGAAGGAGACTTAACACCTCTCGTGCTAAGGAGGCATATAGCACTGTCAATTAATTCATAGGGAAACACAGTTTCAAGCAGCAGTCTCTTTTGTCTGTTGTTGGGTAAAATTTATTTTAGAGATACAAATATAATGAACCATTAGTAGAAGGCCAGCCATCTACTGACCATCCCCTGAGATTTCTCAGGATGCCTACAGAAAACAAGCCATAGACCTTTCTCCAGTGCCGTATGAGGCCATAGGGGATATTGTTTTATATAACCAACCATTGGTAGAAGGTCAGCCATCTACTGACCATATCTTGAGGTTTCTCAGGATGCCTACAGAAAACAAGCCTTAGACCTTTCTCCAGTACCGTATGAGGCTATAGAGGATTTTCCTATATATAACCAACGACCATTAGTAGAAGGCCAGCCATCTACTGACCATCTCCTGAGATTTCTCAGGATGCCTACAGAGAACAAGTCGTAGACCTTTCTCCAGTACTGTATGAGGCTATAGAGGATTTTCCTATATATAACCAACCATTAGTAGAAGGCCATCCATCTACTGACCATCTCCTGAGATTTCTCAGGATGCCTACAGAAAGCAAGCCGTAGACCTTTCTCCAGTACCATATGAGGCCATAGGGGATATTATTATTATACAGGATTTATATAGCGCCAACAGTTTGCGCAGCGCTTTACATCAGGGAAGACAGTACAGTCACAATACAATTCAATACAGGAGGGATCAGAGGGCCCTGCTCGTTAGAGCTTACAATCTAGAAGGGAGGGTGGATATTGTTATATATAACCAACCATTGGTAGAAGGTCAGCCATCTACTGACCATCTCCTGAGATTTCTCAGGATGCCTACAGAGACCTTTCTCCAGTACTGTATGAGGCTATAGAGGATTTTCCTATATATAACCAACCAACCATTGGTAGAAGGTCAGCCATCTACTGACCAGAGATTTCTCGGGATACCTACAGAAAACAAGCCGTAGCCCATAGTAGACCTTTCTCCAGTACTGTATGAGACTTTAGGGGATATTCTTATATATAACCAACCATTGTTAGAACGTCAGCCATCTACTGACCAGAGAGGTCACATGATGCCTTCAGAAAACGATCAGTACACCTTTCACTGAGCCTATAGGGGATATTCTTATATATGTAATGAAGTATTGATAGAAGGGCAGTCATCTACTGGCCAGAGAGGTCACATGATCCCTACAGAATATAAGCAGTATACCTTTCACCATAACCGTATGAGACTATAGGGGATATTATTATATTTAACAAACCATTTGTAGAAGGTCAGCCATTTTTTAGATTGTAAGCTCTAATGATCAGGGCCCTCTGATTCCTCCTGTATTGAATTGTATTGTAACTGTACTTTCTGCCCTCATGTTGTAAAGTGCTGTGCAAACTGTTGGCGCTATATAAATCCTGTATAATAATAATAATAATAATCTACTGACCATAAAGTTCACATGATGCCTACAGAAAACAAGCAGTAGGCCTTTCTTCATTACCTTTGAGACTATAGAACAGTGGTCTCCAATCTGCGGCCAAGGGAGCAGATGTGGCCCTTTGCTTGCTTTTATCCAGCCCTTGGGGCAATATTTCATCCTCTGACACTGACAATGTGGCATAATTCCCCCCATTGACACTAACGATGGGGCACAGTGTCTCCCAATAACACCAACAATGAGGCACAGTTCCCTCCATTGACACCAATGATTGGGCACTGTTCCTCCCAGCGATATCAACGATGGGCCATGATTCTTCTCATCCAGTGAAACCAACAATGGGATACAATCCCTTGCACTGACACCAAAGATAGGACATTGTTTACTCCCTAGGATGCAGGGACATGTTTTACTTCCAACTGCCCCCCTAATGTTGGAAAGACAGTAAACTGGCCCTTTATTTAGAAAGTTTCTAGACCCCTGAGGATATTCTTACTGTATATACTGTATAACAAACTATTGGAAGAAGGTCAGCCATCTACTGGTTTATATGCTTGTCTTGTTTCCTGTACGCTTCTTATTACCTCTCTGGTTAATGGAGCTGTCTACTCCAAACTCCCATACATGCTAGCTTAGGAACGGAAAATAGGATCAGAGATAGACAAGGAGGACGTGGGTAGATTTGGTCCCCCATAGATCCCCCTTTAGAGCAGGCCAGGCCAGGGTCCCCCATATAGATCCCCCTTTAGGCCAGGCCAGGGTCCCCCATATAGATCCCCCTTTAGGCCAGGCCAGGGTCCCCTATTTAGACCCCCCTTTAGGCCAGGCCAGGGTCCCCCGTATAGATCCCCCTTTAGGCCAGGCCAGGGTCCCCCGTATAGATCCCCCTTTAGGCCAGGCCAGGTTTCAATGAGTCCAAGAGCAGCAGACTCAGAAGAAAAATGTCTGCGGTGGCCGTGGCGGACCCTGCGGACACTTTGCTGATCTCTGATTCCAAAGGGGGCATTTGCCCCCCCCCCCCTTGTGGACACCCATGACCACACGTGATGGACAAGCCCTGAGGTCAGACGGTTCTGAATATGAGTTCACACCCTGATTTATTTGGTTACCATGATTAACGTCATTAAAAATCCCAGCATGGCAGAGTTTAACAAACCCATAGAAGTGGTTCCTAGATCTACTCATATTTTATGTTCCTAGGGGCTAAAATTGCCATTGTGACTGCTTGGAAGAGCCCAGTAGTGGATTCAACGTTGATGAAATGCAAACTTTCATGCATAATGATCAACGTCTTATACATGGTTTGAGCAGATTTGGAACCCGTGGATTAGCTATATACAATCCCCTTCCTAAACAATTTTAGCCAGGGCGGGTGGGTTTGGGGTTCTGGTGGACTGTATTAACCTACTTTCCAATTCCACCCCCCCCATTCTTTGCTTTTTTTCCTATCCCTTTGATGGGACAACAATACCTTAAGGCAGGGGTGTCCAAACTTTTTTCAAAGAGGGCCAGATCTGATGAAGTGAACATGCGTGAGGGCCGACCATTTTGCCTGACATTCTTTGAACCATTAAAATTAAATGGAAATTAACTAATACACTGCCCAACAAGAATTCTCTTTCCTTTGTGGCTGTGTGTGTTCAAGAGTCTAAGGATGAGCTCGGGCATTTTAGTTGGATATACAGTATTTATCGGCGTATAACATGCACAGGCTTATAACACCCACCTTCACTTTAAGATGGAAGTTTCAGGAAATAAATTACATTTTAAATAAAGAATTGTGAAGCAAAATAAGTGCCCGTCAATGCAGCCTAATCAGTGCTTATCTGCAGCCTCACTATTGCCATGAATGCAGCCTCACCATTGCCATGAATGCAGCCTCACCATTGCCATGAATGCAGCCTCACCAGTATCATGAATGCAGCCTCACCAGTGCCATGAATGCAGCCTCACTATTGCCATGAATGCAGCCTCGCAAGTACCATTAAGGTAGCCTCACCATTGCAATTAATGCATACCTCCCAACCATCCCGGATTCCGCGGGATCCTCCCGCAATTCTAATTGTGTCCCGGGGTCCCGCAGACTAGACTCGAGTCCCGGAAAACAGTGCTCGGTCCGTGACATTTAGGGGGGCGGCATTTCGTGCCTCCACGTTCGGTTTCCCCCGCCATGTTTGATGTGCGGTGCTGTGATTGGACGTATGGGGGTCATGTGCGGCGTGGGGCTGGCCTGTCTGTGAGTGTCTAGAAGTGCCGCCTCCGCACATGACTGCTATACGCCCAGTGCGACGGTTCCCCTCTGCCTGTCTCTCTGCTCTGGATGACGGAGGTGGGTGACTGGATGACGGAGCGGGCTGCAGGTGGATGGCGCAGGCGGGGAGTCGGGACAGAGGTAGGAGACAACAGCAACCTGCCCCCCCCCCCCCCGCTCAACAACTACAATGTTGGCAATCAACCCCCCCCCCCTTAACAACTGCGATCCGCGGAAACCCCCCCCCCCGCGCTCAACAACTTTGTCCCCCCCCCGCTCAACAACTTTGTTCCCCCCCCGCTCAACAACTTTGTTCCCCCCCCGCTCAACAAGATGTCCTGCATTGGATTTTTTTAAATGTTGGGAGGTATGTTAATGCAGCCCCACCATTGCCATGAATGCAGCCTCACCATTGCCATGAATGCAGCCTCGCAAGTACCATTAAGGTAGCCTCACCATTGCAATTAATGCAGCCCCACCATTGACATGAATGCAGCCTCTGCATGCACAGCGCTCAGGGATTCGTTGGGGGCTACAAAAGAGATATATATCCAAATTACCAGTGGGGTCACATTAAACCGAAACGTGGGCTGCAATTGGCACCCGGGCCGGAGTTTGGACATGCCTGCCTTAAGGGATTAGGGTTGGATCATAACATCATAACATAGCAGGTTTGTTCTGTTTCCGTCATCCTCCACAGCTGAATGGAGCAGATATCTGGCTCTAGCTTATCTGATCCATTGAAACAGGAGCAGTCTACTCCAGAGAATGGCCATAATTGTTTGGCCTTTAATATGTTTTTTGCATTTTAATTACATTTTAGCTACACTTTTTATTAAAAGTCTTTTCACCTTTTTTCATATTCTCTGCATTTCCTGTTATTCCAGCAGCCTCTTGGCAGCCACTTCCTGTGTACAGTCATTCTAGCAATGATTACAGGGCAGGGTGGGGTTCCTGATAGTGACAACAGCAGACCATGCCTGCATGATGTGTGTTAAAATAGCCACTTCAGTCAACTCCATCCGATTCCTAAGTGACAGGGTGACACCAAAGGAGCACAACTAGGAGACAGGGACAGAGTGTTGTCACCCCATAGCGAGGGGAAGCCTGAAAAGGAACTTTCACGGTCAGGTGTTTTTTAAATAAAATGACATTAACATGTCAAACCTTCAATGACATCTTCTGATTGGGTTTGCATATACACTATATTGCCAAAAGTATTGGGACACCTGCCTTTACATGCAAATGAATATTTATCGTGACTGTGACATTATATCGGACACTTTTTGACACAATTTTGGGACCGTTGTCATTTATACAGCGATCAGTAATGTAAAAATTGCACTGATTACTGTGTAAATGACACTGGCAAAGGAGGGGTTAAACACTAGGGGGCCATGAAGGGGTTAAATGGGTTGTAAAGGTACGTTTTTTATTTTCTAAATCAGTTCCTTTAAGCTACTGCATTGCTGGTTCACTTACCTTTTCCTTCGATTTCCCTTCTAAATGGTTTTTTTTCTTTGTCTCAATTTCTCACTTCCTGTTCCTCCTCAGTAAGCTTGCCCCCATCATCCGAGCCGTTCTGGCTGGGGGTTAGTCAGCGTACTCGCCCCCCTCCCTTGGGATTACATCCCTGCGGTCTGTTCTCAGCGTCTCCCCGCAGGGATGTAGTCATGCTGACTAACCCGCAGCCAGAGCGGCTCGGATGATGGGGGCAAGCTTACTGAGGAGGAACAGGAAGTGACAAATTCAGACAAAGAAAAAAAAACATTTAGAAGGGAAATCGACGGAAAATGTAAGTGAACCAACAATTACAGGAACCTATTTAGAAAATAAAAAACAAACCTTTACAACCACTTTAAGTGTGTCCTAGGGAGTGATTCTAACTGTGGGGGGGGGCTGAGCTACAAGTGACACGATAGTGATCACTGCTCCCGATCAGAGGGAGCAGTAGATCACTGTCCTGTCACTAGGCAGAACAGGGAAATGCCTTGTTTACACAGGCATCTCCCTGTTCTGCAGCTCCGTGACACCATTGCGGGACACCGGCGGACATCGAGTCCGCGGGTCCCGCCGGCATGGTCATGGAGCTTGCGGCGGGCGTGCGCCCACACGTATCTGTTGCGCAGCCGTGCCATTCTGGCAAAGTATATAGTCGGTCGGCAAGTGGTTAAGGAAAATACTTAAATGAAAGTTTTTCCCTCCGGTGTTCAGTTTTAATAAAATGATGACATTTTTAGCTATGTGAAATGGATGGTAAGCTATACAGTATTAGCTAGATTCAGAGAGAGTTACGCCGGCGTATCAGTAGATACGCCGTCGTAACTCTGAATCTGCGCCAACATGCTCAAACTGACATACGCTTAAATGTTGCTACGATACGACCGGCGTAAGTCTCCTAAGCCGTCGTATCTTAGCTGCCTATTTCCGCCGGCCTCTAGGGGCGTGTACGCTGATATACGCCTAGAATGCGTAAATCAGCGAGATACGCCTATTCACGAACGTACGCTTGCCCGTCGCAATTAAGATACGCTGTTTACGTAAGGCGTTTTCAGGCCTAAAGTTATTCCACCAAAAAGATGGCGCATCCAATGTTAAATATGGACGTCGGACCCGCGCCGAATTTTAAAAATTTTACGTCGTTTGCGTATATCGTCCGTGAATGGGGCCTGGCGTAATTTACGTTCACGTCGAAACCAATAAGTCTTTGCGGCGTAATTTGGAGCATGCGCACTGGGATATGTCCACGGACGGCGCATGCGCCGTTCGTAAAAAAAAAGTCAATCACGTCGGGTCGAGATTCATTAGCATAAAACACGCCCACCTCTTCACAATTTGAATTAGGCGCACTTAGGCCGGCACATTTACGCTACGTCGCCGTAACTTAGGATGCAAGTGCTTTGTGAATACAGCACTTGCCTCTCTAACTTACGGGGGCGTAGCGTATATGCGATACGCTACGCCTGCCTAACGTTAGGCTCAACTACCTGAATCCAGCTATATGTATAGATATAAAGGTACACATAGACTAAAGCCTCATACACACGCTCGGTTTACTCGGCAAGAACCAGCAAGCAAACTGCTGGCAGAGCTTTCTTGCCGAGTATACCGTGCGCGTGTGCGAGGCTTTCAGGTTTCTCGTCAAGAAAACTGCCTAAAATCTCGACGAGAAAAATAGAGAACCCGAGCGTGTGTATACTTACCTGTCACTGTGGAAACCCAAAATGACTTTGACGCATGCGCGGTAGCTTCCTAGGCATAGGTAGGGTGCAGAAAGATGGCGGCGACGGCATCGAGTGTGACGAGCGCATGATCGTCGTACGCAATGACGTCACTGCGTTCTTGCCATTCAAAAGAACCGCAGTCTGTACACCCGGACGGCAAGAGATTGTTGCCAAGAATCTCGTCAGGAAAAACTACATTTTTTCCTGACGAGATTCTGGCCCGTGTGTACAGGGCTTTAAACCGCAGAGTGCAATGTCTGGTGCTGCTCTGGATGGTAGCCAATCAGCTTCTAACTTCAAGCTTTGACAATAAAACGTTGAAGCTGATTGGTTTCTTTGCAGAGCTGAACCAGATTTTTCACTCTCCAGTTTTAGTAAATCAGCCCGGAAATGCTCAGTACCAGTTTGTAAAGGTAGTGGAATGCGTATTGGCTGCTCTTCCATTGACAGAAAAGCAGCTTAAAGTATTAACTGGTTTGTTTAGCAGTTTCAGTAGCCCCATGTTTTTAAACAATATCCTGCTTTGTATTTGAACTGCTCTTGTTATAATTATTTGAATATGCCGGCGACTTAGCTTCAGTTGTACATTGGCCCGCTTTGTGCATGACCCAGCTTCCAGGCCATATTGAACATTTGTGCAACTGATCACCTAAGGCCCCATACACACGAGAGGATCCATCCGCTGGAATTGATCGGCGGACCGGCTCCAGCGGATAGATCCCCTGGTGTGTACGATCCAGCGGATCTGTTTCCGCGGATTTTTATCCCCTGGGATGGATTTCCAGCGGATAAAAATTTGAAGACATGCTTTCAAATCTATCCGCTTGAATCCATCCCAACGGATTGATCCGCTGGTCTGTACAGACTCACCGGATCAATCCGTCCGAATCAATCCCCCGCATGCGTCGTAATGATTCGACGCATGAGTGGAATTCCTTATATGACAGCGTCGCGCACGTCGCCGCGTCATCATCGCGGCGGCGGCGCGACACGTCATCGCGATGGGATTTCGGCGCGGATTTCGATCCGATGGTGAGTACACTCCATCGGATCAAAATCCTCGAGAGGATTTATCCGCGGAAACGGTCCGGTGGACCGTATCCGCGGATAAATCCTCTCGTGTGTATGGGGCCTGAGGCTGCATTCACACTGTAACGCCGCGTATGCGGCGTATTTTGCCGCGATTTGTGTAACTTTTTTTTTTTTTTTCACAAATCATTTCCATTGCTGTCTATGGCCGAACGCCAATGCCGCCTGAAAAAAAGGGTCCAGGACTTGTTTTCAGGCGGCAGGCGTACGGCGTTTCGGCGTTCGGCATGAGATGTGAACCATCTCATAGACAGCAATGGAAATTCGCCCCTCCAGCGTATCGAGCGTCGGGCGTTTTGTCGCCTAGGTGTGAATGGAGCCTAACAGGCCGAATCTGCCGTCCAGCCTCCGTCGTAGTGAGCGTTGTGTATGGTGCATTAGCCTGCATTGCTATAACTGTAACCATATCAAATGAAAAAAAATAAAAAATAAACAATAATTTTACCAAATTTCTTACAGCTAGTAGAAGAGGAATCGGTCACAACCATGAAAAAGGGCTTGCGTGGATGGGCGTTGTTTTCCTGCGTTTGATGTGCATTTCAAGCATACATCAAAGGAAGTTCAAGAGATTCCAATTAACCTCAATGGTGCAGTGTGGAAGTGGAATCAGAAGCTGCATTGGTTCTACTTTACTTGGCGGTGTGTTTCATTGGATGCAGGGGCGTACGGACCATTCGGGCACTGCCCCATCAGGGTTGCCAGCCTCAGTAAAACCAGGGACAGTATGTAAAAATCGGTGTTTTAAAAAAAATCCCAAGATTATAGCTGCCCCGCCTCTCCAGTACCTTTTCAGTGTGTGTATGTTGTGTGTCTGTGTGTGTATACTGGGTATGTATACTGTGTGTCCCCATAATCTATTGCCTGGGGGCCCCATAATCTCCTATTGCCCGGGGGGGCCCCATGAGTTGTCAGTCTGCCCCTGATTGGATGCAGTAATCAGAGAGAGGCGCTTGCATGAGAGGTGCTTGCACGGGAGCCAATGGCTGCGCTGCTATCAATCTATCCAATGAAGAGCCAAGAAGCCGTGGGGAGAACGACACGGGATTGCGCCCATGGAAATTCGGGGGTTCAGGTAAGTAAAACGGGGGCTCGTGGGGGCCGGAGAGTGCAAGGTGTTTTTTCACCTTTATGTTTAGGGTGGCATGAAATGACAGCCTCCCTATTTTGGTAATTTTAAATGGTATCTGGTGAGACTGCTAGTAGCCAAGGATTCTTGGAAGAAATATTGAGACGTATTGAGAAGACTTGTCCAGTCGCCGTTCTTTCCCCTGACTCTGGGTGAGTCTCCACCGACCACCGCTCCTTTCCAGGTTTTCTTCTCAGACTAACCAGGAATGTTCTGCCCACTTGAACCCAACCCAGATAAGGGCATGTGGATCTTCTGACCACCCCCTGATATCCATGCTTAGCCTCCATGCTTAGCTGTGGTCACCGCTAGGGATGAGCTTCATGTTCGACTCGAACATTGCCTGTTCGCCGAACAGCGAACAATTTGGGGCTTATATGCAAGTTATTGTCATAAAAAGTGTTTGGAGACCCGGGTCCTGCCCCAGGGGACATGTATTAATGCAAAAAAAGTTTTAAAAAAACAGCCGTTTTTTCGGGAGAAGTGATTTTAATAATGCTTAAAGCGGAGGTTCACCCCAAAAAAATGATTTTTAACATTACATTCAGCCGAGTTGTCCTAATGACAATCGGCTGTTTTTTTTTATTTTATCCCTGTACATACCGTATTTTCACCGCCGCTTCCGGGTATGTCTTCTGCGGGACTGGGCGTTCCTAATTGATTGACAGGCTTCCGACCGTCGGATACTGAGCGTCACGAGTTGCCGAAAGAAGCCGAACGTCGGTGCGCAGGCGCCGTATAGAGGCGACTCGCAGTCCGGCTTCTTTCGGCAACTCGTGACGCGCTGTATGCGACAGTCGGAAGCCTGTCAATCAATTAGGAACGCCCAGTCCTGTATAAGACATACCTGGAAGCGGCGGTGAAAATACGGTATGTACGGGGATAAAATAAAAAAAAACAGCCGATTGTCATTAGGACAACTCGGCCGAATGTAATGTTAAATTTTTTTTTTTTGGGTGAACCCCCGCTTTAAAGTGAAACAATAAAAGTGAAATATTTCTTTAAATTTCATACCTAGGGGGTGTGTAAAGTATGCCTGTAAAGCAGCGCTTGTTTCCCGTGCTTAGAACTGTCCCTGCACAAAGTGTCATTTCTGAAGGATAAAAAGTAATTTAAAATAACTTTTTTTTGCATTGATACATGTCCCCAGGGGCAGGACCCAGGTCCCCAAACACTTTTTAGGACAATAACTTGCATATTAGCCTTTAAAATTAGCACTTTAGATTTCAAATGTTCGAGTCCCATAGACTTTAATGGGGTTCTAAAGTTCACACACACTTTTGGTCTGTTCGCAGGTTCTGGTGCGAACCGAACCGGGGGGGTGGGGGGGTGTTCGGCTCATCCCTAGTCACCGCACTGGTTGCTCTGTAGGTCATGGAAAAGGGGTCTTTCAAGTTTGATCACAGCAGCACATTTGTGGGCAGGTTTATCTGGTCTTTCTGAACAGTCTGTCTCTTTTCTATCTCCCCCACCTGGTTGGCATTGTGGGAAAAGAATAGACACAGCATTTTACAGGCCAATTTGTATTCATTTTGCAACTGTAACACAGGCATGGGTTATATTGCCCAGCTGTCTGCAAGGGAACAGATAAGCAGAGGAACCTTTCTGAATATTTAATGTCTTACAACACTGAGATCATGGGCTTGATTCCAACTAGGCTCACTATCTGCATGGAGTATGTATGCTCTCCCTGTGTGGGTTTACTCCAGCTGCTCCTGTTTCCTCCCACAACCCAGAAATGTACAGGAGATACAGGAGGCCCCTACTGTCTTTTTTTGAGTGTAATGCAGGGGAAAAGGGAATAGCCGCTCCAGGTGGGAACCCAGATGAATATCCTCCGTTGCAGACAACTCAGGTGCAGGCAATGCACTTAGCAAAGCAGGAACAAAGATTGTCTCTGGACAGCCGCACTCTGAACAAATTGTAGCCTTTTATTAATAGAAGGACGGCACTACAAGTCACAGCAAAATAAAATAAGACCTGACTGTTGACGCGTTTCGCACTGAAACTAGTGCTTAGTCATAGAGAAAAGAGAGGATCACCGCTCCAGGTGGGTCGCTATGTAGAGTATTGAGGAAAGGACTAATAAGTTGGGCTTTGAGGGCACACAGTACCAATAGATGTAGAAAACTAGAAATGTATTTAGTATGAAATATCATAAAAGTGGAATGACATAAAATCAAAAATTTTTTTTTTTACGAAGTTAGGTCAGCAACTAATACCACAACTGTGATTACAACAATATACAATCATATCATATATAGGCTTCGTTTAGAGAGCACAGTTACAGGTACAATGTTGAGTTGTATATCCAGTGTAGTATTCCAAAGATTTGGTGAAGAGCTTGCTCTACATGTTACGCGCTTTGCGCTTCCTCAGGAGCATAAGATATTGCATCTAAAAAATAGGTCGCATTGGGGGTAAACAAGCGACAGTAGCGTGTTAACCCCACAGTGGCTGGACGGACAAACTATATCAAGCCAGCCAGACGTGGGGAAATAATCAAAAACACTGAATTGTAAGCATACAGGTGTTCGGACAGTCAGGTGCTGGTAGGCACTAGAAACTCGAATCCAGGGATCTAAAACATGCGGTAATTCAAAGCTCACAGTGCTGGGCTGAACAAGATAGGTAGTAGCATATGATAGGGCAATCCAAAAGATCCTGGGTATATGAACCCAAGGATATTGTATAGGATTCCCAGAGCTAGTTCCTGCAGCCTGATCAGCAAAATGAGTACCGCATGTGTCCCCAGGGAAGCGATGACGCCGAACCATGACGCTATGTAGAGTAGACTGACTCAGGATACCGTGGGTGCTGGCAATGCACTGACCATGCATAAGATACGAAGAGAGGAAATGGATAGCCGCACTCCAATAACCAAAAAGGTTGTCTTTTTATTCAAACGAACAGCAAATACATCACTTCACAAGGTTACAGCAAAGGAACAGGGGAACAGCCGACGCGTTTCGCACTGAGCTAGTGCTTAATCATGGCTAGTCAATGATTAAGCACTCGGCAACGCGTCGGCTGTTCCCCTGTTCCTTTGCTGTAACCTTGTGAAGTGATGTATTTGCTGTTCGTTTGAATAAAAAGACAACCTTTTTGGTTATTGGAGTGCGGCTATCCATTTCCTCTCTTTGTATCTTATGCATAGTGCTTAGTCATAGCTTTGAGTGTAATGCCCCGTAAACACGATCGGAAATTCCGACAAGAAAAGTCCAATGTGAGCTTTTGGTTGGAAATTCCGACCGTGTGTACGCTCCATCGGACTTTTGCTGTCGGAATTTCCGCCAACAAAAGATTGAGAGCTGGTTCTCTATTTTTCCGACAGAAATAGTTCCTATCGGGAAAATACGCTCGTCTGTATGCAATTCCGATGTGCAAAAAAAAAAAAAACACACATGCTCAGAATCAAGCAGAAGAGCCGAACTGCCTATTGAACTTCATTGATCTCGGCTCGTCGTACGTCTTGTACGTCACCGCGTTCTTGACGGTCAAGATTTGTGTGACCGTGTGTATGTAACATACGTTTGAGCGAACATTCCGTCATAAAAAAATCCACGTTTTTCTTGTCGGAATTTCTGACCGTGTGTACGCGGCATAATAATGTGGATTGTAGAGTGTAAGCTCCTTTTAGGGATGGGAGACAGATCCGAATGGTCCTGGGCTGCGTGTAGAGTGCCGTGGGATGTGTCAGCACTGTGTGATTGAGTAAAATAAATAATCCACAGTGGTATGTCACTTCAAACAGCATGAAATCTACATTGAGGTTAAAGTAACCGGTGCGCTGAGAAGAATGCCGGGAAAAGACTGGAAGATGGTCCCAGCTGTGCCCACAAAAATTCCACTCAAAACAGAAAAAAAGTGCTTACAGGCAGATTTATCAACCACTGGTACCTCTAAAATTCCATGCAGCTGCTCCTCAGTCGTTCCAGTGCCCATCACCCGCACGCTGAAGCTCTTTTATCCCAACGCCCCCTTCACACATGTGCAATGTCTTACCGCACGCATATTAATGAGCAGCATTTTGCGTGTTCGTGCGCGTTATGTTCATTTTGCTGTGAACATACCACAGCACACCAAAACTGGACAAGCACCATCATTTTCAATGCAATGTACTTGTACAACACCGTACTGAAGATTCCCACCTGTGTATTGTGGTGCCATAGGTGTGCGCAGCCTGTTGCATTAGGGTATGTACCCTGAAGCTCAAACACACATGCGTGTGTGTCTACAGTTGAACCTCGGATTACGAGCATATTCCTTTCCAGGAGAATGCCCGTAATCCAAAGTACTTGCATATCAAAGCGATTTTTCCCATTGAAGTCAATGGAAACAAAAATAATTTGTTCTGCATTGACTTAAATGGGATGCAATACTGAATGTGGCCAGAAGTGGGGGGGGCGCCATAGAGCCTTGTAACGGGACACTTCGGCTCTGGTTTCTGCGCCCCCCGTACCTCAGGCCAAATGAGGTACTGCAGGCCTATGTTCGACTCTGCTCGGCTCCTGCGCCCCGTACCTCAGGCCAAATTAGGTACTGCAGGCCTGTTTAGCTTGAATTCTGCTCGACTCGCAAACCGAGTCAGAATTTAAAAAAAAAAGTTGCTCGAAAATCAAAACGCTCTCAAACCAAGTTACTCTTAAACCGAGGTTCCACTGTACATATATATGACCCCGGCACATTGATTTCCCTGCTGGCACAGTGAAAGAGAAGAGCATAAACACTTATGGCAAAGCCAGTAAGAGGGAGATCTTTCCCATGTTCCTGCTGCTACACGGAGCGATAATACTAATGCCCATAGGTGTGCGCAGCCTATTGTATTAGGGTGTGCCCCTCAAAGCTCCAACACATATGCATTTGTGACATATTAACCGACCTCTTCCCCACTCGTTATCCTAAAACAATGGGTGGGAGCAGGTGAGCACACAGGGGGACCTGGGCAGATGAAATATAAGGAACTGAGACAAGAGGGGTGGCATCCATTGGTACCAATCCCCTGTATTTTCCTCATGTGGCAGCTGAATATCGGTGAGAGGAAAAGGAGGAGAAGCCTACTTTCAGCTGCTGCAGAAGAAAATACAGATCGGCCCATTCATTTCCACTCCAGTCGCCTATACTGTCTAGGTTCTTGGGGTCGGCAAGTAAGGATCATGGCTTACCTGTCACCTGCCCACGATTGATGGGTTGCCAACTCCAGGATTAGGATGTTTCCAGGCACACCTTGCACACCCCCTGCGCACGCCTATGACTAATGCCCATGGGGTGATTAGGGTGATCAAAATCTGCGGAGGTCTACATCATATCCCGTCGTCCCCCACTGTCTCCTGGGATACAGAAGACAGAAGGGACCATTTTGATTGTGCAGCGTGACTCGCGCATGTGCAGTAGGGAACCGGGAAGCGAAGCCGCCAACGGCTTCATTTCCTGATTCCCTTAGCAAAGATGGCAGCAGCAGCATCTGAGGACTGAGGCACGGTTCGGCCTCGGGTGCCGTCAACGCGGGCGCACCGGACAGGTAAGTGTCCATATAATGGGCTCATTTGCGGGGAGGACCAGAGACAGCCGCCGAGGGACCCCAGAAGACGTGGATCGGGGCCACTCTGTGCAAAACGAACTGCACAGTGGAGGTAAGTATAAGATGTTTGTTATTTTAAAGGAACCCTTTAATGTAGGCGTACCTGTAGGTGCAAGGAGTATCAGAGGGTATACAACCACTTTAAGTGGTTAATGGTGTAACTATCAGTTAGCGCAGAGCTGGATTAACGTGTGCCTTTTAGATCTGCTTGTAGTTCGGCTTTAAAGACCTTTTTATTTTTCAAAGTTATTTTTAACTGAACAAAACAAGAAAAATAACAAAACAATGCCAGTCTCGGCGGCCGGGGCTGTCAGGAGCGCTGGCACTGTGTCCTTTATATGTCACTTAGTCACTTGATTTATTTATGTGGGTGACATCATAGAAGCAGCCAGTAGATGAGGCAGAGGACACTGATAACATCTGAGGAGCAGCTGCTGTTTGTCTCCTCCCTGCGCAGCACACTCCCCTCCGACAGGCGGATTATCTGTATAGAAAGCTTCTTCCAATTCCTCCCAGACAATAACCGGCCCACGTCCGGGCTGATACCCGTTCCTGAGGTCAAGAGACGTCCGGACGGATATTTAACGTCTAAGATAAGCAATGAGCTTGCATGATATGTGTATGCTGCTCTTCAATGGTCTCCACAGGGCCGGCCTTAGTTGTTCAGGCGCCCTGTGCGAGTTAATCCTGTGACGCCCCCCCCCCCCCCCCCCCCATCTTCACCCCTCGCCCCCTGGTCACCTAAACATACACAAAGAGGAAAAAAATATTTGTAAAAAATAATTTGTTTTAATTTAACTTACACAGCACCCTGCACCTCTGGACCCCTTTACATTACACAGCACCCTGCATCACTGGACCCCTTTACATTACACAGCACCCTGCATCACTGGACCCCTTTACATTACACAGCACCCTGCACCCCTTTACATTACACAGCACCCTGCACCTCTGGACACCTTTACATTACACAGCACCCTGCATCTCTGGACCCCTTTACATTACACAGCACCCTGCACCTCTGGACACCTTTACATTACACAGCACCCTGCATCTCTGGACCCCTTTACATTACACAGCACTCTGCACCCCTTTACGTTACACAGCACCCTGCGCCTCTGGACCCCTTTACATTACACAGCACCCTGCAACCCTTTACATTACACAGCACCCTGCGCCTCTGGACCCCTTTACATTACACAGCACCCTGCATCTCTGGACCCCTTTACATTACACAGAACCCTGCAGCTCTGGACCCCTTTACATTACACAGCACCCTGCACTTCTGGACCCCTTTACATTACACAGCACCCTGCACCCCTTTACATTACACAGCACCCTGCGCCACTGGACCCCTTTACATTACACAGCACCCTGCACTTCTGGACCCCTTTACATTACACAGCACCCTGCGCCTCTGGACCCCTTTACATTACACAGCACCCTGCATCACTGGACCCTTTTACATTACACAGAACCCTGCAGCTCTGGACCCTCTGCATGTTACACAGACCCCCCTTCAGTGCAGACCATTCAGTTCAGTGTAGCTCCCCCTGTTCAGAGTAGCCCCCCCTTCAGAGTAGCCCCCCTCGTTCTGTGTAGCCCCCTCATTCAGTGTAGCTCCCCTCGTTCAGTGCAGCCCACCTTCAGTACCTCAGATCAGCGTGGCGGCACATGCACAGCAGGTCCCCTCCCCCTGTTTACACATAAACAGAGAGGAGCGGGAGGTGGCTTCACTCGGCTGTGCCTGTGTGACATCCGGGATTGCACAGACAGGCAGCCCGTGGATGGTAGGTGCAGCGGTGTCACCCTGCACCCCCTCCCCCTCGCTACTGTAGCTAGCTCGCCTCTCCCTGCTTGTGCCAGTGTGCCGCTGCCTAAACCCGCGGCGCTGCCACCGCGAGTGTAATACAATCGCGGAGGGGGGTGTTGGTCTGACACCCCCCCAGTGTGTGGTACCCAGGGGCGGCTCGCCCTCCCTTAGTACGCCTCTGGATGGCAGTGCCAATACCAGTGCCACTATCCAGTGCCAATTAGTGCCACCTTCCATCCAATGCCACCTACCAGTGCCAACTAAAGCCATCAGTGCCACCTGACAATGCCAACCAGTGCCATCTGCCAGTGCTAACTATTGCCATCCAGTGCCACCTGCCAGTCAGTGCCACTTGCCAGTGTCACCTGTTAGTGCCACCTGCCAGTGCCACGTGCCAATCAGTGCCATCTGCACCAGTGCCATCTGCCAATCAGTGCCACCTGCCAGTGTCACTTAGTGCCACCTGCCAGTGCCAATAAGTGCCACCTGCCAATCAGTGCCATCTGCTAGTACCATCTTTCAGTGCCATCCAGTGCAACCTGCCAGTGCCAATAAGTGCCACCTGCCAATCAGTGCCTTTTGCTAGTGCCATCTTCCAGTGCCAATTAGTGCCATCCAGTGCCACGAGCCAATGCCACCAAAAAAAATTAAAAAAATCGGCCTAAAATATCGGCCGCAAAAATCAGCATCATATATCGGCCATCGGCCGCCCCGATTTCTAAATATCGGCATCGGCATTGGCCAGAGAAAAACCCATATCGGTTGACCTCTAATTTTTAGTGCGGCAAAAGTGCATCAGTGTAAAAGCAGCCTAAGACCCCTTTCACACTGAGGAGTTTTTCAGGCGGTACAGCGCTAAAAATAGCGCTGCTATACCGCCTGAAAAACTCCTGCCCAGCAACCTCAGTGTGAAAGCCCGAGGGTTTTCACACTGAGGCGATGCGCTGGCGGGAGAGAAAAAAATCTTTGGATCGGTGAGAGGAGCGGTATGTATACCGCTCCTTCCCATTTAAAACAATAGGAAACCGCGGCAATACCAGATCTGGCAATACAATCTGCAGAGGCGCATTGCGGGCGGTATTAACCCTTTATCGGCCGCTAGCGGGGGTTAATACCGCACCGCTAGCGGCCGAATCCTGCGGCAAATCCGACGGTATAGCGCCGCTATTTTTAGCGGCGCTATACCGCCACCATGGTTCCCGCCCCAGTGTGAAAGGGGCCTAAAGGCCCGTAGACATGATCGGATTTTCCGACAACAATTGTGTGATGGAAGGGTGTTGTCGGATAATCCGAACATTTGGACGCTCCATCGGACAGGTGTACAGACCTTGCTTTGTACTGCACGCTTCCTTGTCTATGGAAATGCCAGTTATCCATTCACTAGAATTTATTGTGTGGTTCCCATGACATCACACACTTAAATCAATACAGTATCTTCGTGTGGCAATGCCCAGGCCGTGGCGCTCTGACTGGCACATTACTTCAATGACATGTTCCCATTTTTTTTCCCACTTAATGTTCAACGAATCTTTAAACAGAGAAGCGTTTTCTCCAAACCAGTTTTATCTACTTTTTTTTTTTTCCTTTTCATGACTGAACTTTAACCTAAAAAAAAATTCTATTGACTTAGGGCGGCATTTAAATGCGGACTGTTTACCGCTGTCCTTCACAGGCGCCGAGATAGGGATCGCGTTCAGCAAATAGGTTATGGAAGTTAAAGGGTAACCCGCTTAGAACAGATGATCCTCTTAAAGGTGGAGTGGAATGCGCTGGTTAAAGCCGAACTCCGGCCTTTCCTTCAGTCTTCAGGCTTGCACTGTTGTATGGACTCCTCTTCTGTACTAAAATTGCTTACTATGACTTTACTGCACACTGTGAGCGTCTCAAAGCTGCGGAGGGCCCCCTAAATTACTCGAGGCCCCTCCTGGCGAGAAGTCATTTTCGGCCCCTCACCCCGCTTCTCAACTCGCTGGCTGCATGGGAGAAGAGGTAAGAAGCCAGCACCCCCAGCTTCTCACTTTAAAGGGGAGTTCCAGCCTTTTTTTAAGTTTATAAAAATTCAGCAGCTACAAAAAGTGTAGCTGCTGGCTCCAGCGACGCGCTGGCCGGGGCTCCGCTCCTCGCCCCCCCTCGCCGGCCGGCGTCTTCATTCCTAGTGTGGGCACCCGGCAATGACAGCTTTCGGCTTCACGGCCGGGCACCCACTGCGCATACGCGAGAGGAGCACTGCGCATGCGCGAGCGGCACTGCACATGCGCGAGCGGCGCGGCGCTGTCCGATTGGACAGGCGCTCGCCTACAGGGAGGGGCTGCAAGAAGGCGATTAAGCTAATCGCCTTTCCAGCCCCTCGGCGGAAGGAGGAAGTGGGACAGGAAGTCCCCTTCTCCTGAAGCCCCCACTCCCCCCCCCAAAAAAATTACATGCCAAATGTGGCATGTAAGGGGGCGAGGAGTGGGTTAAGCGGAAGTTCCATTTTTAGGTGGAACTCCGCTTTAACGTAAGATGTGATTTCTGATAGGAGAACAACCCCTCCCCCCGCTTCTCAACTTCAACTTTAATGTGACATGTCATTTTGCTTAGGGCCCCAGGGAGGTCAGGATCGGCGCTGAAGGTAGTGCGGGAACCTTTTCAAAAGTCGCACTAGTCGCATTGATTAGGACAGGCCCCCATTGAAAACAATGAGGATTTCCCTTGTCATGCGATTCAAGTCACATCAGAAGTCGCACTAGTGTGAACCAGGCCCAATATCCCTTTAAGTGCATAAAATGTAACTTTTTTAACCACTTCCGGAACGCCGCATGTACATATACGTCGGCAGAATGGCACGGAGAGGCACATTGGCATACATGTACGTCCCTGCCTAGGCGTGGGTCCGATCGGGACCCCCCCCCCCCCGGTACATGCAGCGGTTCCCGTGGCTTCAGGAGCGATCCGGGACGACGGGGCGGCTATTCGTTTCTAGCCGCCCCCTCGCGATCGCTCCCCGGAGCTGAAGAACGGGGAAAGCCGTATGTAAACATGGCTTCCCCGTTCTTCACTGTGGCGGCTGCATCGATCGAGTGATCCCTTTTATAGGGAGACTCGATCGATGACGTCAGACCTACAGCCACACCCCCCTACAGTTGTAAACACACACTAGGTGAACCTTAACTCCTACAGCGCCCCCTGTGGTTTACTTCCAAACTGCAACTGTCATTTTCACAATAAACAATGCAATTTAAATGCATTTTTTGCTGTGAAAATGACAATGGTCCCAAAAATGTGTCAAAATTGTCCGAAGTGTCCGCCATAATGTCGCAGTCACAAAAAAAAATCGCTGATCGCCGCTGATTAGTAGTAAAAAATAAATAAAATAAAAACTATCCCCTATTTTGTAAACGCTATAACTTTTGCTCAAACCAATCGATAAACGCTTATTGCGATTTTTTTTTACCAAAAATAGGTAGAAGAATACGTATCGGCCTAAACTGAGGAAAAAAACTTTTTTATATATGTTTTTGGGGGATATTTATTATAGCAAAAAGTAAAAAATATAGAATTTTTTTCAAAATTGTCGCTCTATTTTTGTTTATAGCGCAAAAAATAAAAACCGCAGAGGTGATCAAATACCACCAAAAGAAAGCTCTATTTGTGGGGAAAAAAGGACGCCAATTTTGTTTGGGAGCCACGTCGCACGACCGCGCAATTGTCTGTTAAAGCGACGCGGTCCCGAATCGCAAAAAGTGCTCTGGTCTTTGGGCAGCAATATGGTCCGGGGGTTAAGTGCATAAAATGTAACTTTTTTAATATATAGTGTTGAGTTGTTAGGAGAAAGAAGCAGCTTTTCCGGAGGTAGAAAGAGAGAGGTGAAGCGTCGGGGACATCCCCTGGTGCAGGACGAAGGGTTAAAGCGCTTATCATTTTTTTTTCAGAAGCTTGTGGCTTGGGGAAGAAACTCTTTTTCCAGGCAGCTGGGTAAGGCAAAGCTTGTGCAGAGTCATCCTTAAATAGAAAGGAATGCACGCACTGTGAAATATGTGATTTGCTGTTGACGTGGCCGGGCCTCTTCTTTGTGGATTGATTCAGACATTTTGTAGCCCTGCCGGGTTTAAAAAAAAACAAAAAAAAACCTACATCCTGTTTTGCTGACATCATTGCTTTCCTCTGTGTCAGTGTCTTAGATTACTTCACATAGGGAAGCATTGTGAGTTCAGGGTGGCCCCATTCCCCAAAGAGGATGTCTGTCCTGCAGGTGGTACCTAGAGGTTGTGGTTGGGGGACTTCCCGCTGGGCCTGTGACGCTTCGCTGTTTGTAGACGAATGCCGCGTACACACGCGATCGGAATTTCCGATGTGAGCTTTTGGTCGGATATTCCGACCGTGTGTAGCCTCCATCGGAAATTCTGATCGCGTGTGTGCTTTTCTGACACCAAAAAATTCCGCGCAATCAAGCAGAAGAGCCGCACTGGCTATTGAACTTCATTTTTCTCGGCTCGTCGTACGTGTTGTACGTCACCGCGTTCTTGACGTTAGGAATTTCCGACAACATTTGTGTGACCGTGTGTATGCAAGAGGAGTTCCGCCAACAAAAGATTGAGAGCTGGTTCTCTATTTTTCCGATGGAAATAGTTCCTATCGGGAAAATACGCTCGTCTGTATGCAATTCCAACGTGCAAGAAAAACAAAAAAAACACGCATGCTCAGAATCAAGCTGAAGAGCCGAACTGCCTATTGAACTTCATTTTTCTCGGCTCGTCGTACGCCACCGCGTTCTTGACGTTAGGAATTTGTGTGACTGTGTGGATGCAAGAGGAGTTTGAGCGAACATTCTGTCGGAAAAAAATCCACAGTTTTGTTGTCGGAATGTCCGATCGTCTGTACGCGGCATAAGGGGTTTGGGTAGCTTTAGTACACTGTCCCCACAGTTAGAAACCCCTCCCTGCCATTGACATTTATACAGTTATACAATGTAAAATCAAAAGCTTATTTTTTTGACATGAGGCAGGCAGTATTACGCCCTCAACAGTTTAAGAAAACACTCCAGGGAAAAGCTAAAAAAAAATGAAAGAGCGCGGCTTACCTGCCCAAGCTCTCTTTATAATTGTTTTCTATGCATACCCTAGAATGTACTCTATACCCCCACCCTGCGTTACAAAGCTCAATTTTCATTTCTGCAGTTTGCATTTAAATGTGCCAAGAACAAAACCTCTAAGGAAAGCTTGAAAACTCTTATGCAGTAGGTGTGCTGAAGCTGTCCCCTCCTCCTCCTGCAGCTGAACAATGACCTCATAGTCTTGTGACAGGGACTGAGAAGGATCAGTAGAACAGGAAGCAGAACAGTAATCCTGATAGAGAGATAAGGGCTCCCTCTGGTGGGCATATTGGAGAATGTCATTTTTTTTTTTTTTTTAAATAAAAGGTTTTTGAAGGAAGCGCTTGTTGTGATAGCAATTGCGTGCACATACCGCGTTTCCCCAAAAATAAGACCGGGTTTTATATTAATTTCGGCTACAAAAAAACACACTAGGGCTTATTTTTATGTCTTATTTATTTACGGTATGTACAATAATCTATAAATAAGGGGGAGGGCAATGGCGCTTGCTAATAAAGATACCGTATTTATCAGGGTATTGCGCGCTTCCCTAATTTTGACCCGTTTTTCCTGTAAAAAAAACATTTTATTACATTTTACTACTTACAGTTTTGGTGTCTTGCCCGGCGTCCATCGGCGGCCTTGTCCAGTCCGTCTGCGGCCTTGGTGGTGTCCTCTCGGCTTCTCCCGCGCTGTCTTCATGTCGAATCCCCGCGCTCAGTTTGAAGCCTCCGCCGACGTATACCGAGCGCAGTGCACTCGGGTATATTCGGCCAGGCTCGGCTTCTCACGCATAAACGTCACAGAGCGCGACTACGAGTGAAGCCGAGCCTGGCCGAATGTACCCGAGTGTACTGCGCTCGGTATATGTCGGCGCAGGCATTTAAACACGGCGCGGGTATCGGCGTATATCGCGCACCCACGATTTTGCCCTGATTCTCAGGGCAAAAAAGTGCGCGATATACGCTGATAAATACGGTAATACCATAACAATGCAAAAAATAAAAAATAACTTCTAGAATCCTGCTGTGGTCACAATCCAAATGTTCAGCCAGAAAATTTGTGTCACTCCTGATCAACAGCACCCACCGTCAAAACAGGATGAAATGGGGGGGGGGGGGGGGGGTAAACTTGAGTGATGTTATTGTAAATGTGAACCACTTGGTGGTATAAAAGATATCACCAAATAAGTGATGATAAAAATCAATGGGGCAGATTCAGAGATCGGCGCATCTCTGCGGCGGCGTAACGCATGTCATTTACGTTACGCCGCCGCAATTTTTACAGGCAAGTGCTTGATTCACAAAGAACTTACCTGTAAAGTTGCGGCGGCGTAGCGTAAATCACCTGGCGCAAGCCCGCCTAATTCAAATTAGCCGGGTAGGGGGCGTGGAGCATTTAAATTAAGCGCGTTCCCACGCTAAAACGTACTGCGCATGTGCCGTCCGGAAAATATCCCAGGGTGCATTGCTACAAATGACGTCGCAAGGACGTCATTGGTTTCGACGTGAACGTAAATGGCGTCCAGCCCCATTCACGGATGACTTACGCAAACAACGTAATTTTTAAAAATTTCGACGCGGGAACGACGGCCATACTTAACATTGGTTGCCCCTCATATAGCAGGGGCAACCTTACACCGCGCAAACCTTACGTAAATGTCGTAACTTCCCTGCGTCGACCGCGCGTACGTTCGGGAATTCGCGTATCTAGCTAATTTGCATACTCGACAGGGAAAACGACGGAGGCGACACCTAGCGGCGAAAAAAAATATTGCATTTAAGATCCGACAGCGTAAGAGCCTTACGCTTGTCGGATCTAATGGTTATCTATGCGTAACTGATTCTAAGAATCAGTCGCATAGATACGACGGCCCAGATCAGGACTTACGACGGCGTACATGGCGTTGCGCCGTCGTAAGCCCTTTGTGAATCTGGGCCAATATACGTGAGAATATGTTGAAATAACTAAATATTAAATAAATATATAATGGTGAAAACCATATAACATAATAGTAATTGATAAATAAGAGACATGCAAATGATTAAAAGATAAAAACGTGAATCTCTGTGCACACTCCAAGATATGTGCAAAAATAAAAAACATATCAATCCAGTGTCCAAGATAAATCACAGCAAGGTGCTTCAATCGACAAATACTTTCCATAAGTGTTGCAATACAAGTGCTTGACTTCACAATAGGTGCCACAGTGCATAACATGCAAGACCAGTGATCCGTTTCCCCAAGCCTCTCACCTCAGGAAGGCTTGTAAAAAGCCTATAGATCTCCAAATGCTGCTGGCTTAATCGCAAATTAAGCTTGTTATAGGAAGCTCCCGGCCAGCCCGTTAGCCCTCGTCACACCAATCCCTCTGGTCAGTGAACCCCAGGTCCCCAGGCTCCAGAAACAAGTACACAGGTGGGATGGCTCTCAATCAAACAAGAATCCTTGTTGCCGCATGACAGTCTGGTCCAACGGTTCCGGTAAGCACATTCATAATTACATCTTACACCTGAAGATCTTCGTTGGGATGGTTCATTCAATCTAATGACATCTTTATTAAGATATTTATTCACGATTGACAATTTATCACGTTGAATTTCTACATGGACTGATTGTTTTCATGTGGATTGAACATTATTATTTTATGGTTATACCCTGCTGAGTATACATTATGTGGGGTTTTTTCACATTACACTAATACATAGCGCTACCCATATTTGTAAAAACGTTGACAACCATTTCGGATTTTCCTTCCACTTCAGAATTATGTGCCATTTTGTGTTGGTCTATCACAGGGGTAGGCAACCTCGGCACTCCAGCTGTGGTGAAACTACAAATCCCATCATGCCTCTGCCTCTAGGAGTCATCCCTGTGATTGTCAGGGTCTTGCAATGTCTCATGGGACTTGTAGTTTCACCACATCTGGAGGGCCGAGGTTGCCGACCCCTGGTCGATCACATAAAATAAGTTTTGGTTGCAAGATGACAAAATGTGGAACATTTCAAGGGGTATGAATACTTTTTCAAGGTGCTGTAAATGGAAGATCCCACTCTTAAATTAGTAAATGAGAGATCAACAGCTTTAGATATACTTCAACTCAGGACGTCAATGACAATAAACAGAGCCAATGCTAAACAAGATGGGACATTATTTTATTGACAGCACAACACGTAACATAGTAACTACCCAGTCCCAGGAAGCATTGTCAATGAATTTGCTCTCATTAGTAGAATCAAACATTACTGACAATTCATTTCCCCCCCCACACAAAATTATAAAAGAAAGGACCAAGAAGGAACTCCTGTGATAGACACTTTCATTAGCCAATGGGGCAGGATCCACCTCACCAGGAAGCCACTTAGGCACCGTAAAGATGACCAGATAAAAGAAATATCAGATCCTTAGGGGTTTCTTATTCATTTATTATTAATGGAAATAATGCTCTTTAGAATGTTTTTTGTTGCATGATTTTTACCTGTAGCACTTTTTAAAATTTTAAACATTGTGCTGTGGAAGGTTAAACTGGTAGTAAAAAAAACATGGGCCCCCTGCAGGATTATCCCAAAATTTGCTATTATACACTGCATACTAGCACATTAACCACTTAAGACCCGGACCTTTAGGCAGCTAAACCAGTTTTTGCGATTCGGCACTGCGTCACTTTAACTGACAATTACACGGTCGTGCGACGTGACTCCCAAACAAAATTGGCATCCTTTTTTCCCCACAAATAGAGCTTTCTTTTGGTGGTATTTGATCACCTCTGTGGGTTTTATTTTTTGCGCTATAAACAAAAATAGTGCGACAATTTTGAAAAAAATTCTATATTTTTTACTTTTTGCTCTAATAAATATCCCCCAAAAATATATAAAACATTTTTTTTCCTCAGTTTAGGCCGATACGTATTCTTCTACCTATTTTTGGTAAAAAATAAAAAAGTCTCAATAAGCATTTATCGATTGGTTTGCGCAAAATTTATAGCGTTTACAAAATAGGGGATAGTTTTATTGCATTTTTATAATTTTTTTCACTACTAATGGCGGCGATCAGCGATTTTTTTCATGACTGCGACATTATGGCGGACACTTTTGACACATTTTTGGGACCATTGTCATTTTCACAGCAAAAAATGCATTGTTTACTGTGGAAATGACAGTTGCAGTTTGGGAGTTAACCACAAGGGGGCGCTGAAGGGGTTATGTGTGTCCTCATTTGTGTTTCTAACTGTAGTGGGGGTGTGGCTGTAGGTGTGACATCATTGATTGTGTTTCCCTATATCAGGGAACACACGATCGATGACCGCGCCACAGTGAAGAACGGGGAAGCTGTGTTTACACACAGCTCTCCCCGTTCTTCAGCTCTGGGGACCAATCGCGAGACTCCAGCGACGATCGGGTCCGCGGGTCACGGAGCTTCGGACCGGGTCGCGGGTCCACGGCTTTGCACTTAAAGAGGATGTACCTGTACGTGCTTGTGCCCAGCCGTGCCATTCTGCCGACGTATATGTGCAGGAAGCGGTCCTTAAGTGGTTAAGACAGACTTACCTCCCTCCAGCAGAGTGCTGTTAAGTCTCCCCTGACGCTTCCATCTGGTTTGTTTGACTGGCCAGGGCCGTGACGTCACTTCTGCAAATGTGCGCAGGAGCCGTGGTGGCATCTATGAATGCACATGAGTGGGTGACACCATTAGCCAATACAGATGTGCTATCCTCTACCTAAACAGTGCACGGCTATTGTACCTACAGATAAGCCTGATTATAAGCTTACCTGTAGGTACACGTTAACCACTTCAAGACCAGGCCTTTTCTGGCACTTTACATGGAACAATCTTTTTTTTTTGCGAGAAAATTACTTAAAACCCCCAAACATGATATATTATAATAATGAAAAAGAAAAAGCACAATACATAACCCAATTTTTCTCTACATTCTAAAAGATGCTCTTACGGCAAGCAAATAGATCCCAAGCATGTTACGCTTTAAAATTGCGCATGCCCATGCAACGGCGACAAACTACGTACATTTTACTATCCATTGGCGATGCATTAAAAGTCTTTAAAGGTTACCACTTTAGATTTACAGGGGTCTAGTGCCACAATTACTACCTATGATCTGACATTCGCAACGAGAGCTCATGTGTGGGACGGACGCATGCGTTTGCCTTTGGGGGGGTGGGGGCACTTTAATTATTAATTTTTACACTGCAGCGTTAATTTTTTTTATCACTTTTAATGTTAACATCCTTTGTGACAGAAATGGCACTGGACAGGTACTCTTTATGGAGGGATCTGGGGTCACTCCTCTACCCCCGAAAGCATTCAAAACAGTAAGATTAGGGTCTTTTGAATATTTTGTTTTCAAATAATGGCACAGTTGACATCTGGGTAAACCAGAAGAGATGTCATCGCTTCCAGGTTACCATAGCGGAGACCCAATCACAGCCGGTGCCGGCGGGTAGCTCAGGTCTCCCAGTGGGATGGGAAAGACATAGCAAGCTGCGGGGGGAGGAGGAAGGGGTTGGGAAGGCTTCTTGGAAAAGCAGCTAGTTTGCTGCTCCGATTGCCATTATAAAGAAAGAGCCAACTGTAAAAAAAACGACTCTGGGGGGATGCCTGCAGCTGCCTACAACACTTGAAATCAAATGACTTAATAGGAACTTGATTTGGTGGCAAGTGGTTAAGATACTGACTTTACTACCACTTTAATAGCCAATTTCACCTTCAAGACCATGCATCATTACACTCATTTTTAGGGTGCAACACGATACATATTGCCATTCTGTAGACCCCGACCCCCTCAAACAGTTCCCCTCTTACTTGAATCACAGGGTCCTTCTCTCCGCAGCATCCTGTATTTTTTTGCATGTCACAAATCTGTGCAAGGACATATAAAAGTTTCACCTGCCACTGTAGAAAAGAGGCTTCTAGTGCTCATTGGAGCACAGTCATGGTTGTAATTCTTTACAGGCTCCAGCGCAAAAAAAAAAATATAAATTAAATTATAAATGCACATACGTATATGCATTACCGTATGTACTCGAGTATAAGCCGAGTTTTTCAGCACATTTTTTTTTATGTGCTGAAAATGCCCCCCTCGGCTTATACTCGAGTCACCTTTTTGCACCTGATCTTCTGGACTTTGGGGACCTGGTACTGGGTACACATGTAGCCCCACTCTTCCTCTAAGTGTGCAAAGTTTGTTGTCTGGGGACCTACGGCCAGGGAGCACCGATTTTTCAAAGCCGGGCACCCCTTCTATAGACTCCCATGTTAAACGTCAGTCTAGTCATGGGCACAGTGAGGCATGGGCACAGTGAGGCATGCAGATGGACACCCTAGGCCAGTGATGGAGAACCTTGGCACCCCAGATGTTTTGGAACTACATTTCCCATGATGCTCATGCACTCTGCAGAGTAGCTGAGCATCATGGGAAATGTAGTTACAAAACATCTGGGGTGCCAAGGTTCGCCATCACTGCCCTAGGCTTATACTCGAGTCAATACGTTTTCCCAGTTTTTTTGTGGTAAAATTAGGTGCCTCGGCTTATATACGGGTCGGCTAATACTCGAGTATATATACGGTAATTTTGCAATGTGGGTGCTTTTTTTTTTTTTTATCATTTTAAAACAAAAATTGGGGTATGCAAAAAAAATGTTTTTAATTAATTTTATATGTCTTGACTGGTCAAGCACTGATTTAGCCAAACACAAAAGGAAGCAGTGAGAAATTGACATTCCTAATAATCAATCTCAGGACTGGAAGAGAAAAAGACTAAGAAAACTAAGACAACACTTCTCCTCTAGTAGGGACAGAATACAAGCAAACATTTTAGTGCAGTGGGATTCTGCTTGCTCCGAGTTGATTTTACCATAAAGATACAGTACATGGTTAATACAGAACACTAAAAAGCAATGTGTAAATGGATCTTACAAAGTTGAGAATCACATTACAAATGCTCATTAGGTAACAGCAGCTTGTCACATTCAACTGGACAGAGGAAACCACTGGAATGAATCGTCTTCACATCACTGAAGTCCTATGGAATGTGACCAGAAACTACAAGATATACAATGACAGAGGGATGAAAACCTTCACATACAGATGTGCGTTCTTCAAGGGCATTAAATAAAACTACAAAACTTAATTCATACAAATGACCTTTTGATAATATTCATTACATAATGCAACACTACAACTGACACTTTTAAAAAAATGTATCTAAAGCCAGAACAATTTTTTACATAATGGAGAGTAAGGAAGGATAAGGACCCCTGTCAGATTTATATTGCTGTCTGCGCCCCCGTTAGGAAGCTTTTCCTCCATTTGTTCTGGAGACCACTGTCACCAGGACATCCAAAAGTGGGAGCTGCCATCATCTCCAACACTTCTTTCTGAGATTTCCTCTCATTTCCTGTTGTGTCTATAGGGCAGGAAGTGAGGGGGGAAACCTACCCAATGGGACGGATGTCACCACATGCCCTCCGGAAGATTACCGTATTTATCGGCGTATACCGCAAACTTTTTTGCCCTGAAAATCAGAGCAAAATCGCGGGTGCGTGATATACGCCGATAACTGCGCCGAGTTTGAACCACTGTGCCGGCATATAACGAGCGCAGTACACTCGGGTATAGCCGGGCAGGCTCGGCTGCTCTCGCGGTCACGTCCTGTACGTCCTTTACGCGAGAGGCGCCGAGCCTGCCCGACTATACCCGAGTGTACTGCGCTCGGTATATGCCGGCGCAGTGGTTCAAACTCAGCGCGGGAAGCGGGGAGGACACCACGATGGCCGCAGGACCCGACGAGGAGGACACTACCGAAGCCGCAGACGGACCCAATGAGGCCGCCGCGCAAGACACCAAAACTAAGTACTAAAATGTTTTTTTTTTACAGGAATGCGGGTCCACATTAGGGGTGCACGCTATACCCCAATAAATACGGTACCTCCCTTAAATGACCAGGCCACTTTTTGCGATACGGCACTGCGTTACTTTAACTGACAATTGCATGGTCGTATTTATTATTCTGCTATATATTTTTGATTAAAAAAAAATCCCAATAAGCGTATATTGACTGGTTTACACAAATGTTATAGGGTTTACAATCTATGGGATATATACTGGAATTATACTAGTAATCAGCAACTTATAGTGGGACTGCGATATTGCAGCAGCAAATCTGACACTTTGCGAGAACCAGTGACACCAATACAGTGATCAGTGCTGAGGATATGCACTGTCACTGTACTGAAACTAGCTGGGAAGGGGTTAAACAGCAGGGGCGATCAAAAGGTTAAAATGTGTGCCTAACCAGTGTTTTTGAGTAAACGGTGGGAGGGGCTTTTACTATTGGAAGAGATTGCTTTTAGCTCCTGCTTTGAAAGGACACAGAATGCATCCTTTCCCCTCCGGTCAGAACAGATCTCTGCCTTCTTTACATAGGCAGGGCTTCGTTCTGAGGCTCGACAATTGGCGGGTACTGGCGGACATCGAGTGCTTGGCACCTGCAGATCGGCTTATGCTTGGAATCACAGAAGTGGCCAGCTGGCAAAGCACGTGCGCCCCCTGCAGGATCATATATATATATATATATATATATATATATATATATATATATATATATATATATATATATATAATTACACACACGCACGATTCAGCACACAGTCAGCTACTGCTGGGCGGTCTAAAAAACAAAACTTCTTATCTGTAAAAATGTTGCTAGATTAGCCCAGTCCAATGCCATCCTGTTGCTTCTACCACCTCTCAACCCAGGCCTTGGTACATTCCATAATGACCCTTCCCCTCTGCTTACTTTGTACCCTGTGGTTCGACTATAAAAGCAGCCTTTTTTCTTTTAACTGGGGCGCTTTTGGAGTTCAAGGGGTACTGTGGAAAAATGCTTAAAAACTGCTCCAAATTGCCGCAAATTAATAACAAGTTGGCAGGTGGATTAAAGTGGTTGTAAACCCGAATAATCAAAAATAAACTGACCAGGCTACCTCACACTGTAAAGCAGACTAAATCATCTGTCCCTAGTCTGGCCAATCAAGGAGCAGCCAGTCATTTAAAATCATCCCCTTTTTCCTACATTGGAGAAAAAAACATCCCAAAAATGTTGTTTCATCACCCCGTGACTGACAGGCTAATAATCAGTCTCCTGCATGAGCAGGGATTGTGTCCCACAGCCATACACAGCTCCTCCACCCAGATCGCTCCCCATATCTTCTCCAGCTCCCCTATGATCGGCTTTTCCTTGCCTGAGCATAGTTGGTCTAGATCAGCCTATTTCATCAAGGATGCCCAGGCGAACGTATATATTCACTTTTTCCTTTTAGAACTGATTCTGCTAGAGATTGTGCAACTTTTTATCTGTTAAATAATCCTTGTTGGTCCTGAAGAAGCAGGAGAACCGGCGAAACACGTATACAAACTTCAAATGACATAGGAACGCCTGATTGGTTGTAATCTTATATACATACATTTGTTTCATATTATATATATATATATATACATCTATATATATATATATATATATATATATATATATATATATATATATATATATATATATATATATATAGATGTGTACTTTGAGTATTTGCCATTTTAATGTAACTTTGAAATAAAATTTGTATGTGGTATATTTACAGTCTTATGCCTATTACTACTTTTCACTCTGCTGTAACGTTTAGATACACTGATAATCGTCTACTTGCTGGGATAGGTTTGTTTTCTTACTTACTGTAACGCAGTGTTTCTCAATTCCAGTCCTCAGGCCCCCCCAACAGGTCAGGTTTTCAGGATTTCCATTATTTTGCACAGGTATTTTGATCAGTTTCACTGCCTTAGTAATCACCACAGCCTTTTCATCTGAGGGAAATCCTGAAAACCTGACCTGTTGGGGGGGGCCTGAGGACTGGAATTGAGAAACACTGCTGTAACCCATGATTCTTTGCAATGTCTAAACTAACTTGATGAAATCCCTTTAGAACAGGGGTCTACTATGTCCCTCCAGTTGTTCAGGAACTACAATTCCCATCATGCCTAGTCATTTCAGTGAATGTCAGAGTCTTGCAATGCCTCATGGGATGTGTAGTTTAGCAACAGCTGGAGGGCCGTAGTTTGAAGATCCCTGCTTTAGAACCATAAAACATTTGGGGGGGGGGGGGGGGTTAACCATTCCTTACTCTATATGCAATGGAAAATTGTTTTAGCTTTAGATATATTATTCTGTTTTAGCCTATGAATGGCTGGTAACGGAATACTAGGTTCAACATACATAAAAAACATACTAGCAGCACACAATTCATGCAGTTTTGGGAACTTTTACATGATTGTTTGTGAACAGTATTAGCAGTTTTATTTCCCATAAAGCTCCTTGTATTCTAGTTTACTGGCCTGTAAAGATTAGAGTCCACTATAAGACGGCTTTGTTTTAAAAACACAAGCCAGAAGCTTTAGCGACACTCACATATCACGTCTAAAATATATTAACATGCAGAAAATGTTACCCCTGACCAGTTTCAAATGTAAACCAGAAAACAAAGGATGGGTAAACGGATTTGCAATCTTCCATTGTAATGGCAAACCACATTCCAGATTTAGACAGACCGTGGTACTGCATAAATCTGCCAGATCAGCAAACTACAATTCACCAGGGTAACAAAACTGCTGATCTGTGAAAAAAAAGAAAAAAAGGATGAAACTGATATTTTGATTGGATCCTATTCTACGGGGTCAACATAAACAGCTCTATCTTTAGATGCTTTGATGAATGAGGCTTGCCGTTTCCGATAAATACTAACACTGACCGCTGCGCTCTTCCACTAGTTCTTATTGGCAGGTTCATGTATCTACTCCCATCGCCGTTACATTTCCATTGTGCGAGAGGTGGTGTAGGTAAAACATCGCCTGCTGGAACAAGACTGGTCCTGACGCTATCTCCCGCTTCTTTGCGCTAAGAAGGAAGTTTCTGAGAACATCGTGATGGCCTTCCCTCTAATGCCAGCACATGGATTTCTCCTGCTTGCGTTGCTAGCCTTCAGTTCAGTAATTTCAATTTTCCAGATACTTTATTCACATTCTCTTCTTCGCCCATGATGCCGAGGACGGTGTGTGAACCAGCTGCAATCTGAAAGGGAACAGACCAGTAAAAAAAAGTGTCAGTGGGGAGACAAAAGGGAAAGGATAAAAAATTAAAAAACACCACACAACGCTCTACACAGACAGTGCAGCTCATACATTTAGCAAAGACTCGCTCTAGTCCCACCATGTTTTTAACACCCACCACTCCTTCTATAACATTTCCTAGGACTATATACATTTTGATCTTCAGCGGTAAGGATTTAAAAGCGGAGCTCCACCCTAAAGTGGAACTTCCGCTCATCGAATTCCCCCCCCCCCCTTCGGTGCAAAAATTGCCACCTTTCGGGGGGAGAGGGGCGGAGTCGGGCCACGGCATCACCGCGGGGGCTCCCTCATCCTCACCTGGCCGCCAGGCTAACAGGAAAGAGGCGCGGGGCTACAGGCTACACCAGGCTACACTGCCAGGTTCCCTTACCCGCAATGGCAGTGTAGCCTTTCAGCTTCACGCCAGGAGCCCTACTGCCGACATCGCTGGACTCCAGGACAGGTAAGTGTCCATTAAAAGCCAGCAGCTGCAGTATGTGTAGCTGCTGGCTTTTAATCTTCTATCCAGACCTCCACTTTAAGGACGAGTTCCTTTCCTGGATTCCCGCTCTTTATGCCGGTCTGCCTTGCTTTAATACGCTGGCTTACCTCCGACACTTTTCCCGTCCATAAGGGAAACAGGCACAAATTGCACCTCGTTTCTCTTCACACTACCCTAGAAATGCCAATTTAAGCTCATTTTACAAAATCGTAATGCTCACCCTTTCCAGCTTATATCCTCTTTTGACTCTGCACCCTTCCTAGCCTTCTGTACCCGCACTGGAATCGGATCACATTGGTGTTCTCACCCATGCGGTCCGATTCCTGTTTGCACTGCAATCTGTGAACTGATCTGGGGGTGTCATTAACATTGTATTGACACCCGCAGCGGTTCGCAGAGGGCAGTGTGAACTGCCTGTGGGAGAGATGCAATGCGGGAACCGGCGCTGTAATTGCACTGGTTCCTGCATCGCTACAGCATGAACCTAGGCTTAAGGTTTGCAAAGTCACTAACTATAATGAGGTTTATACAGCATTCTACATTAGGTTTATCAATGCGCCTACCTGAGTCCTACCAGCATCCTGCACCAGGTAAGTTGGAAGATCCAAACTTATTGCCAGAGCCTGTAGCTGCATTAGGTGAGCTGCACTTGCACCTTGAAGGACAACCTTCTTAGCCCTGTAGAAAAATCAAAATGCATAATCAACAAAAAGAAACAACCTTGTGTTCTCAATATACATTGAAGCACAAATTAAATTCCTTTTCTATCCTTTACAATCGTATATGCAAACAAAAATCAAGCTCTTTGTTGCTTGACTTCAGCAATCAAAACAAGAGTCACTTAAATTGATATTAAATGCAAGTAAAAAAAAAAAAAGAAAAAAGGAAGAAGTAGTGGTTTTGCAGAGCAGCCCAGATCTTCCTCTTCTCGGGTACCATGCCGGCGCTCCTGGTCCCTCCCTCCTGCCAAGTGCACATAAAGCATACAGCTTGCTATAGGGGCACCCAAGCTGCTCTTCTGCGTGTCCATTCACACACAGAGCCGTGGCCTGGCCCTGCCCCTTCTCTCTTCTCATTGGCTGTGATTGAATAGCTTCTGCTGCGGTCTCAGCCAAAAAGAAGGCATAGTCCCCAGAGAGCCAAGGCTCTGGTGCACATCACTGGATCACTGGAGCACAATGGGGCTCATGTATGAAATGTATGTAATTTAAGCATTAAAAAAGGGGTTGTAAAGGTTTGTGGTTTTTTTTTACCTTGATGCATTAAAGTGAAAAAACACCTGGTGGCCCCCCCGTTTCACATACCCGATCTCCTTCATCTGCTCAGCGCGTCCCTGCTGTCGTCCTCTCCACGGAGTCCCAGCTTTGATTGGATAGATTGATAGCAGCGCAGCCATTGGCTCCCGCTGCTGTCCATCAAATCCAATGACGTGGGTGTCGGAGGAGGGGTCGAGTCATACACTCTGCGTCTATGGATGTCGACTGAATAACTTAGGAGCACAAGGTAACCCCCTCGGGACATCGCTTCTCCTAGGGGGTTATCTAATGCGGGGAGGAGCCGCAAGATCCGCCGAGGGACCCCAGAAGAGGATGTTCGGGCCATTCCGTGCAAAACGAGCTGCACAGTGAAGACAAGAAGGACGGGTTTGTTATTTAAAAAAAAAAAGAACCTTTAGTATCACTTTAAAAAGGGGTTTATTTTTATTGCAAGCAAAACAAGTACTTAAATGTTGTCTTGGTATCATCCTCTTGCTTTCCATGGGGGCACTCGTGCAGGTGGGCTACCGAGTCCTGCTGCTGCATCCATCGACACAGACAGCAGGACTTGTTCCTGCCCCGTGTTACTGGATTTGATTGACAGCAGTGGGAGCCAATGGCTCCTGCTGCTACCAATCTATCCAATGAGGACCTGCGACAGACGCTGAAGCTGCTGTGCTTGTCTCCATCGCTGGACCGATTAGGTTCAGGTAAGAAAAAGGGGGGCAGCAGCTGCAGTACAGAAGGTTTTTCACCTTGATGCATAGAAAACATCAAGGTGAAAAACCGTGAGGGTTTACAAATCCTTTAAGAATGTTAACAACAGAGAAATTATGCAAAAAAGTAAAAAAAGGACACTATTAAGGTGTAAAGCCTGGTACACACTTTTTTTTGTTAATGAAAAATCAAGACAAAAACCAACAGCTCAGGTTGGGGGCAACGTAACTAACAATCCAATGTTAGTACTACAATCTCCACTGCTGTGCTCTTGTGTTCTGACAGGGGGACAGCACCCCCCCCCCCCCCCCAACCAGAAAACTCAAGTTAACGCTCTTAACTATTGGTTGAGATTGCTGACCGGGAGACGGTCGGCAGATCTTTTTCCATCATGACACTTCAACAAAAGCTGGCCGAACGGCCGGTTTCTGTCGGACCGGCTGCCATACACACGGGCCAAATGTTGGCCGGTTTTGATTGAACCAGCCAATGTCATCTGAAAACTTAGCCCGTGTGTACTAGGCTTAAAGAGGGGGTTCTCCCATAAATGTTTTTTTAACCTTTGATAGCCTTAGATGCATGCTCATTTAGTCTAGGGGAATCGGCTAGTTGTTTTAAAATCCGAGCATTACTTACCGTTGTAGAGGGCGATCTTCTCCGCCACTTCCGGGTATGGGTCTTCGGGAGCGGGCGTTCCTTCTTGATTGACAGTCTTCCGACAGGCTTCCTAAAGGCTTCCGACGGTCGCATCCATCGCGTCACGAGTAGCCGAAAGAAGCCGAACGTCGGTGCGGCTCTATACTGAGCACCGACGTTCAGCTACTTTCGGAAAATCGTGACGCGATGGATGCGACCGTCGGAAGCCTGTCAATCAAGAAGGAACGCCCAGTCCCGAAGACCCATACCCGGAAGTGGCGGAGAAGATCGCCCTCTACAACGGCAAGTACTGCTCGGATTTTAAAACAACTAGCCGATTCCCCTAGACTAAATGAGCATGCATCTAAGGGTAAAAAGAGCATATTACCGGTGAACCTCCGCTTTAAGGATTACTGCAGGTAAAAAAAAAAAGAAGAACAATTAACCTCTTAATTATTCAGACTTACCCAAACACATCCCATTTATCAGCCATCTCCTTGGTCTTAGAATCCTTTAAGAGAAGTTGATATAAGCCGATTGCTGCATGCCCAACCTGTGCTGCAACCTGTGAGAGAGAACGCTTGAATTAAACCACAGAAACTCAATTCCACACTGTCAAAAGATCTGTACAGCTCACGTGTAACACAACCTATATCCCTCATCTATCAGTGTCTGCCCAGAGGCAACAATCATCTTCTTTGAAAAAAAGGACAGCTGCATCTATCAGATGTGACGGTGGATGAAATGGAGGTGAACAATTCCTGCACTACGCGTGAAATCCTAGATACACGGTATCAACACATCCATCACCGCACAGCAAACCAGAACCAAATGTGTCAAAGCATCTGCTACACATTGGGGGAGATTTACTAAAACTGGACGCTATGGTGCAGTGCACAATATGGTGCAGCTCGTCATAGAAGCCAATCAGCTCTCAGGTTTTATTGTCACAGCTTTATTGACCAAATTAACATATTCGCCAGCACACCACGGATCATCAATAACGCCCAAAAAGTTTTAATGCACAAAAAACATCACAAGAGGTGCAACGTTTCGAGGCCACATAGGAACTCTTCATCAGGCAAGTGAGGTCATATGTGGCCTCGAAACGTTGCAACTCTTGTGATGTTTTTTGTGCATTAAAACTTTTTGGACGTTATAGACAATCCGTGGTGTTCTGGCGAATATGTTCATTTGGTTGATTGTTCCAGTACCCAGCTTGTAATCGCTTCAGCACCCATTTTTTTGTATTTATGAACCGTTTCCCCAGGAAGGTGTGCGATTGGAATATTTATTAGACTAAGCTTTTTTGACCAAGCTGAAGTTAGAAGCCGATTCAATAGAATGCACAGCTGCACTCTCCAGTTTGAGTACATCCACAATGGTTTTATTGCTTGGAGTCGGTGACTACTGAAGCAAACTACTAAAGTGACCATCACTATATGAAAAAGATATACAGATATAGGTTTGCTGGCCAAGACAAGTATACCTAAAAGTGTTACTAAACCCAGGACTCTGCACTCACTGTATCTGGTCTCCCACAGTACATGGAAATGCAATTATTTTAGTAAATATAAACTGCTAAATACCTTTTCTTATCAGCAGTACGATTTCTATCAGTGTCTGGTTAAAGCTTGCAGGAGAAGTTTTTATTCTACTCTGACTGTCCTATGAGGCTGCAGGACCCCTAACCCTCTGCCTGGACAGTGCAGATTGGCCCTGTGATGATCACGTGCACCCTCCCAAAAAAAAAAAAAAAACACACACACACACACACCACACAAAAAAACCCTCCCCCCCTCCTGTGTCACATTTGACATCTTTCAGGCGGGAGGGGGGTGCAGATACCTGTCTAAAGACAGGTATCGCGATCGCTCGTCCTCTGCTGCGGACGGCGCTGGACTCCAGGACAGGTAAGTGTGCTGATATTAAAAGTCAGCAGCTGCAGTATTTGTAGCTGCTGGCTTTTAATATTTTTTTTTTCAGCGGACATCCTCTTTAAATAATATCATCAATAACAACATTGCTGTACATTATGTGCCAATAGGAACATTTTCCAGCAGACTTGTTAAACTCAGAGGTCCTCTTCAAGTGCAATATATTTTTCCCCCTATGCTTTCAATGCATACAAAAGTTTTTTTTTTTACAATGCTTATATACAAGCTCTCCAGTATGTTCCATCATTTCACTTTATCCACAATTTCTTGTTCTAATGCAGTGGTTCTCAACCTTACTAGTGCCGTGACCCCTTAATAAAATTTCCCAAGTTGTGGGGACCTACTAACAGTAAAATTATTTTCATAGCGTGGGTCGTCAGCATCCAAGGCAAGACAAGTAATTTGCATCCCTAACCCACGAACATTTAGCTTGTACAGTATTAAAACCCCTTATGGTACATTTTAGGATGTACCACTCTTTCTCTTTCTAGCTCTCTCAGGACATAGGGTCTCCTCCAGCCCCTCCCACTTCACATTCCTCACCAGTCAGCTGACCTCTAGTCTCTGCCCCCCAGCCATGCCGTGATCTGAATGGGTGGCTGTGGGCTCCAGAGACAGCCCAGGTGGGCTTCCACAGGCTCCATGGATAGCCCAGGTGGGCAGCCTGCAAAAAGGCTGGGAGAGTGGTACCGTCTTCAGGAACAGCCCAGGATTTGGTGACACCTGGAAAATCGTCATTTGACCCCCGTGGGGGTCCCGACCCCCAGGTTGAGAACCACTGTTCTAATGCAAGAAAAAAAAAAAAAAAAAACACACAAGATGTAACCTGATCGTGTTCTATTATTTAGTAGTTTAAGAAAATAAACCTACCTTCCCAACCCCCATAGGGAGCTCCATGTTCACCACAAAGACCATTTTGTAAAACATTTCATCTTCATCTGCATACTGGAAAAAAAAAAAAAAAAAAAAAGAGGATGCAAGAATGGTCATGATATAAGTAAACAGTTGAATTTTACCTTTTGCTTTCCTGTGGCTACTAGCCAGGACCACTGCACTGACCTCTTCTGTCGGATATATTTACTTGTTCAGTACCAGTTTTGTAAGAGACATATTGCTTCCTCAGTGCACATAACTAAACACATAAAGCACACCGCTGTAAACCCAAGGACATAGCAGGGGCTGCCTTAGATTTTACCTCAAGCATTTTACAGACCTCTGCCAGCAAGGGTGAATAAATGCTTCCTTTTGCACAGTCTCCATTCTTTGAAGAGCAACAACTATTCAAAAGGGTCTGTGTCCCCCAATGCAGTGGTCATTAACCCTGTCCTCAGGCCCCACTAACAGGCCAGGTTTGCAAGATAACTGAAATACATCACAGGTGATATCATTTGCTGCTCAGTGATTGTCTGTGTATTCTAGTCTGTTAGAAATAAAAAAGGATGAATTACCAGATTGTGGTTTTCTAAGCTTTCAAAGTAAAACATGGCCGCCTCCTCAGCAGAGATGTTCCCGGTCAGAATAAGAGCCTAACAAAAAAAGCAAGCCAACAATTACTGTTTATCCAGAGAAGTAACACAACAAGCAGAAGATCAGGACACTCAGAAGATAGTTGTGGATGAATGTTAGTGGGAATTACTGTCTCAGCACTTTCCTGTCAGCAGGATTCTGTGTATAATTCCAATTGCCCCCCATCCACAAGTCGTCTTTACAAAGGGCTCTCAGTTCACTTTACATAAGGCTAGGTTCACACCACGATTTTACCATCCGATAAACGGACCGTTAAATCGGATGGAATCGTATGTGACAAAATCGTATGTAATCGTATGTCAAAATTTTCACTAAAAAATCGGATCCTGATTTTAAATAATGTCTGGGAAAAAGAAGATTTTTGAAGTTATGGATATTCAGGGGAACCCCGCCGTCAATTTAAAACAAAAATGACGTGCGGTTCCCGGTAAATATCCATAACCAGACCCTTCAGGTCTGGTATGGATATTCAGGGGAACCCCGCCGTCAATTTAAAACAAAAATGACGTGCGGTTCCCGGTAAATATCCATAACCAGACCCATTATCCGAGCACGTTGACCTGGCCGGCCGCAGAAAAGAGGGGGGGACAGAGTGCGGCCCCCCCTCTCTCCTGAACCGCACCAGGCCACATGCCCTCAACATGGGGAGGATGTCCCCATGTTGATGGGGACAAGGGTCTCATCCCCACAACCCTTGCCCGGTGGTTGTGGGGGTATGCGGGCGGGAGGTTTATCAGAATCTGGAAGACCCCTTTAACAAAGGGGACCCCCAGATCCTGACCCCCCCCCCCTGTGTGAAATGGTAATGGGGTACACTGTACCTCTACCATTTCACGAAGGAAGTAAAAAGTATTGTAAAAAAACACACTGACGCAAAAGAATAAAGTCCTTTATTAAAAAAAAAAAATCCAGCGCTGAAAAATCCACTCGTTCCCGGCTTCCAGCGTTGTCCTGATCCTGCGACGGGTGCGGGTGATCTCCCGCGATGAGAAGATCCAGCGTCGGGTGATCTCCGCTCCGGCGATGTGAAGATCCATTCATCCGGCGCAGCAGCATCCCGGACCTCCTCTCACCGCTGGGCACAGCCCAGCGAATGAGCGGCTGAAGCGGTGACATTTCTTATATAGAGGAGGCAGAGCCACCCGTCACGTGACCCTGCCCCCTCTGACGTACCTCTGCTACGTCACTGGGGAAGACCATGAAGAGGAAAGGTCTTTCCTCTTCATGGTCTTCCCCAGTGACGTAGCAGAGGTACGTCAGAGGGGGCAGGGTCACGTGACGGGTGGCTCTGCCTCCTCTATATAAGAAATGTCACCGCTTCAGCCGCTCATTCGCTGGGCTGTGCCCAGCGGTGAGAGGAGGTCCGGGATGCTGCTGCGCCGGATGAATGGATCTTCACATCGCCGGAGCGGAGATCACCCGACGCTGGATCTTCTCATCGCGGGAGATCACCCGCACCCGTCGCAGGATCAGGACAACGCTGGAAGCCGGGAACGAGTGGATTTTTCAGCGCTGGATTTTTTTTTTTTTTTTAATAAAGGACTTTATTCTTTTGTGTCAGTGTGTTTTTTTTACAATACTTTTTACTTCCTTCGTGAAATGGTAGAGGTACAGTGTACCCCATTACCATTTCACACAGGGGGGGGGGTCAGGATCTGGGGGTCCCCTTTGTTAAAGGGGTCTTCCAGATTCTGATAAACCTCCCGCCCGCATACCCCCACAACCACCGGGCAAGGGTTGTGGGGATGAGACCCTTGTCCCCATCAACATGGGGACATCCTCCCCATGTTGAGGGCATGTGGCCTGGTGCGGTTCAGGAGAGAGGGGGGGCCGCACTCTGTCCCCCCCTCTTTTCTGCGGCCGGCCAGGTCAACGTGCTCGGATAATGGGTCTGGTTATGGATATTTACCGGGAACCGCACGTCATTTTTGTTTTAAATTGACGGCGGGGTTCCCCTGAATATCCATACCAGACCTGAAGGGTCTGGTTATGGATATTTACCGGGAACCGCACGTCATTTTTGTTTTAAATTGACGGCGGGGTTCCCCTGAATATCCATACCAGACCTAAAGGGTCTGGTTATTGAATTTGCGGGGACCTCCGTTCGGGTTCCCTCAACCCTAGTAATAAAAAATCGGGTACATTTATCGCAGTCATCCGATTCAGTACGATTTACATTGACCACAATATAAAAAAAAAACGGACACGATTGTAATACGATTTCAAATCAGGACCAAAAATCGTGGGCAGACACGTTTTTTGATACGATTTTAAATCGTATTAAATCGTATGCGGATCAAATCGGATGCACTTGGGGACCTAAATTAATGAATGGCAGTGAATGGATCCGTTTTGTCATACAGATTTGTACGATTTTAAAGCTAAAATCGTGAGTAAAAAACGGATGACAAAATCGTGGTGTGAATGCACCCTTACAAAAAATAAATACAAATATTATCTGGGAGTAGTGAGACTCCCTTGCTTGCTTATAATGGCTACCCACGAGGGTAGATACTGGAACTTGTCACTGAATTCCCAAGGGCGGCCATAGACGGCCAGTTCAGCAAAAACCAGCCGAGATTCAAACCATGTATGGGCAGGCTGAATGTACCAAGTTGGGTACAACCAGCCTGCCAGATTTTACCTGCGATTATCGCTAGCAGCTGCTCTAGCTGCTACTAGTGATAATCTTGGTCTTCCCCCGATGGAAGTATACAATGTCTCAGCAGGCGGGAGTCCCCTGTAAACACTGAAGCACATTTAAAAGTTTGCTACACAACATTACGGCTCCATTCACATCTCCACGTATGGAGGGGCGCTGACAATCGTGGTAAAAACACGCAAATTGTGGGAGGCCCGTCGCCCAAAAAAAAGCTTTTGTATTTCTTTTGGGCGACAGGTGTCCCATGATTCTGTTGCGATTTTTACCGCGAGTATCGCCCTTGTTTAGGGGGGGCAATTGAAATCGATGGGCAATGCGGCAGGGAGGGGATAGGGGGGTGTTTTTACTTTTAATGCAGGTGTAGCACCCGAGTGTTAGGCAGGAATACTGACAAATGTCGTTTTCTAGGCGGTAACCAGCCTGATTATTAGGGAGATCCTCTGACCTTTTCCTAAATCTGGGTTTGATGCACCTCTCTCTCCTGTCACTAGGTGGCATTGTTACCTGTAGCATTATATTGACAAGGGCTTTGTAAATCCAGACTAGGAGTGGATGGGGTTGTCTCAGCCAATTGGCAGGGGTTTATTTGCCCTTGGTCTGTTGAGAGAGCCTATCAGAAGAAAGCAGCGATGTGAGATGTTACCTTCTTCGCCTCTTCTTCTGGAATATCCAGATCTCTCAGCTGCTTCAGATATTCTGGATTGACCTCCATTGTGTCCTGGGGAGCCTCAGACACAGCCTCTTCGTGAGCCTCCATTACACTACGAGCAAAGGAAACACGTGTCAGTCCATGTACACCCATCTATAACTGGGCCCCAGAGCTGACATTCTTGTATGGCCTGCCTATTGTCTTCCAGGTTATGGCTCCCCCAGCAGAATACCCCCCCTATGACACCACAGGATACCCCTCTATAGCCCCCACGATGCCAAACCCCTCTACAGCCCCCCCCCCCCGACGCCATGGGATACTTCTCTGCACCCCCACGGGATACGCCTCTACAGCCCCCCCCGCTACGCCCCTGGATACTCAAACGCCCCTCCCCCCCTGTCGCCATGGGATACCCCTCTACAGCCCCCCCCCCGCAACGCCCCTGGAAACTTCTCTGCAGCCTTCCCCCCCGACGCCTTGGGATACTCCTCTGCACCCCCCTGGGATACCCCTCTACAGCCCCCCCCCCGCAACACCCCTGGACTCTCCTCTGCACCCCCCCGACGCCATGGGATACTCCTCTGCAGCCCCACGCGACGGGATACCCCTCTGCAGCCCCCCCGCGACGCCACGGGATACCCCTCTGCAGCCCCCCCGCGACGCCACGGGATACCCCTCTGCAGCCCCCCCGCGACGCCACGGGATACCGCTCTGCAGCCCCCCGCGACGCCACGGGATACCGCTCTGCAGCCCCCCGCGACGCCACGGGATACCGCTCTGCAGCCCCCCGCGACGCCACGGGATACCGCTCTGCAGCCCCCCGCGACGCCACGGGATACCGCTCTGCAGCCGCGACGCCACGGGATACCGCTCTGCAGTCCCGACGCCACGGGATACCGCTCTGCAGTCCCCCCGCGACGCCACGGGATACCGCTCTGCAGCCGCGACGCCACTGGATACCCCTCTGCAGTCCCCCCGCGACGCCGCGGGATACCCCTCTGCAGTCCCCCCGCGACGCCGCGGGATACCCCTCTGCAGTCCCCCCGCGACGCCATGGGCTACCGCTTTGCAGCCCCCCGCTACGCCACGGGATACCGCTCTGCAGCCGCGACGCCACGGGATACCGCTCTGCAGCCGCGACGCCACAGGATACCCCTCTGCAGTCCCCCCGCGACGCCATGGGATACCCCCTCTGCAGCCGCGACGCCACGGGATACCCCTCTGCAGCCGCGACGCCCCTCTGCAGTCCCCCCCCCCTGCGGCGCCACAGAATACGCCTCTGCACCCCTCCACTCGCAACACCACGGGATACTCCTCTGCACCCCGCACCATAGGATACTCCTCTGCAGCCTTCCGCTGCGGAATACCCCTCTGCACCCCCCCGTGACGCCACGAGATACCCCTTTGCAGCCGCGACACCAAAGGATACCCCTCTGCACACCACGGGACACCCCTCTGCACCCCCATTCCCTCTCCGTGACACCTTATAAATCCACACCCACGAACACCATGGTATATGCCCTCAACATGGCACCCCAGTCCAAGGCAGCTCCTGCCAAAGCCCCCTCATGACAGCCCTCTACACCCCCTCCCATCCGTGACACCGCAAGAAATTCCCCGCAGCTACTGAAACCATGGGGGTATGGTGGGGGGCGGGTGATAATCTCCAGTACCCCGCTGTGCGACGTGTCCGCTCTCCTTCCTCCTCCCGGGTGACAGTACAGCCGGCTCTCTTCACACAAAGCCTCCCGGTCCTCTACCGTGCACGCGCTCTCGGATAATATCGGCAAGCGGGAGCGCGCTCACTCGCCGATGAAAACTGAGATCATGTGACCGGATAGTGATAGAGACTTCCGTTCCTGTACAGGGAAAGGGTGAGCTGTGTGATCGGCGCCCTCTGGCGGCGGGAGGAGTGAGAGGCCTCAGCTCCGGAGTTATATCTCCGTTATCATTCTATGAGGGCTGTTCAATGTTGTGACTGAAATCGGTGCGCAGCGCAAAATCAGTGACTGAAATCGGTGCAATGTAAAATCAGTTACTGTAATAAGTGTGCAGTGCAAAATCAGTCACTGAAATCAGTGTGCAGTGTGAAATCAATGAATGAAATGCGTGCAAAATCGTGACCCGAATGCCGACCTCCAACGCATTAAAGACGCAGGTCACAGGGACACAATAAGGCCCGGATTCTCAAAGGACTTACGACGGCGCAGCGCCATGTACGCCGTCGTAAGTCCTAATCTGGCCCGTCGTATCTATGCGACTGATTCTTAGAATTAGTTACGCATAGATATCCATTAGATCCGACAGGCGTAAGTCTCTTACGCCGTCGGATCGTAACTGCAAATTTTTTTTTGCCCGCTAGGTGGCGCTTCCATCGATTTCCACGTCGCGTATGCAAATTAGCTACATACGTGAATTCCCGAACGTACGCGTGGCCGACGCAGTAAAGTTACGCCGTTTACGTTAGGCTTTTCCCGGCGTAAAGTTGCCCCTGCTATATGAGGTGCAGCCAATGTTAAGTATGGCCGTCGTTCCCGCATTGAAATTTTAAAAAGTTACGTCGTTTGCGTAAGTCGTCCGTGAATGGGGCTGGACGTCATTTACGTTCACGTCGAAACCAATGACGTCCTTGCGACGTCATTTGGAGCAATGCACACTGGGATATTTTACAATTGGCGCATGCGCAGTTCGTTCGGCACGGGGACGCGCTTCATTTAAATGATACACGCCCCCTACCCGCCAAATTTGAATTACGCTGTGTGATTTACGTTACGCCGCCGCAACTTTACAGGCAAGTACTTTGTGAATAAAGCACTTGCCTGAAAAACTTGCGGCGGCGTAACGTAAATCGGATATGTTATGCCGCCGCATAGATACGCCATTCTACGAGAATCTGGCCCTAAAAGCTCAGCACAGCCCAATGACAGGTGAAAACCTCCAGCATATCCCCAGACCAAATCCAACAAGCTAAATGAAAAGAACACAATACAAAAACTATTATAGTTGCGCTAAATAATAAATCTGACTGAGTGCATAAACAAGAATATTGAAAATACCGATCAATAAAATTAAAATAAAAGGTACCAAAAGTGGCAAAATACACCGTTCATAAATGTGTAAAACAAATCTGATAAGTGCAAAAAGAGATACTAAAAATCTCAATGGTATCTCTAAAAACATAAATGGTCCATGTATAAAACGAACATCAAGGGCCAGATTCTCAAAAGAGATACGCCGGCGTATCGCCTGATACGCCGTCGTATCTCTGAGTCCGCCCGTCGTATCTATGCGCCTGATTCATAGAATCAGTTACGCATAGATAAGCATTAGATCCGACAGGCGTAAGGCTCTTACGCTGTCGGATCTTAAATGCAATTTTTTTTTTTCGCCGCTGGGTGTCGCCGACGTTGTTTTCCCGATCGAGTATGCAAATTAGCAAAATACGCGAATTCCCGAACGTACGCCCGACGGACGCAGTGAAGTTACGACGTTTACGTAAGATTTGCGACACGTAAAGTTGCCCCTGAGTATATGAGGCGCAGTCAATGTTAAGTATGGCCGTCGTTCCTGCGTCAAAATTTGAACGTGACCCCGGGCGTTCGCTTTACTTTATTTTTGCCAGCTGTTTTTAAATATGTTATTGGTTTGTCTGCTGCATCGTTTTTAAAAGCAATAAACGATTCAAGTTTTTTTAAAAAGGTAACGCACATTATTGCCTTTATTTATATTTTTTCCTACATTGCCCACGGTTTCGCTCGAATTTTGGAGCCATTAACTTCACCAGACCCCCATCGGAGAGTCCAGGAATGGAGACGAGGAGACTCTGAGGAATTCTAGACTCTGGCAGAGGTATATCTGCGAAGCTTTCACGACCTTGTCACTCGAGGTCCAACGTATCTGGTAAGGGTCCCCCCTTTTTTCACCTGTGTGTGGCACTTGAGGAGGTATCCATTGCGGTGATGGTGGACAGCGGTTTATTCTCCATATTCTGCACTCTATCCTTGATCACTCCATGAGATTGGACTATCTCCCTTTTGGACACAGTGGAATTTGTTTCCTATCTATGGTCATTCATTTTTATTTGGACACTTGATGTTCGTTTTATACATGGACCATTTATGTTTTTAGAGATACCATTGAGATTTTTAGTATCTCTTTTTGCACTTATCAGATTTGTTTTACACATTTATAAACAGTGTATTTTGCCACTTTTGGTACCTATTATTTTAATTTTATTGATCGGTATTCTTGTTTAAGATTTATTATTTAGCGCAACTATAATATTTTTTCTACTTTATCACATGATTATCACATGCTTTTGTGTTGCAGCTTTTCTACTCAATTCACTATATCAATTTTTCACTATTAGCGCAGAATTTACCCCTTTCCATTCCACAATACAAAAACTTCCCAGCACAACTTCCCTGTCCCTGCTAAAGAAAAGCATGCCCACAACAAGATGCTGCCACCACCATGTTTCACGGTGGGGATGGTGTGTTCAGGGTGATGTACAGTGTTAGATTTCCACCACACATAGGGCCAGATTCTCATAGAATGCGCGTTGGCGTAGTGTAAGCCATTTACACTACGCCGCCACAACTTCCTGGAGCAAGTGCCGTATTCTCCAAGCACTTGCTCCATAATTTGCGTCGGCGTAGTGTAAATGGCCCGGCGTATGGGCGCGTAATTCAAAGGGGGCGGCTTGTATTCAAATTAAGCGCGCCCCCGCGCCGATCGGACTGCGCATGCGCCGGGCGGAAAAATAGCCCAGTGCGCATTCTCCAGCTCACGACGGAAAACGTCAATGACGCCGACGTGAGCGTCATTGACGTAAAGTCGTATTCGCGAACGAGTTAGTAAAGTGACGTAACCGACGGAAAAAGATGACACTGACCCGACGCCATACTTAACATGGCATACGGCGGACTAGCGTAAGGTTACCCCTCATATAGCAGGGGTAACCTTACGCTTACGGAAATGACGTAAACGACGACGACGACGCGCAAATTCGTTCGGGAATCGGCGTATCAGGCTCATTTGCATAGTCAAATGAGAACTGAACGTAAACGCCATCTAGCGGCCAGCGTGGAATTACATCTAAGATCCGACGGTGTAAGTGACTTACACCTGTCGGATCTATGCCGTATCTATGCGAAAATGATTCTAGGAATCACTCGCATAGATACCCGGGGCCAAAAACAGAGATACAACGGTGTTTCCTGAGATACACCGTCGGATCTCTTCTGAGAATCTGGCCCTTAACGTTTTACTTTTAGGCCAAAAAGTTACATTTTGGTCTCATCTGATCAGAGCACCTACTTCCACATGTTTGTTGCGTCCCCACATGGCTTCTCACAAACTGCAAACGGGACTTATGGCTTTCTTTCACCAATGGCTTTCTTCTTGCTACTCTTCCATAAAGGGCAGATTTGTGGAGAGCACCACTAAAAGTTGTCCTGTGGACAGATTCTCCCACCTGAGCTGTGGATCTCTGCAGCTCCTCCAGAGTTACCATGGGCCTCTTGGCTGCTTCTCTGATGAATGCTTTCCTTGCCCGGCCGGGTCAGTTTAGGTGGACGGTCATGTATTGGTAGGTTTGCAGTTGTGTCATACTCTTTCCATTTTCGGGTGATGGATTGAACAGTGCTCTGTGAGACATTCAAAGCTTGGGGTATTTTTTTATAACCTAACCCTGCTTTAAACTTCTCCACAACTTTATCCCTGACCTGTCTGGTGTGTTCCTTGGCCTTCATGATACTGTTTGTCAGGGCTGGACTGGGACAAAAATTTGGCCCTGGACTTCATCCAGACTGGCCCACTTTGACAGGTCTCTCCTATGGCGGCCGGACAACTCCAGCCACCCATGCCCCCTCTCCCCCTTCACTAGCCGTTCTACTTTATTAGAGTAAAACGGCTGGTACTGGTACTCTGGTACCAGTGGGGAAGCTAGACATTATTTCACCCAGGCAAAGAATCCATTTGGTGCCCCCCCCCCATGGGACAAGATTAGGCAGAAGTGAGAAACTCCCAGGCCATAGCTGTTGAGTCAGCTGTCTGTCCCCTCCCCCATCATCCCCCCTGCTCCTCTGGTCCTCCCCTGCTTCTCTGTTGACCCCCAGGTGAGCGCTGCGGGAAGGGACAGACAGAGGAACGGAGGGGGCGGCAGTCTGTTGTCACTGAAGCCGGCCCACTAAGCCATCGGCCCACCGGGAAACTCCCTGTAGTCCCAATGGCCAGTCCATCCCTGCTGTTTGTTCACTAATGTTCTCTAACAAACCTCTGAGGGCTTCACAGAACAGCTGTAGTTATACTGAGATTAAATGACACACAGCTGGACTCTATTTACTAATTAGGTGACTTCCGTAGGCAATTGGTTCCTCTATCAAAGTAAAGGGGGCTATATACAAATGCACACCACACTTTTCACATATTTATTTGTATAAAAAAAAATGAAAACCATTTATCATTTTCCTTCCACTTCACAATTATGTGTCACTTTGTGTTGGTTTATAACATAAAATCCCAATAAAGTACATTCACTGTACCTGGAGCTCAGTTGTAAAGGAAAATCTAAATGATTTTGGAGGTCCAAGCATTAAGCAGTCATTACCAAGAAACACACCAGGAGCTTGTTGAATATTTAATGAAATTATACAAAGTACAAAAATAAAAACATAAAAGAACACGGCCAGGTATCAGCATTGTAACCAGGGGTGCTGAAGACATTTCTCCGCCGTGGCTCGCTTTTCTGGAGAATAATCCAACATGGGTAGGAGGAAGCTGGCAAATATGAGGGCCTCGTTCTTCTGCCACTTGTGCCGGCTCACCAGAGTGTCATAAAGACCGCAGGGGTACAGGTACTGGATACGGAGGAGGTAACCTGCCCAGGAAGAGATGTTCATATTTAAAGGTAAATGAACAAGAAAATAATACAACAAAATGTGTATGTGTGTGTATATATATACACACACACACACACATAGGGCCAGATTCACAAAGAGATACGACGGTGTATCTACAGATACACCATCGTATCTCTGACTTACACTGGTCCTATCTATGCGCCTGATTCATAGAATCAGCTACGCATAGATAGGGCTTAGATCCGACAGTGTTACACTGTGTTACACTGTCGGATCTTATTTTCGATTTAAAAATGGCGCCGGGGGCGGTCCCGCTGATTTACCTTGAATAATATGTAAATCAGCGAGATACGCAAATTCACGAACGTACGCGGACCCGACGCAGTCTTCTTATGACGTTTCCGTAGCGGCTTTCCCGTCGTATACTTACCCCTGCTTTTATCAGGCGCAGCCAATGTTAAGTATAGCCGGCGTTCCCGCGTCGAATTTGAATTTTCTAACGTCGTTTGCGTACGCCGATTCACAAACACGTGCGCCGCAAGTCACGCTCACGTCGAAACCACTGACGTCCTAGTGACGTCAGTGGGAGCAATGCACGCCGGGAAATTCCCCGGACGGCGCATGCGCATTTAAATCGGCGTGGGAACGCGCCAGATTTAAATAATACACTCCCCCTAGCCGTGGAATTTGAATTCCGCCGGGGGATTTAGGATCCGCCGCCGCAAGTTTGGAGGTAAGTGGTTTGTGAATTAGCCACTTGCCTCTCAAACTTGTGGAAGCGGATCTTAAATCACGTAGATCGAGCAGATCTATAGATCCGCTGATCTACGGGAATCTGGCCCATATAGTATAAGTATATATATATAACCCACACTTTTTCCCCTGATAATAGGGGGAAAATCACGGGTGCGCGCTATATGCCGATAGTGTACCTTGGGCTCGGAGGGGACGGAGGGGGACTAGCGCTGCCACCGGAATTTACGAGCCGTCTCTCCTGTTTCTCGGCTCTAACGTCACACACACAGTCCCGCTTCCGCCATCGGCATTGGACCAGTGTTCTATCAATCACAGGAGCTGGTCCAATGCCGATGGCGGAGGCCGCCGAATGGACAGGAGACGATGGCTCGGTGATTCCCGACGGCTCGGTGATTCCCTTTGCTGTACATTCTTATTGACAAGGTACACACTGAGCAGTCACATAACCCATAGGCTCCTATGGCCTGTTGTCTGTTGTCGCCTCTCCCTCCTTCCCCCTGCAGTCGCCACTGGATGACACAGGGGAGCTAAATCATGTGACAGGAATGGAGATGGGGCGCATAGGCTGCATTTAGGCTGGAGATGGGGCACATAGGCTGCATTTAGGCTTGAGATGGGGCACATAGGCTGCATTTAGGCTGGAGATGGGGCACATAGGCTGCATTTAGGCTGGAGATGGGGCACATAGGCTGCATTTAGGCTGGAGATGGGGCACATAGGCTGCATTTAGGCTGGAGATGGGGCACATAGGCTGCATTTAGGCTGGAGATGGGGCACATAGGCTGCATTTAGGCTGGAGATGGGGCACATAGGCTGCATTTAGGCTGGAGCTGGGGCACATAGGCTGCATTTAGGCTGGAGATGGGGCACATAGGCTGCATTTAGGCTGGAGATGGGGCACATAGGCTGCATTTAGGCTGGAGATGGGGCACATAGGGGGCATTTAGGCTGGAGATGGGGCACATAGGCTGCATTTAGGCACAGATTAGGCTGCATTGAGGCTGCAGATGGACACTGACCACAAAATGTAAAAAAAATAATTTTCCCTGAAACTTCCCTCTGAAATTGGGGTGCGCGTCATACGCCGGCGCGCGTTATACGCCGATAAATACGGTACTTTAATTTGTGTGTGCAGTATCTGAAGGCTCTACTGAGATCATATCTAAGTGAAAATTCTTGAATTATCATTTGACTAGATGTACATTTCCATCATGCATTTACCTTGCTTATTAAAACAGGTTGATGAGTTTTTCCCAGAAAAAGCGATTTTTGGTGGTATGCGCCCAAGCAGCTCAATCATACAGGCAATGTGATCTAAACAAAAATATAAAAGTGGATATTAGTCAATCTTTCTATACTGTGCATGGAATGTCTGTAGGAGAATTTACAGAGGTAAATATTGTTTAAGATTTTCTATATGAATGTGAAGCTTTATAGAGAGTGACACCTTTATGCAGTTCTTCGCCTTGTGTCACCTTATACTTTGGACTGTTAAAGCAGAACTAAACCTTCCTATCCTTTACAACAGGGGTCTCAAACTGGCAGCCCTCCAGCTGTTGCAAAACTACAAGTCTCATCATGCCTCTGCCTGTGGGAGTCATGCCTTGTCTTGACCCCTGCCGGGCCCTGACTACTCCCTTGATTTCCACCTGTCTTGACCCCTGCCTAGAACTTACTACTCTCTTGCTTGCCACCTGTCTTCACCCTTGCCTGGACGTGACTACTCTCTTCCTTGCCACCTGTCTTCACCCCTGCCTGGACCTGACTACTCTTGCTTGCCACCTTTCTTGGTCCCTGCCTGTACCTGACTACTCTTGCTTGCCACCTTTCTTGGTCCCTGCCTGTACCTGACTACTCTCTTGCTTGCCATCTGTTTTGACCCCTGCCTGGACCTGACTACTCTCTTCCTTGCCACCTGTCTTCACCCCTGCCTGGACCTGACTACTCTCTTCCTTGCCACCTGTCTTCACCCCTGCCTGGACGTGACTACTCTCTTCCTTGCCACCTGCCTTCACCCCTGCCTGGACCTGACTACTCTTGCTTGCCACCTTTCTTGGTCCCTGCCTGTACCTGACTACTCTCTTGCTTGCCACCTTTCTTGGTCCCTGCCTGTACCTGACTACTCTCTTGCTTGCCACCTTTCTTGGTCCCTGCCTGTACCTGACTACTCTCTTGCTTGCCATCTGTTTTGACCCCTGCCTGGACCTGACTACTCTATTCCTTGCCACCTGTCTTCACCCCTGCCTGGACTTGACTACTCTTGCTTGCCACCTTTCTTGGTCCCTGCCTGTACCTGACTACTCTCTTGCTTGCCACCTGTCTTCACCCCTGCCTGGACCTAACTACTAAAAAGAAAAAGAAAGAAAGGAGGGCGCACCGACCTAGTGCATTACCGTATTAATACGGTAATGCACTAGGTCAGTGCGCCCTCCTTTCTTTCTTTTTCTTTTTAGCCATATGAACACCCATTGTTTTGAGGAGGGCTGCAAGACCATAGACCTTGCCTTTAAGACTGGACTGCACTATCCGTGTCTAGCGAAACACGCAGGAGAGATTTTGTTTTGGACCCAACTACTCTCTTTCTTGCCACCTGTCTTCACCCCTGCCTAGACCTAACTACTCTCTGTCTTGCCACCTGTCTTCACCCCTGCCTAGACCTAACTACTCTCTTTCTTGCCACCTGTCTTCACCCCTGCCTGGACCTAATTACTCTCTTTCTTGCCACCTGTCTTCACCCCTGCCTAGACCTAACTACTCTCTTTCTTGCCACCTGTCTTGACCCCTGCCGAGACCTAACTACTCTCTTTCTTGCCACCTGTCTTCACCCTTGCCTAGACCTAACTACTCTCTTTCTTGCCACCTGTCTTGACCCGTGCCTGGACCCGACTACTCTTGCTTGCCACCTTTCTTGGTCCCTGCCTGTACCTGACTACTCTCTTGCTTGCCATCTATTTTGACCCCGGCCTGGACCGGACTCTTATTTGCCACCCAAAGTTCCTTAATTGTGAGAGTCTAACTTTATTGCCAAGAAACTGCACGGCACCAAAGGAATGAACAAGGGGCTTATGCTAAGCCCATGAGAGCAACTGGATCATGTGTACAAACTCTAGTTTTCCGGATAAAACAAGATACTGGTTCATCAGAAAGGTTAGTTCGTTAATTTTGGGGAAAGCCGCTACTTCCTTTATATGACCTGTTCTGTACAAACTGCTCATTGCATTCATTCCATAATATGACCTTTACAGACTACTCATTACATCCATACCATCGTTCCTTGTGAAGTTCTCTCCAGCTTGAGGCTCAAAAAGGTAATAGGATGTGGCCATTTCATATGCCTATGGAAAGAAGAGATCCTTGTCATTCATATATATATATATATATATATAGCAATATACATAATACCAGTTCCCTTTCCATTAACATATTACACTGTTAAACATTATAGTAGCAAACAAAATGAATAACATAATAATTTATATTTATAGTAGTTGGAAACCCTCACTGGAGGACTTCTGTTGAATGGGGTAGTGCTAGTCAGTGTATTTTGTTAGCAGAGAGTCCCACTGTCAGATTACAGTGTCTCAGCAGGGAGGATTCCTCTATCAAGCTCACTTGTGTGGATGGAGGAATCCTTTCATTGGCTGGCTGAATGAACAAAAAAAAACAACAATCCATTTATGGCCAGCTTTAGAGAGGACAGCTGTACAGTACATAGTCCTGTGAATAGGGACTATGGGCCAGATCCACAAAGAACCGGCGTAACGTAAATTTTTCCATTTAAGTTACACTGCCTTAAAATTTCTACCTAAGTGCCCGATCCACAAAGCACTTACCTTGAAATTTTCGGCTGTGTAACTTAAATTCCGCCGGCGCAAGGCGTTCCTCTTCAAATGGGGGCGATTCCCATTTAAATTAGGCGCGCTCCCGCGCCGGCCATACTGCGCATGCTCGTGACGTCATTTTCCCGACGTGCATAGCGCGAAATTACGTTACGCCGAGCTTTGTGGATCGCGTCGGGTCAATAAAGTTGCGTCGGGAATTCAAAACATAAAAAAAATCGCGTCGCTGGACAGAAGGGTCTGCTTTTACATGGTGTAAACAGTTTACACTTTGTAAAAGCAGCCCTAATTTTGCATTTGCAAACTAAAACTTTCGGAGAAAAAACGAAGCGTAAAAGCTTCGTGGATCTCCGTAAGTGCTAATTTGCATACCCGAGGCGGCATTTCGACACGAAATGCCCCCAGCGGCGGATGCGGTACTGCATCCTAAGATCCGGCAGTGTAAGTCCCTTACACATGTCGGATCTTCTGCCTAACTATGAGAAACTGATTCTGTGGATCAGTTCCATAGATAGAAACAGGGATACGACGGCGTAACAGCAGTTACGCTGGCGTATCCCTTTTGAGGATCTGGCCCTATCATCCCACCCAGAGACACTGTGAAAATATACCTTATTCTGGCTATCTATCTATCTATCTATCTATCTATCTATCTATCTATCTATCTATCTATCTATCTATCTCACTCTGCAGCTGGCAAATATTGTCCCAGAATGATTGAAGTACATACCATGCATGCAGTGCTCCATATGTCAGCTGGGGTACTGTATCCAGAGCCCAGGAGGACCTCCAGTGCTCGGTACTGCTGCGTCTGGATCTCTTCAGAAAAAGGTTTATACTGGAAAATAATAAAGAAAAAAAAGAAAAAATTCCCTGACGTTATGTCTGTGAACTATATTTCTGTAAGGTTTATACAGATTCTGCACTTCTATATGTATATTGTTCTCATTTATGATATTTGAACCGTGGCACTTCTTTTAAAATCTTATGATACTTTATAAATGTTGGGAGACACCGGGCGTTTAAAAGAAAAACGTCCGACATTCGGCCCGTGTGTGTATCGGATGTGCATGCTGAAAAACCAGCAGCCAATTGACTCCCAATCAGCACTCTCAGTCAATGAAAAGAAACTGTAGTTTGTACCAGGCGTTAGGGAAGGTTCTGTAGGTTGGGAAAGAAGGGTTCAGTTGGTACACTCTCATTGTCTTGAGATAAGATTGTTCACTTATTTTTCCAATAGGCACACCTTTACAATGGATGTTTTAAAGAGCAAAGCATTCTCTGAATGGCGGCAAGCTTCTGTGTTCAGAATGCAGCAGGGAAGCTCCTCAGCACGGAACCTTGGAAGCAAGTGGAGATCACTGGAGTAGCGGTGTCTACTGCAATTTCCAGCTTTCAGGTGCATTGGCCAGGTAAGGTATATACATAGTGACAACAGGGGTGTATTTAGGTTTTGTGCTGCCCTAGGCCTGACGAAACTCGCACACCCCCTACTTTATATATGACGCACCCCTTCCTATCAAGACTACACCCCTTCCTTTTTAAGACCCGCCCTGTCATTTTCATGGGAGGAGGACAGAGGGACGCGGTGGGATGAGGAAAGAGGGACGCGGTGGGATGAGGAAAGAGGGACGCGGTGGGATGAGGAAAGAGGGACGCGGTGGGATGAGGACAGAGGGAGAGGGTGGGATGAGGACAGGGGGACAGAGTGGGATGAGGACAGAGGGACAGGGTGGGATGAGGACAGGATGGGATGAGGACAGGGTGGGATGAGGACAGGATGAGATGAGGATGGGGGACAAGATGGGATGAGGACAGGGGGGACAGGGTGGGATGAGGAAAGAGGGACAGGGTGGGATGAGGACAGAGGGACAGGATGGGATGAGGACGGGGGGACAGGATGGGATGAGGACAGATGGACAGGATGGGATGAGGACAGGGGCCAGGATGGGATGAGGACAGAGGGACAGGGTGGGATGAGGACAGAGGGACAGGGTGGGATGAGGACAGAGGGACAGGATGGGATGAGGACAGAGGGACAGGATGGAATGAGGACAGAGAGACAGGATGGAATGAGGACAGAGGGACAGGATGGGATGAGGACAGGGGGACAGGATGGGATGAGGACAGGGGGACAGGATGGGATGAGGACAAGGGGACAGGTTTTTTTGCCACCCCCTGCAAAGTGCCGCCCTAGGCCTGGGCCTTGTTGGCCTAGGCCATAATACAGCACTGAGTGACAATGATCCAAGCTGGACCGTTGTAACTATGTACAATACTCCCTATGATGGGGAATACTTACTGTCCAGCATGCACTTCCCAAGTCAGCTATTTTAATCCCCAGCATGTCCACATTTCCAGTGTCAAACAGGTGGGTTAGGAAGTTTGCATCAATCCCTGAAATGATACAAAGAAATTAAGGGGTTTATGCAGTAAAGGACAATAGGCAACATTCTTCATTTGGAAATGATGAAAATGTGACGCAAGTCCAAATTTTTAAAGGTAACTCTAAATATAGGTTCATCTATGTCATATATGTCAAACACACGGCCCGCGGGACGAATCTGGCCCTCCAGACCTTGTCATGTGGCCCTTGCACTAAGTTTTGCAGCCGTAATATGGCGGAACCCCATTGGGAGTGCCCACCCCTAAACCCTGCACTCTGTACATAGAGCACCCCTGAACACTGCACCCTCTACATAGCGCATTCCTGAACTCTGCACTCAATGCAGTTATTGTCATAAAAAGTGTTTGGGGACCCGGGTCCTGCCCCAGGGGACGTGTATCAATGCACAAAAAAGGTTTTAAAAACGGCTGTTTTTTCGGGAGCAGTGATTTTAATAATGCTTAAAGTGAAACAATAAAAGTGAAATATTCCTTTAAATTTCAAACCTGTGGGGTGTCTATAGTATGCGTGTAAAGTAGCGCATGTTTCCTGTGTTTATAACAGTCTCTGCACAAAATTAAATTTCTAAAGGAAAAAAGTCATTTAAAACTACTCATTACCAGATGACATTAGAACTGCAATGACTGGCTCATAGGGGGTCTTTCACAACCACAGTGGACTTCAGTACCCTCTGAAAAGCATTCCGTGCCTAGGGCAATTGCCTCCTCTTCGCCTGATTTAACCCTGTAATGCAGCACTACCATGCTGTAATCGGCGCCGCTTGTCACACTCTGCACCCCTTGTTGAAAATGCTGTGGGCCGCAAAGCATCGTGGTCGCAGCATATGTACAGCCCTGTCTGAGCTGTATTTGACAGTTTGGGGCGGGCATCTCTGGGACCAGTAAAACCCTGGCTCAGCTGCCTGCTTTTACGGCCGCCCTTCTAAAAGAGCCCTAAGGTTAGGTGACCAGATTTTTAAAATGAAATCCGGGGACATATTTTTTCTTTACTAGTAATGGCGGCAATCAGCGACTCTCTGCCCGTTGCCGCCGCCGCCCACCTCACAGCCTCTCAAGTCTTACTCTTCGGGCCCCGCCTACTACTGGATGGGGAGCGGAGGAAGATCCCTCCGCCAGGGAAGGCAAGGAGATAGGCAGGTGGCTGGCCAGGACTTGAGCCAAGGCAGAAGAACATGTGAGTGGAGATAAATGGGCATGCGCCCGAAACTGAAGAAATATTCCCCCCCCCCCCCGACCAGCACATGATCTTTAGAAAGGGGCACAGATAATGGGAAAAATACAACCCCCTAAGCTAGTAGGCAAGGCGGAGCGGGGTGTGATATTCAATTTTTTTTATTTTAATTCTGCACTGACTGTCTTTGAAATTGCCCCTGCCCCCTATTAAATCCAATCTGGGGACAAAACCAGGGACAGACTTGGTTCGGGGACAGTGTCCTCAATCAGGGGACTGTCCCCTGAAACTGGGAATGTCTGGTCACCCTATCCTAAGGGATATACCTTCGCTGATTCGGTTTTGATTCCAGATGGTGGCCTCTTCCATGTACCGCTGTAGATTGTCCTCATTCACACACACCAGTATGTTTTCTGGTTTGATGTCCGTGTGGATGATGCGACATTTCGTGTGTAAAAAGCCCAGACCTTGGAGCACCTTAGAAAACAAAAAAATATATTTTTTTAAATATCTAGAATATGTTATAAATTTTAGAAAAACAAATACAGTTTATTCCTGTTATTTTTATTGAAAGATAAAAAAGATAGGCCAACCCAGGACTTCTATAGGTCTTGGGTGTATAGCTATAAGCCCCATGAAGATGTTCACACCAGCATTGTATGGTGTATGGAGCACATAGGATTATGTTCTATGGGCCAGATTCACGTAGAACTGCGGTGGCGTAACGTATCCTAGATACGTTACACCGCCGCAAGTTTTCATCGCAAGTGCCTGATTCACCAAGCACTTGCAATGAAAACCTCCGCCGGCGGCCTCCGGCGCAAGGCGGGCCAATTCAAATGGGCGTGTGCCATTTAAACTAGGCGCGCTCCCGCACCGGACCTACTGCGCATGCTCCGTTCCGTAATTCCCGTCGTGCTTTGCGCGCCGTGACGTAATTTTTTCGAACGGCGACGCGCGTAGCGTAATTCCGTATTCCTGGACGGCTTACGTAAACGACGTTAAATTTTAAATTTCGACGCGGGAACGACGGCCATACTTTATACAGCAATACGATTGCTGCATAAAGTTAAGGCACCAAAAAAACCGACTAACTTTGCGACGGGAAACTAGACTAGCGGCGACGTAGCGAATGCGAAAATCCGTCGGGAATCGCCGTAAATCCTAATTTGCATACCCGACGCTGGTTTACGACGCAAACTCCCCCCAGCGGCGGCCGCGGTATTGCATCCTAAGATCCGACAGTGTAAAACAATTACACCTGTCGGATCTTCTGGCTATCTATGCGTAACTTATTCTATGAATCAGTTGCATAGATAGAAACAGAGATACGACGGCGTATTAGCAGATACACCGTCGTATCTCTTTGGTGAATCTGGCCCTATGTGCCCTTTGCAGTAACTAACATTGATCGGGTGCAGGAACATGCCAGTCACTGCAAATGGTGTGAATTGCCCCTTATACAGTGCCTTGAAAAAGTATTCATACCCCTTAAAATTTTCAAAATGTTGTCACGTTACAACCAAAAATGTAAATGAATTTTATTGGGATTTTATGTGATAGACCAACACAAATTGGCACATAATTGTAAAGTGGAAGTAAAATGATAAATGGTTTTCAATTTTTTTTACAAATAAATATCTGAAAAATGTGTTGTTTATTTGTATTCAGCCCCCTTTACTCTGATACCCCTAATTAAAATCTAGTGAAACCAATTGTCTTCACAAGTCACCTAATTAGTAAATAATTTAATATCAGTATAAATACAGCTGTTCTGTGAAGCCCTCAGAGGTTTGTTAGAGAACCTTAGTGAACAAACAGCATTATGAAGGCCAAGGAACACACCAGACAGGTCAGGGATAAAGTTGTGGAGAAGTGTAAAGCAGAGTTAGGTTATAAAACAATACCCCAAGCTTTGAACATCTCACAGAGCTCTGTACAATCCATTGTCTGAAAATGGAAAGAGTATGTTACAACTGCAAACCTACCAAGACATGGCCGTCCACCTAAACTGACCGGCCGGGCAAGGAGAGCATTAATCAGAAAAGCAGCCAAGAGGTCCATGGTAACTCTGGAGGAGCTGAAGAGATCCATAGCTCAGGTGGGAGAATCTGTCCACAGGACAACTATCAGGCCACGTACACACGGCCGAGGAACTCGACGTGCCAAACACATCGAGTTCCTCGGCGAGTTCAGCCCTGAAGCCGCCGAGTTCTCCCATAGAACAACGAGAAAATAGAGAACATGTTCTCTATTTTCTCGACGAGTTCCTCGGCGGCTCCATCGGGCCGAAAGTGTACACACGACAGAGTTTCTCGGCAGAATCCGGCTCTGACCGAGTTTCTCGCTGAATTCTGCCGAGAAACTCTGTCGTGTGTACGAGGCCTCAGTCGTGCACTCCACAGATCTGACCTTTATGGAAGAGTGGCAAGAAGAAAGCCATTGGTGAAAGAAAGCCATAAGAAGTCCCATTTGCAGTTTGCAAGAAGCCATGTGGGGGACACAGCAAACATGTGGAAGAAGTAGCTCTGGTCAGATGAGACCAAAATTGAACTTTTTGGCCCGAAAGCAAAATGCTGTGTGTGGCCAGATTCTCGTAGATCCGCGTATCTTTGCGCGGGCGTAACCTATCCTATTTACGTTACGCCTCCGCAACTTAGACGGACAAGTGCAGTATTCTCAAAGCACTTGCTCCGTAAGTTGCGGCAGCGTAGCGTAAATAGGCCGGCGTAAGCCCGCCTAATTCAAATGTGGAACAGGGGGGCATGTTTTATGTAAATGTTATGTGACCTGACGTGATTGACGTTTTTAACGAACGGCGTATGCTCCGTCCGTGGACATATCCCAGTGTGCATTGCTTCAAAGTACGCCGCAAGGACGTATTGGTTTCGACGTGAACGTAAATTACGTCCAGCCCCATTCACGGACGAGTTACGCAAACGACCGTGAAACATGGTGGTGGGAGCATCAAGTGTGGGGGTGCTTTTCTTCAGCAGGGACAGGGAAGCTGGTCAGAGTTGGTGGGAAGATGTATGGGGCCAAATACGGGGCAATCTTAGAAGAAAACCTGCAAATGACTTGAGACTGGGGGGAGGTTCACCTTTCAGCAGGACAACAACCCTAAACATACAGCCAGAGCTACAATGGAATGGTTTAGATCAAAGCATATTAATGTGTTAGAATGGCCCAGTCAAAGTCCAGACCTAAATCTAATTGAGAATCTGTGGCAAGTCTTGAAAATTGCTTTTCACAGACGCTCTCCATCCAATCTGACAGAGCTTGAGATATTTTGCAAAGAAGAATGGGCAAAAATGGCACTCTCTAGATGTGCAAAGCTGGTAGAGACATCCCCAAAAAGACTTGCAGCTGTAATTGCAGCGAAAGGAGGTTCTACAAATTAGTGAATACGAATGCACATCACACTTTTCAGATATTTATTTTGTAAAAAGCGTTGAAAACCATTTATATATGTGCCACTTTGTGTTGGTCTATCACATAAAATCCCAATAAAATACATTTACATTTTTGATTGTAACATGACAAAATGTAGGTATGAATACTTTCTCAAGGCACTGTTTGTATTTCATATGTGTATTTAGGTATTTTCCTGGAGAGTAGTCCCAATGAGAGCCCGTCACCAGAATATTGATTTCAACTAAAATCCTCCCATAACATTTTATGTGCATTACGTGTATTGTGCATGTTATTTCTCTATAAAAGCTTCCCTTGTGTAGACCTCCAAAAGGCCTAAGTCTGCTGCTGTGTGCCACCATCTTGAATAATATGTCAGCAGCCCCAGCAAACTCAAGTCCCCTGGCAGCTACTGTATTTATTGGCGTATAACACTCACTTTTTTACCCTGAAAATAGAGGGCCAGATTCTCGTACATCCGCGTATCTTTGCGCGGGTGTAACGTATCCGATTTACGTTACACCTCCGCAACTTAGACGGGCAAGTGCTGTATTCTCAAAGCACTTGCTCCGTAAGTTGCGGCGGCGTAGTGTAAATCGGCCGCCTAATTCAAATTTGGAACAGGGGGCGTGTTTTATGTAAAATATCCATGACCCGACATGATTGACGTTTTTCACGAACGGAGCATGCGCCGTCCGTGTACATATCCCAGTGTGCATTGCTTCAAAGTACGCCGCAAGGACGTATTGGTTTTGACGTGAACGTAAATTACGTCCAGCCCCATTCACGGACGACTTACGCAAACGACGTAAAATATTCAAAATTTGACACGGGAACGACGTCCATACTTAACATAGGATACGCCTCATATAGCAGGGGTAACTATACGCCGAAAAAAGCCTAACGTAAACGACGTAAAAAAATGCGTATGACGTACGTTTCTGAATCGGCGTATCTAGCTCAATTGCATATTCCTCGCTTAACTATACGGACGCGCCACCTAGCGGCCAGCGTAAATATGCAGCCTAAGATACGACGGTGTAAAACACTTACGCCGGTCGTATATTAGGGAAATCTATGCGTAACTGATTCTCTGAATCAGGCGCATAAATACGACCGGCCGGACTCAGAGATACGACGGCTTATCTGGAGATACGCCGTCGTATCTCCTTTGAGAATCTGGGCTCCAGTGTATTGTGCATGTTATTTCTCTATAAAAGCTTCCCTTGTGTAGACCTCCAAAAGGCCTAAGTCTGCTGCTGTGTGCCACCATCTTGGATAAAATTGTCAGCAGCCCCAGCAAACTCAAGTCCCCTGGCAGCTACATAAAAGATTATATAGCTAGGTAAAGGAAGGGGCAGAGAAGCTGGGCCAGCACAGACAGCAGTAAGACACTCCCAAAAGAGGAGCAGACTATAATGTTGAAGGAGGGAGGGGGCTGTGCTAGGGAATTGACTCTTCCTGGATTAATGACATTTGCTTGAAACTTCGAAAGCACATAGCAAGTGAATAAAGAATAATTTATGAAAAAGGAAAAAAAAAGCACTGCCAGTAAGCATTTCAAATACTGATTTTGTTTTGTGTTTTTACGTGCAAGTTGGTGACAGGGTCTCTTTATGCAGGGGTGCATTTAGGTTTTGTGTCGCCCTAGGCCTGGTAAAACTCACGCACCCCCTACTTTATATATGATGCACCCCTTCCTTTTTAAGACCCGCCCTGTCATTTTCATGGGAGGACAGAGGGACAGGATGGAATGAGGACAGGGTGGGATGAGGACAGGGGGACAGGATGGGATGAGAACAGGGGGACAGGATAGGATGAGGACAAGGGGGACAGGATGGGATGAGGACAGGGGGGACAGGATGGGATGAGGACAGGGGGGACAGGATGGGATGAGGACAGGGGGGACAGGATGGGATGAGGACAGGGGGGACAGGATGGGATGAGGACAGGGGGGACAGGATGGGATGAGCACAGGAGGACAGGATGGGAGGAGGACAGAGGGATGGGATGGGGACAGGGGGACAGGATGGGATGAGGACAGGATGGGATGAGGACAGGCGGACAGGATAGGATGGGATTTTGCCGCCCCCCGCAAAGTGCCGCCCTAGGCCTGGGCCTTGTCGGCCTAGGCCATAATACATCACTGTCTTTATGTATGGATTCCTTGTGGCCTGTGTATCTAATGTGGCAAGAGGTATGTCCTTTGCCTGCATACTTTTTACTAATCTATTTCTTATGTTAGAAAGTTGGGGGTATGGCAGATCTGTGTGCAGATAAAGGAAGGGAGTGCCAATGAGACATCCCTTTCAATATACAATGTAATAAGCCCTGGGAATAAATATGGAAAGGATACAAAGGAATACCTGTTGTATAATTCTTTTTACACAGCTCAGTGGTAGCCCCTTAGGTCCATAGTTCCTCATCAAGTGTAGGAGAGATGGTCCTAGCAACTCAAACACAAGGCACACATGTGGACACCTTAGTTAAGGACTCATTATTAATGATATTGATGTTTATTGTCAATATATCCTGCATACGTTCTGGGAAATTCAGGTAAATATTGGGAAAGCAATTCCATGCAGAGAACATCCACAGTGGAAAACAAGCTCTGGACACCAATGCTGCATGGTAAAATAGCAGCTTAACTTCTATGTTGGTCTATAGAGCTTCTATGGGGAAGACAAAAGGTAGCTGCATTGTCAGGGAAAAACAATTAAATGTATTTTTTTTTTATTTCCTAATCTGCATTTACAGATTTAATCTGATTGGTTAACAGTACCCTAAAGCAGTGGTCATCAACCCTGTCCTCAGGGCCCAGGTAACAGGCCAGGTTTGCAAGATAACTGAAATACATCACAGCTGATATCATTTGCTCCTCAGTGATTGCAGTATTCTAGTCTGCATCTCCCCAAGGTAATACATAAAACCTGGCCTGTTAGTGGGCCCTGAAGGCACTGCCCTAAAACAGCTGTCTGATCTGACATGTCATGTCAGCAGCTCTTCTGCAGAGGCCAGCAAAGAGCACATTATAAATACCATTGTGGATACCAGCACAGCAGTCAATAATGGATCTAAAGATCAAGCTACATCTATGCTTATTAAATGGTACTGCAACAAGAGCAATGGTGATTTTAAAAACTGCAGTAACCCCTTTTTTGCTAGTGCAACCAATCATTAGGGCTCAATCACACCAGGTGCATCGGGCAGCATTGATTGGCATCAGCACAGGCTCAACCCAGGGGCACATACTAAACAACTGTTCTCTATGTGCCCTGTTCACACCATGCATGTGCTGTGGTGTGTAATGTATTTAAAAAAAGCAGGCATGTCACCACATGTCAATGCAACATGCTGCAGTGTATAGAGTTAAAGTGCTACTAAACCCACAACAGTAAAATCAGTCTGTATATGCAGCATAGCATGCTTGTTATACTCACGGTGGAAAACGGGTTAATCTTCTGTATTGTGTAAAAATGCTGTTTTATCCTGTATGCGCAGATCCTCCCCCTCCTGCACTGTCTATCTGGGGAAAGCCAACTAACACCGGCAGGGTAGCCGACCTGCACATGCTCATTTGTGTCTTTTATGCTGGAGAGAATAATTACTTAGGGCCAGATTCACAAAAAGGATACGACGGCGTATCTCTGTTTCTATCTATGCGACTGATTCATAGAATCAGTTACGCATAGATATCCCTAAGATCCGACAGGTGTAATAGTTTTACACTGTCGGATCTTAGGATGCAGTACCGCGGCCGCCGCTGGGGGGAGTTTGCGTCGTAAACCAGCATCGGGTATGCAAATTAGGAGTTACGGCGACCCACGACGGATTTTCGCGTTCGCTACGTCGCCGCTAGTCTAGTTTCCCGTCGCAAAGTTAGTCGTCGTTTTGGGTGCCCTAACTTTAGTCAGCAATCGTATTGCTGTCTAAAGTATGGCCGTCGCTCCCGCGTCGAAATTTAAAATTTAACGTAGTTTGCGCAACACGTCCGGGAATACGGAAGTACTCTACGCGCATCACCGTTCGAAAAAATTACGTCACTGAGCGCAAAGCACGACGGGAATTGCGAAACGGAGCATGCGCAGTAGGTCCGGCGCGGGAGCGCCTAATTTAAATGGCACACGCCCATTTGAAATGGCCCGCCTTGCGCCGGAGGCGGAGCAAGTGCTTTGTGAATCAGGCACTTGCGATGAAAACTTGCGGCGGTGTAACGTATCTGCGATACGTTACGCCGCCGCTCACCTACGTGAATCTGGCCCAATGGTCTCACAGCTAGCCAGGTCACATGATATTGACATCACACATGTGGGCGTGTATACAGGCTGTAGTTGAAATCTCCCCCTACCTGAACTCTAAACACTGGAGAAACTGCAGTTTATTACTGACCGTGGTATACAGATCAGCCAAAAAGGTATATAGTGGCAGTATTTTAATGTAAAATTACGATTTATAAGCTGTGGGCACTGGGGGGGGGGGGGGGGGGGGGCTAATGAACTATTTTCATATTACTGGGTTTAGTAACACTTTAAATGTCATTTTGTGACATTTCAATAAAGTTGAAAAAAAGTAAACATCGGAATGCACCACACCAACCCTACCAATGTCACCAGCATAAGAGCATTATACTGGAGCTGGTGTGAACGGGCCTTACCCTTGGTACCACTTCATTGAATAAACCTGTCAGGTCATCTTTAGAATTAGATACCACTAAACAGAATCAGTTGTCTTTTTTAGTATTAGGATATGGAGGCCGTTTTCTCCAATCAGTTTGAAGTCCTGCAGAAATCGTATGACGTTTTCTCCTTGCGAATCCTTTTTGCGCGCCCCATTTACCTGCAATCGAAAGATACCAGCTTGGTTATAGCAAAAAGCTACACTCCATAATTCAAGCAAACAACTGTACAAACATGCATACAGAGGTGTGCCACGTAGAGGGGGATCCATCCGGGTGTAAAGGAGCAAAGGCCATTATTATGCCAATTCACTAAGATGCATAAAGTCGGCCATAGACGGGTTGTTTGTTTTCATTCAGCCAGCATGCTAAACCTAACCTGCCGCTGTCAGAAAATATTCATCAGCCGCTGCAGCCTCTTTATGAAATTGCACCCAAAACATGTATGCGCAGATGTGCTTAAGGACTTTGACGTCCCTCAGTATCGGGCACATCTGTGCATGCCTGTGTGCGCCCGTGTGTGTGTGCATTAGTAAGGTACAGGACTTTCTGTTCATTTTTTACAAACGCTGAAGAATCAACACTTGCGTGCAGCAAACATACCTCAACCTTCTTAATCGTGCCACATTTGTGCAGCCATGCTTGCGTTTATCTGCCGCAGGTTCTGCCAGGTCCTGAAGGACGGGTACAGCACTTCAGTAGATCTATGAATGCGCCGGACCAGAGGCGTTGCTAGGGGGGTGCGGTCCGCACCGGGTGACACCCGCTAGAGGGGTGACACCATCCCGTTTTTTATTTAGCTGACATGCCCAGCCTGCCCTGTGCAATCCCAGCCTGCCCTGTACCACCCCAGCCTGCTCTGTGCCACCCCAGCCTGCCCTGTATCACCGAGCCTGCCCTGTACCACCCCAGCCTGCCCTGTACCACCCCAAACAGCCCTATACCACCCCAGCCTGCCCTGTACCCCCCAAACAGCCCTGTACCACCCCAGCCTGCCCTGTACCACCCCAGCCTGCCCTGTACCACCCAGCCTGCCCTGTGCCACCACAGCCTGCTCTGTACCACCCCAGCCTGCCCTGTACCACCCCAAACTTTCCAATGCCACCCCAACTTGCCCTGTGCCACCCTAACTTGCCCTGTACCACCCCAATCTGCCCTATGCCACCATAACTTGCCCTATACCACCCCAACCTGCCAAATGCCACCCTAACTTGCCCTGTACCACCCCAACCTTTACCATGCCATCCCAACTTGCCCTATGCCACCCTAACTTGCACTATACCACCCCAACCTGCCCTGTACCACCCTAACTTGCCCTATACCACCCCAACCTGCCCTATGCAACCCTAACTTGCCCTATACCACCCCAAACTACCCTATATCACCCCAACATGCCCTATACCACCTTAACCTGTCCTATACCACCCCACTACACCAACCTGCCACTATACCACTCTATACTACCCTAACCTGCCACTATACTGCCCTATACTATCATTTACAGGGGCTGGTTTGGTGTGCGCCCTGTGCCCGTGCGCTGCCTGCTTGGTGCTGGGCAGCCTAGACAGAGGAAGGGTGACACCATGTTTTACCGCACCGGGTGACACCAACCCTAGTGACGCCACTGCACCGGACCATCAATGATGGCAGTACCAGTAAGGTTGGGGTGGATTCTACAGTAGGGGCATGGAAGTTCTTATTTAAGATCTGGTTCACACTAGAATCCTGTGCGTTCCCTTGCAGCATGATTAGGCAGCCCATTCATTTGAATAGACTGCAAATCACACTGAAATGCACAAAGACTAGTGCAAGCGCTACTTTTAAGATACGCACCACACCAAATCGCACAGTACTTCAGTACCATGCAATCTGGTGTCTGCAAACGCACTCTGTTTGCGATCTGCGTTTGGGGGTGCTATTAACAAAGTATTGGCACCCACAACAGATCGCAAAGGCAGTGCGTTTGATTTATTTTGTCTTTATTTAAATGGTATGTAAATTAGTTGGCACATTACAATCAGAGAACTTTTTAATGAATTAAAGCGAAGTTCAACCCATAAATGGAACTTCCACTGATCGGATTCCTCCCCCCATCCGGTGACACATTTGGCACTTTTCAGGGGGAGGGGGGAGCAGATACCTGTCAAATCCAGGTATCTGCTCCCACTTCCGAGGAAAGATGTCTGGCCCCCTCCTCCCCCCTCAGCTCCAGAAGACAGCAGGAACCATTCAGAAAGCGCAGTGCGACTCGCGCATGTGCAGTAGGAAACAGGCTGCGAGTCTGTAAGACTTCCTTTTTCCCGTAGTAATGCTGCTGGCGCTTGCATCGGGAGCCGAAGGACAGGTCGGCTACGGCTGCCGACATTGCGGGCTCCCAGGACAGGTAAGTGTCCTTATATTAAAAGTCAGCAGCTACAGTATTTGTAGCTGCTGACTCTTAATTCGTTTTTTACCCAGGCGGAAGTCCACTTTAAAGATGTTGATTGAGTACTTTTGATTAAAAAAAAGCCCCCAAAAAAAGCTAAACAGAAAAAGATCTGGATTGCAGCAGTCATTTTAGCCTTGGAACCCCACAAACTGCCCATGTTACATTATTACACAGTTAAGCAGCGCAATTTCATCCATGGCGGCTTCATTAAACTTTTTCCCGCTTTTTGAAATCTTCACCGCAACACACTTCTTCATCCTGGAAAGGAAACATTTTCGGAGAAGTAATCAGTTGTGCCATTTTTTTTTTAATTGTTTTTTTTTTACACAGCACCGAAAATGTGTTTCGGATTGTTTGTATTTATTTTGGCTGGACCGGTCAGCATTAGAGTGTCTTGCCTATCTGTCTGCTGCCTACAAAGGTAGTATGACCACATTTACAGTATGTAATGATGGCTATCAAACTGAATAGAAAATGTAAGAAGTACAACTTACTGCAAGTCTCGACATAGCCACACTGTGGAGAAATAGCCCCATCCGACCTTGTTCATGACTTGGTACCTCCTGTTCAGCAGTTCACCCATTTTTGCCGGGTGGTATCCTTCTGTAAGGATTCACATATATGGAATATACAATGAAATTAAGTATACTCTTAAGAGACCCTGTTTTCAGACCATTCATTTCTACAAAAATGTTCTCATAAGGTTACTTGTGCACGGGCCGCCATCAGGGGTTTTGGGGCCCCTTACACAACTTCAGGCATGGGCTCCCTGTAACAGAAAACCAGGGGGGGGGGGGTGACGCAAGTTGAGAATGGGGGGGGCCGCCGCAAATTGAGAAGCTGGGGGGGAGGGGGGTGCTGCCGCTGTGAATTAAGGTTGGGGGGGTGTCATGGACCTTGGCATGCAAAAGTGTTCCTCCTTGAAATCTGTTACACAGTGGGGGATCTTCTGCCCTGTCTTAAGGCTCCAGACAGCTCCATTGTTCTGTGTCTGGCTATTGTGTACATTGATTGCCCCCTGGGGCTTCTGTCTCATTACACATAACAGTCCCTCTATTTAAGCTATCGGACCAATCCCTGCTGAACCCATTTTCAAGTCCTCATTTGCATGGCTAGGAGGACCTGAAGGAGAACTACATGTACTTTACAATTGACCAATAGGAAAGCAGTTGTTGGGGGCGGGATGTTCCAAATTCTGTATACAAGTGTGTGGTGTGCTTCCAATAAAAGTCTTCCTGTTTGAACTTACATACAGCCTGCCTGATGTTTGTTCTAATGGATTCCGAACGGCACATAGCTGTAGTTCGGATCCCGGAGCCTTGGATGACCGAACCATCAGACGTTGCGATCTGCAAGCTGACTCAATAGTAGCAGAGGAGTGTCGGGGGAGTGGAAGCGAGCGAACAAGGGTCTCGTTACAGGGGGCTTTGGGTGCTAACGAACAGAAAAAAAGGGGGATGTCATCCGGGGTCCTGGGACCCCTTAGAGGTCCGGGAGGGGGGGCATTGCCTCATGGGACTTGTAGTCTCACAACAACTGGAGGGCCACAGGTTGGGCACCCTTGTTGTAGAGCATCACTGGCTCTAAAAAAAGATACCGAAGTCATGATTCCAGCGGCAGCCCTGACCCTCAGATGACCACTCAAACCAGTATGTCGTTTGGTGGCAAGTGGCTAATCATGTTAATCCCCAATCATGGAGATCATACGGTATTTGTCTACAAGCAGACCTACCAGCTTTGGCTTTCAGAGGCCCGGATTCAGAAAGCCAGGCGTTACTTTGTGCGGGCGTAGCGTATCTTAGATACGATACGCCGCCGTAACCTAGTGAGGCAGGTTCTGTATTCAGAAAGAACCTGCGCCCTAAGTTACAGTGGCGTAGCATATGAGGGCCGGCGTAAGCCCGCCTAATTCAAAATAGGAAGATGTGGGCGTGTTTTATGTTAATTCCGTGTGACCCCACGTAAATGCCGTTTTTAACGAACGGAGCATGCGCCGTCCGTGGATGTATCCCAGTGCGCATGCTCCAAATTACGCCGCAAAGCCTCATTGGTTTCGACGTGAACGTAACTTACTCAAAGCCCTATTCGCGAACGACTTACGCAAACGACGCAAAATTCGACGCTGGCTCGACGTCCATACTTAACATTGGCTACGCCTCATTTAGCAGGGGTAACTTTACGCCGGAAAAAGCCTTACGTAAACGACGTAAAAAAATGCGCCGGGCGGACGTACGTTTCTGAATCGGCGTATCTACCTAATTTGCATATTCTATGCGTAAATCTCCGGAAGCGCCACCTAGCGGCCAGCGGAAATATGCAACTAAGATACGACGGCGTAAGAGACTTATGTCAGTTGTATCTTAGCCAAATTTCGGCGTATCTTGCTTTCTGAATACAGAAAGAAGATACGCCGGCGCATGCTAGACATTACGCGGCCTATCAATAGATACGCCGACGTAATCTGTTTCTGAATCCGGGCCATTGTGTCTCATCGAAAAAATACTGTCCGTGATACTTTTTTTATTTGCACTAACATACAATTTTTCAAGACAATCACGTCAAGTATCGTGGGCCAGATTCACAAACGAGATACGACGGCGTATCTACTGATACGCCGTCGTATCTCTGTTTCTAACTATGCGACTGATTCATAGAATCAGTTACGCATAGCTAGCCCTAAGATCCGACAGGTGTAATTGAATTACACTGTCGGATCTTAAGGATGCAATTCTAGGCCGGCCGCTAGGTGGCGAGGCCATTGCGGCCGGCGTAGAATATGCAAATGAATACTTACGGCGATCCCCGAACGTCCCGAACGGCCCGTCGATCTAACTCTACGTCGTTTCCGTCGAGTTACGCCGCGTAAGACTAGGGGTGAGCCCTAGTTGTCTTAAGCCATGTTAAGCATGGCCGTCGTTCCCGCGTCGAAATTTAAACATCAACGTCGTTTGCGTAAGACGTCCGTGAATGGCGCTGGACGCCATTTACGTTAACGTCTAAGCAAATGACGTCGGTGCGACGTCAGTTAGCGCAATGCACGTCGGGTAATTTACCCGACGGAGCATGCGCAGTACGTCCGGCGCGGGAGCGCGCCTAATTTAAATGGGACTCGCCCCATTCGATTGGGCCCGCCTTGCGAAGGACGGATTTAGGATACACCGCCGCAATTTTTCCAAGTTAGTGCCCGATCCACAAAGCACTTACCTGGAAATTTGCGGCGGTGTAACTTAAATCGGAAAAGTTAAGTTGCGCCCGGGCTACGTGAATCTGGCCCTGTGTCTCATAGAGAGATAGAACAGGCTATAGCTGCCACAGTGCAATTCATTTTTTTTTTAATAATTTACTCAAGGGTTAAAAATAAATAAAAAAACGGCCATGTGTATAATAACCAGAATGCAGTTTTCAATTTTTTTGGTCAATTTGCCGGCTGATGATAAAAAAACAACAAGGCATTTATTAAAAAGCGTACCAAACAAAAAGTCCTATATTTCCTTAAAAACTGTTAAAAAAAATATTAAGGTTGGCAAACTAATCATAAAGGGCCAGATTCACATAGAACTGCGGCGGCGTAACGTATCGTAGATACGTTACACCGCTGCAAGTTTTCATCGCAAGTGCCTGATTCACCAAGCACTTGCATGAAAACTTACGCCGGCGGGCTCCGGCGTAAGCCCGCGTAATTCAAAGGGGCGTGTGCCATTTAAATTAGGCGCGCTCCCGCACCGGACCTACTGCGCATGTTCCGTTTTGAAATTCCCGCGCGAAGTGACGTCAATTTTTTAAACGGCGACGTGCGTAGCGTACTTTTGTATTCCCGGACGTCTTACGCAAGAATTTTTTTTTTTTAAATTTCGACGCGGGAACGACGGCCATACTTTATACAGCACATACGTGGGCTGTGTAAAGTTAGGGCAGGTTAAACAACGACTAAAATTGCGACAGGAAACTAGACTAGTGACGACGTACCGAACGCGAAAAACCGTTGTGGATCGCCGTAAAACCTCATTTGCATACCCAACGCTGGAATACGACGCAAACTCCACCCAGCGGCGGCCGCGGTATTGCATCCTAAGATCCGACAGTGTAAAACAATTACACATGTCGGATCTAAGGGCTATCTATGCGTAACTGATTCTATGAATCAGTCGCATAGATACTCTGAGAGATACGACGGAGTATCTGAGATATTCCGTCGTATCTCTGCTGTGAATCTGGGCCAAAGGGCTAGATTCACAAATGAGATACGACGGCGTTTCTCCTGATACGCCGTCGTATCTCTGTTTCTATCTATGCGACTGATTCATAGAATCAGTTACGCATAGATATCCCTTAAGATCCGACAGGTGTAATTGTTTTACACTGTCGGATCTTAGGATGCAGTACCGCGGCTGCCGCTGGGGGGAGTTTGCGTCGTAAACCAGCGTCGGGTATGCAAATTAGGAGTTACGGCCGATCCACAACGTTTTTTCGCGTTCGCTACGTTGTCCGTAGTCAAGTTTCCCGTCGCAAAGTTAGTCGTTTTTTTGATGCCCTAACTTTAGTCAGCAAGTGTATTGCTGTCTAAAGTATGGCCGTCGTTCCCGCGTCGAAATTCAAAATTTAACGTCGTTTGCTTAAGCCGTCCGCGAATACGGAAGTACGCTACGCGTGTCGCCGTTCAAAAAAATGACGTCACGGCGCGCAAAGCACGGCGGGAGTTAATAAACGGAACATGCGCAGTAGGTCCGGCGCGGGAGCGCGCCTAATTTAAATGGCACACGCCCATTTAAATTGGCCCGCCTTGCGCCGGAGGCCGCCGGCGTAGTTTTCATCGCAAGTGCTTGGTGAATCAGGCACTTGCGATGAAAAATTGCAGCGGTGTAACGTATCTAGGATACGTTACGCCGCCGCGATTCTACGTGAATCTGGCCCAAAGTTACTTTTGAGTTACCCGACACATAATGACGCTGCTAAATTTAATCTGGGCATCTATGCATGGTCATGACATGGTTACCTCTACCAACTTTTCCTTCCCTCCTTATATTCAGCACATAATCCCCTCTGTGACACCACTTTAAGGGCGCCCATAAAGAGGCAGATATTTAACTTGGGCCTCTTTTACAGGGAACAAAATGGGACTGCGATCCCTATGAGGCATCTCAGGCACTAAAGGTTGCAAAGACGCCCCCATGAAAACCTGAGCTGGGTCAAATGCAAACAAAATAAATTCCCCCCCCCCCCCATAGCCAATGTATTGCCTCCATGGGCTCTGATGACCTACCTTGGCAATATTCTGCAGGGTTCTCCTGGTCCAGATCTTTAGTAGACATAGTGAAAGATGTATTTTCCTCTAAGCAGGCTGCTTGCCCCTGAAACACACGCATTTAGTACACATTAGTCACTGTACATCCACTTACATTGCCTCATATGATATTCTGTGAGTTGATCATTACCATGTCTGTCTGTAGGCGCCCTCCCCTCTTGTCCTCGGGGACCCTTTCAACCTGTCCTCAGGTCTCTGACAAGTCAGAGATGTGCCAGGCCTGTGGAGAAGTTTGGCATTTCCTTCTGGCATGGGGAAGCTCAGATGTTTGAGCGAGGATAGTGCTAATGGAGAAGGCAGTGATCTCAAGCTGACCTGCCTAGCCCCTGTGCCCTGGCGGGCATCCAGTTATGCAGCGGGAGGCTTTGTGATTCTGCAGGATAAGGAGCGGAGAGGGTTTTTCCAGATGTACTCAGCTTCTAAAATCTTTTCCTTCATTAGTGAGGAATTACAGAAATGGATGCTTGGCAAATGAAATAGTTAAAGGAGATGTAAAGCCTAACTGTATGACATTCAGTGTGTGTGTGGGGGCACACCAATACAGTGATCAATGCTAAAAATATGCACTGTCACTGTACTAATTAATGATACTGGCTGGAAAGGGGTAACACATCTAGGGCAAACTATGGCCCTCCAGCTGTTGCAGAACTACAAATCCCATGAGGCATTGCAAAACTCTGACATTCACAGACATGACTAGGCATGATGGGAATTGTAGTTCCTGAAGACCTGGAGGGTCGTAGTTTGAAGACCCCTGATCTAGGGCAATCAAGAGGTTAAATGTGTACCAGTGTTTGTGCTATGTATGGTGCATTTACTAAGGGAAAATCCATCACTTCCCCCCTGTCAGGACGGAGCTCTGCCTTGTTTACATAGGCAGAGCCCCACTTTGTGTGCTTTCCCGACGATCTGCGGGTGCACGCAGACATCCATTGGCCGTCACCCCCTGATCGGCTTCAGAGCACTTTTTGCGTTCGCTTTAACTGACAATTTCGTGGTCGTGCGACGCTGTACCCAAATAAAATTGACGTCCTTTTTTACCCACAAATAGAGCTTTCCTTTGGTGGTATTTGATCATCTCTGTGGTTTTTATTTTTTGCGCTATAAACAAAAAAAGAGCGACGATTTTGAAAAAAAAGCAATATTTTTTACCTTTTTCTATAATAAATAGCCCCCACAAAAATATAAAAAAAAACATCAGTTTAGGCCGATAAGTATTCTTCTACATTTGGTAAAAAAAAAAAAAAAAACGCAATAAGCGTATATCGATTGGTTTGTGCAAAAGTTATAGCGTTTACAATATAGGGGATAGTTTTATGGCATTTTTCTATTATTCTTTTTTTTATTAGTAATGGTGGCGATCGGTGATTTTTATCATGACTGCGACATCGGACACTTTTGACACTATTTTGGGACCGTTGTCATATAAAAATGCACTGATTACTGTGTAAATGACACTGGCAGGGAATGGGTTAACCACTAGCGGGCGAGGAAGGTGTTAAGTGTGTCCTAAGGAGTGATTCTAACTGTGTGGGGGCTGAGCTACAAGTGACACGACATTGATCACTGCTCCCGATGACAGGGAGCAGTAGATCACTGTCCTGTCACTAGGCAGAACAGAAAAATGCCTTGTTTACACAGGCATCTCCCCGTTCTGCCTCTCCGTGACACGATCGCTGGACACCGGCGGACATCGAGTCTGCGGGTCCCGCGGGCACGATCACGGAGCATGCGGCAGGGGCGCGCGCACGCCCTTACGACGGCAAATTGAAAGCAACAGACAACGCGCAGCCGTGCCATTCTGCCGATATATATCTACAGGAGGCAGTCGGCAAGCGGTTATTATTGCAGGGCTGTAGGAACAGAAGTGCCTAGGCACACTCACATCCTACATATTTCTTTTAAATCTATACCATGCCAAATCTTCACTTTTTGAGTTTGATTCCATTTTTAAAAATGTTATGCCGCGTACACACGATCATTTTTCGGGTTGTAAAAAATGACGTTTTTTTTTAAATATCATTAAAAACGATCGTGTGTGGGCTTCGGAGCATTTTTCAGGTTCTGAAAAACGGACAATTTTTTTTCCGAACATGCTCTATTTTTTAGCGACGTTTTTAACGGTGTCGTTTTTCGGGTTGTAAAAAATGGTCGTGTGTGGGCTTTAACGACGCATGCATGCTCAGAAGCAAGTTATGAGACGGGAGCGCTCGTTCTGGTAAAACAACCGTTCATAATAGAGTAAGCACATTCATCACGCTGTAACAGACAGAAAAGCGTGAATCGTCTTTTACTAACACAAAATCAGCTAAAGCAGCCCAAGGGTGGCGCCATCCGAATGGAACTTCCCCTTTATAGTGCCGTCGTACGTGTTGTACGTCACCGCGCTTTGCTAGAGCATCGTGTCGCAGGGCCGCCATCAGGGGGGTACAGGCAGTACACCTGTAAGGGGCCCGGATGGCAACCCCCTTTAAAATAAAAAAAAATTTAAAAAAACATTTTTTTTTTTAGGGGTCCGGAGGTCCCCAGGGGCCCGGAGGCCTACAGGGCCCCAGGTGGCAACTCCCCTTTTTTTATTTATTTTTTATAAAAAAATAAAACATAAATTAATATTTTTTTTTTTATTAAAGGGCCATTTTTTTTTTAGAGGTCCGGAGGTCCTTTTTATAAAAAAAAGAAAAAATTCTAATATATTTTTATTTTATTATTTATTAAAGGGCCAATTTTTTTTGGGGGGGGGGGGTACGGGGGGCCCGGAGATCCCCAGGGCCCCGGATGACAACCCCACTTTTTTTTATATATTTTTTTTAAATATATATATATATATATATATATATTTATTTATTTATTTATTATTAAAGGGCCCAGAGGTCCCCAGGGCCCCGGATGGCAACCCCCCTTTTTTTTTTATAAAAAAAGAATAATTTTTATTTATATTATTTTATTTCTTTTTTTTCCCTTTATATATATATATATATATATATATATATATATATATATATTAAAGGGCTCAGAGGTCCCCAGGGCCCCATGTGGCAAACCCCCTTTTTTTTTATTTTTTATAAATGTTTATTTTTTTATTTTTGTTTTTATATATATATATATATTATTAAAGGGCCCAGAGGTCCCCAGGGCCCTGGATGGCAACCCCCCCCCTTTTTTTTAAATAAATAATTATTTATTTCTTTTATATATATTTTTTATTTATTTTTATTAAAGGGCCCAGAGGTTTCTTTTTTTTTATTATTATTAAAGGGCCCAAAGGTCCCCCTTTTTTGTAAGGCAGCACAACCCCCCCCCCCCCGGTTCTCTGCTTCAGGGGGCCCATGCCTGAAGCTGTGTAAGGGGCCCAATAATTCCTGATGGCTGCCCTGATCGTGTGTAGGCAACGTCGTTTTAATGATCAAGTTGAAAAAAAAAAATTTTTTCTAAAGCCTGAAAAACATAGTTTTTTACAACCCGAAAAATGATCGTGTGGTTACGCGGCATTACAGAACAAAAAGTTGCTTTAGGAGATTCTGCCGCCACCCTAGCAGCCAATCAAAGTCTTTCTTGCATTTGAAGGGTGAGCTGTGGCTGTTCCATAGACAGTTACTTCCACATTATGGCTCACCATCACACTTTATCCTTGTCCTTATGGACTTCATCCATATGTTACGAGATAGGACCGTGCAGATTGTACTATTATCTTTAAATTACTTAAAGCTGGCTGCATTTTGCTGGGTTAATCGGAAATATTGCATGTAATCCAAGAGCTCAGCGGTCCCGCAAATCCATGAATGATGTAGATGAGTCTTGTTTAATACAAGTTCATGTCGAGGATTAAAGTCGGGGGCCATAGGTTTACCCCCCCGGAGGACTTTATTGTGACCAAATAGAGACCTTTAATTCTGTAATTACTGTCACTCTGAGGAAGAGGCACATTGCACATCAATGTGTAAGGAATAATATTATTACAACACAACTGTATTTAAAAACAAATTTTAAACCATAAACACAATTCACATTACATTACATTTACATTAAACATAGACCAAAGTTCATGTTTAACCACTTCAGATCCGCGCTATTGACAAAAGACGTCAACAGCGCAGCTCTCAAGTGCCAAGTGGACGTCTTTGGACATCTTTTTAAAAGCATTACCCGCGTGCGCCTCTGGGGGGCGCGCAGCGGGTAAACACTGTCCTGGCGCATCGCTGGGAAGCCGATGTGTGTACCTGGCGGCCGCGATGTCCGCCGGGTACATGCGATCGTCAGGAACACAGCAGGGACGTGGAGCTCTGTGTGTAAACACAGAGCTCCACCTGCTGTCAGAGGAGAGAGGAGACCGATCTGTGTCCCTTTACATAGGGACACAGCATCGGTCACCCCCCTCCCCCCGTCACCCTCCCCCACACAGTTAGAACGCACCCAGGATACACATTTAACCCCTTCCTCACCCCCTAGTGCTAACCCCTTCCCTGCCAGTCACATTTATACAGTAATTAGTGCATTTTTATAGCACTGATCGCTGTATAAATGTGAATGGTCCCAAATTTGTGTCAAAAGTGTCCGATACGTCCGCCGCAATATCGCAGTCCCAATAAAAATCGCAGATCGCCGCCATTACTAGTAAAAAAATAATAATAAAAAAAAATCATAATTATGTCCCCTATATTGTAGGCGCTTTAACTTTTGCGCAAACCAGACGCTTATTGCAATTTATTTTTTATTTTTTACAAAAATACGTAGAAAAATACGTATCGGCCTTAACTGAGAAAAAAAATATAAAAAAAAAAAATGGGATATTTATTATAGCAACAAGTAAAAAATATATATATTTTTTTTTAATTTTCGCTCTTTTTTTGTTTATAGCGCAAAAAATAAAAAACGCAGAGGTGGTCGAATACCACCAAAAGAAAGTTCTATTTGTGGGAAAAAAGGACACCAATTTTGTTTGAAAGTCACGTCGCACGACCACGCAATTGCCAGTTAAAGCGACTCAGTGCAGAATCGCAAAAAGTGCTCTGGTCAGGAAGGGGGTAAATTCTTCTGGGGCTGAAGTGGTTAAGAACTTGGGGCCAGATTCAGAGAAAAGATACGATGGTGTATCTCCTGATACGCCGTCGTATCTCTGAGATACGATTGTCGTATCTATGCGACTGATTCATAGAATCAGGTTACACATAGATAGCCCTAAGATCCGACAGGTGTAACTGTGTTACATCGTCGGATCTTAGGCTGCAATTCTAGGCCGGCCGCTAGGTGGCGAGGCCATTGCGGTCGGCGTAGAATATGCAAATGACTAGTTACGGCGATTCACGAATGTCCGCAAAGCCCGTCGATCTAAATTTACGTTGTTTCCATAGCGATAGGCGTCGTAGAGTTAAGGCTGCCTCCTAGGTGGTCTAAGCAATGTTAAGTAGGGCCGTCGTTCCCTCGTCGAAATTTAAAATTTATTTTGCGTAAGTCGTCCGTGAATGGCGCTGGACGCCATTTACGTTAACGTCAAACCAATGACGTCCTTGCGACGTCATTTAGCGCAATGCACGTCGTGTAATTTGACGGACGGAGCATGCGCAGTACGCTCGGCGCGGGAACGCGCCTAATTTAAATGGTGCCCGCCCCATTTGAATTAGGCGGGCTTGCGCCGAGCGGATTTACGTTACACCGCCGCAAGTTTAAAGGTAAGTGCTTTGTGAATCAGGCACGTACGCTGTAAACCTGCGGCGGTGTAACGTAAATGGGATACGTTACGCCGCCGCTGCGCAACGTAATTCTTTCTGAATCTGGCCCTTGATGTCTATTGCAACATCCAATTAAAATACCACCCTAAATATATATTTGTCAAAAAAAGATTAGCCGGACTATTTTCCACGGTCTGTGTGACTAGAACTCACCCTCGTAAAAGTGTCTTGTTCCCATTAGTCAAAATATATTTGAGATGGTTTTCATTTTCTAGGGAGAAGAGATGTAATCCTATCTCAGGTTTTATAGATCTTTCCAAAGTCTTTTTAAATCAGTGTGAATGGGCAATTTTCCCACACCCTGATAAGTGGGTGAGTGCTGAAAATAGCCATCGCCCTGTAACCTCATCAGCCTTCACGTCTGCGGACATGTGATACGTCAAATTCAAGTGATTTCAATAGGCCAAACTTGGTGATGACTACGAGACTGCGAAGTGACAGCAGCCCCTGCAATCAGCCAATACAGTGCTGTGCAAAAGTTTTAGGCAGGTGTAAAGAAATGCTGTAAAATAAGAATTTAGGCCCGGATTCAGAAAGAATCGCGTATCTTCAGGCCGGCGTAGCGCATCTCATATGCGCTACGCCGTCGTAACTTAGTCAGCCGAGTACCGTATTCAGAAAGAACTTGCGCCCGAAGTTACGGCGGCGTAGCGTATATGGGCCGGCGTAAGCCCACGTAATTCAAATGATCCAGGCAGTGGGCGTGTTTTATTACAATGAGCCGTGACCCCATGTAAATGAGTTGCCGATCGAACGGCGCATGCGCGCACATGCTCAGAGTCACGTCGCAAATACTCCCCAAGATACGTCGGCTCAATGCTTTGTCGACGTGAACGTAACTTACGCCCAGCCCCATTCACGTACGACTTACGCAAACGACGTAAAATACGACGCTGTTCCGACGCTTCCGACGTCCATACCTTAACATAACTTACCCCTGCTTTATGAGGGGTAAGGTTACGTCGGACCGACGCCTTACGTAAACGGCGTAGCTAAATTCAACGGGCGCAAGTACGTTTCTGAATCGGCGTATCTACCTCATTTGCATATTTGACGCGGAAATATACGGAAGTGCCCCTAGCGGCCAGCGGAAATATGCACCCAAGATACGACGGCGCAAGAGACTTACGTCAGTCGTATCTTGGAGATAGTCAAACGTAAATGCCTTTCTGAAAAGGCGTAAAGATGCGACGGCGCAGATTTGGACTTACGACGGCGTATCTGGAGATACGCCGTCGTAAGTCCTTTCTGAATCTGGCCCATATTGTTTATTTTTATCAATTTACAAAATGCAAAGTGAGCGAACAGAAGAAAAAATGTAAGGCTGGGTTCACACCATCGCTGCATGCGGCTCCCAGCAGGGGTCCGGCGGCGGCGGTGCGTCCTGGTTCACCGCTGAATTTGGACCTGGAACGAACCAAAAAGACACACAGGGCTCCTGTGCAAATTCGCACCGGAGCCGCAGTGGGGATATATGAACCGGCTCCATAGAGACACACCTCCCAATTTTTTGAGATGGGAATGAGGGACACCTATCAGCAAAAGTATGCAGGCATAGGACACACCCCTTGCCACGCCCCCTTAAAGGAGAATTGTAAAATAAAAACAAGATTAGTTAAACCCACAAGTGCTTTTTTTTTACCACTACTATTCCTTTATATTGGCTTTTGGAATTTACAAATGCAACAATTTAGAAATCAGATGAAAGATTTAGCGCTGGGAAACACTTTTTGATAGATAAAAAGTGCCTTTTATATACATCTATATAGATCAGACCGAAATGAGGGACAAATGAGGAGGAATGAGGGACAGAGGGACATTGCTCCATATCAGGGACAGTCCCTCGAAATCAGGGATAGTTGGGAGCTATGCTTTATGACACCCATCAGATCAGGGCTGGTGCAAGGATTTTTGACACCTTAGGCAAAACCTAATTTTGCCTCTAACCCTGACTCCACCCCCTTTGCTTGGCCCATATATACCCCACCTTTTTAATGAAGCGCCCATCAAATGCAGCCTCACTAGCGCCCATCAATGCAGTCTACCAGTGCCCATCAATGCAGCCTACCAGCGCCCATCAATGCAGCCTACCAGTGCCCATCAATGCAGCCTACCAGTGCCCATCAATGCAGCCTACCAGCGCCCATTAATGCAGCCTACCAGCGCCCATTAATGCAGCCTCACCAGCGCCCATCAATGCTGTCTACCAGTGCCCATCAATGCAGCCTACCAGTGCCCATCAATGAAGCCTCACAAGCGCCCATCAATGCAGTCTACCAGTGCCCATCAATGCAGCCTACCAGTGCCCATCAATGCAGCCTACTAATGCCCATCAATAAATGTTTGTTTGCTTCCATTCATTCGGGAGTCTTCTGCCGGCGCTGCACCTCTGACACTATGTGCGAAACAAAGCGGCGGCTGCCTGCTGATACTGAGACTTAGTTGCTTGCTGCAGAGATAAGAGAGTGGGAACACCAGTGGCCAGGTGCCCTAGGCAGCAGTGCGCTCTAGGCGGCTGCCTAGTTTGCCTAGTGGTAGCGCCGGTGACTTGTCCTTAAGGTTCCCCTAACGAGAAAGATCCTTCAAGGACTGCGCAGGCGCAAACTTGCCGACGGAAATCTCCGAACCTCGCCCGGCATCCAGGCTCATTCTTTAACATCCCCGTGGATTGGAGGATGTTAAAAAAAAGAGCCAGGAGGCCGAGCGAGCGAGGACGTGAGGCCGACTGGCCACTTTCCTCTAAGTCCACGTCGCCCTGAATGCCGGCCGAGGTTCGGAGATTTCCGTCGGCAAGTTTGCGCCTGCGCAGTCCTTAAAGGAACTTTCTTGTTAGCCGGAACCATATCGGCAGATCAGATTGCGCCTGCATCCAATAGACAGGAAGTGAGGAGTCATTGCCTAAATGAGGACACGGTTCTAACCCTTCATCACTCTTTCCAAAATGGCGAAACAAGTTTTGGCTAGAGAGTTGAGAATTTCTTCTCAATGTCAGTTTGATGCGTCTTATGTGATTAAAAGTAGAGAGGCAACGCCGGTTATCCTTCTCGCAATTCATAATGCTGGGAAACCTTTCCTGGTGACAGGTCAGTATTTGACACTTGATGATATTTATTTCCTGGTCTCTGCACAAGTAACTCGAAGCACATCACTAAAAAAATGCTGATTGATTTAATGAAATTCTGAGTAACTCATCCAATCCCCGGCTTTCTAGTCATCGCTGTGACCCGAAACGCGCTGGTATAAAGCCGAAACCTCATCACAGGACAAAGTGATATCAACTGAACAAAAACTATGAATGCAAAGTTGGGATATAGACTATGAATAGTTGTAAAATCATGGAAGAAACGTAGAATATTATTGGTGGCCAGGGGCGGACTGACAACTCATGGGGTCCCCGGGCAATAGAAGATTATGGTGGCCCCCAGGCAATAGAAGATTATGGGGCCCCGGGCAATAGAAGATTATGGGGCCCCCGGGCAATAGAAGATTATGGGGCCCCCGGGCAATAGAAGATTATGGGGCCCCGGGCAATAGAAGATTATGGGGCCCCCGGGCAATAGAAGATTATGGGGCCCCCAGGCAATAGAAGATTATGGGGCCCCCGGGCAATAGAAGATTATGGGGCCCCGGGCAATAGAAGATTATGGGGCTCCTGGGCTTACAGATGGCCACCACGCCAGGAGGCAGTGCAGAGGCGGGGCAGCTAAAATCTCGGGATTTTCACATCAAAAGCATGTCAGTTTAGGACATATCGGGAAAAGATGCAAAAAAAACACAGATTTTGACATACTGTCCCTGGTTTTACTGAGCCTGGCAACCCTGATGGGGCCCCCTAGTGGCATGGGACCCTCGGGCAGTGCCCGCGTGCCTCAATGGTGAGTCCGCCCCTGTTGGTGGCTATAAACTCAAGGGACTATTTAAAGTGACTAAGTGACATGGGAAAAGTTTGGTAGGTTCTGGTAGGCTGCAATCTTTTTGCCCCCCCCCCCCCCCATCATGCAATTTTGCTCTCCACCTGATCTGAGACATACAATAAATATCAGCTAGGCTTAAAATTAGTTTAATGTATCAGATCAGTCAGTGATTGTGATTGGTTGCCAGAGGTTACAGCATATCATTACCACTTACTGACTGGTTGCTAGAGGTTACAGCACATGATTTCTTCTTGTTGATTGGTTGCTAGGGGTTACTGTACAGTAATACAGCTCACTGATTGGTTGCTAGAGGTTACAGCACATCATCTCTTCACTGCAGAGAGACATGATATACATATGAATGCCGCCTTTATTTACATAAGAAACGCTGCCGGCTTCAGCTATTTACATATGAATGCTGCCGCTATTTGCATATGAATGCTCCAGTTATTTGCATATGAATAACAGTTATTTACATGTAAACACAGGGTCTGCAGGTGAGTCATCTATACACAACAATAGGGCAGAGCTGGACAGCATTAGTAGCAACACTTCACACTGAGATATCAGGACGCAGCACAGGACTAAAACTTCAAGGGACAAGGGAATTTAAACTGGGGTAGTTGGTAAGTATGAGACAGCCAACAATGACAGAGCCCAGGGCAGCTGTCCCTTTTGCCCTGCCTTAAAGATGTCCTTAACAATTGTTGAGTCATCAGCTGTCAATGAGCTTCCCTGCTGACAGCTGAATAATAAAATAAAAAAATTGCCGGTAAAAAGAATGTAAAAAAATAAAATAAAAAATGCATGAGGTATCGTCTGAGTGAAACTAGCATGCTTTACTGCATACACAGACTTATTTTAACACTTTAACCACTTGCCGTCTGCCTCACGTACATATACGTCGGCAAAATGGCATGGGCAGGCAAAGCAAAGAACAGGTACGTTGCTTTGAATGTGCCGCCTAGCGGGCACGTGCGCCCGCCACAAGCTTCGTGATTGTGCCCGCGGGACCCGCGGACTCGATATCTGCCGGTGTCCCGTGATCGTGTCACGGAATAGCAGAATGGGGATGCCTGTGTAAACAAGGCATTTCCCTGTTCTTCCTTGTGACAGGACACTGATCTACTGCTCCCTGTCATCAGGAGCAGTGATCAATGTCATGTCACTGGTACATACCTCCCAACTTTCTGAGATGGGAATGAGGGACACCTATCAGCAAAAGTATGCAGGCATAGGGCACACCCCTTGCCACGCCCCCTTAAAAGGAGAATTGTACAAAAAAATAAGATTGGTTAAACCCACAAGTGCTTTTTTTACCACTACTATTTCTTTATATTGGCTTTTGGAATTTACAAATGCAACAATTTAGAATTCGGATGAAAGGTTTAGCGCTGGGAAACACTTGTAGATAGATAAAAAGTGAATTTTATATAAAACTATATAGATCAGACCAAAATGAGGGACAAATGAGGAGAAAGAGGGACAGAGGGACATTGCTCCAAATCAGGGACAGTCCCTCGAAATCAGGGACAGTTCCTCGAAATCAGGGACAGTTCCTCGAAATCAGGGACAGTTGGGAGGTATGCTGGTAGCCCACCCCCCACACAGTTAGAATCACTCCCTAGGACACACTTAACCGCTTCCTCGCCCCCCCCTAGTGTTTTACCCCTTCACTTGACAATAGTCCCAAAATAGAGTCCAATGTATCCGCCGCAATATCGCAGTCACAAGAAAAATCGCTGATCGCCGCCATTACTAGTAAAAAATTATACGAAAAAATGCCATTAAACTATCCCCTATTTTGTAGATGCTATAACATTTGCGCAAACCAATAAATATACGCTTATTGCGTTTCTTTTTACCAAAAATATGCAGAAGAATACGTATCGGCCTAAACTGAGATATTTTTTTTATATATATATATATATATATATATTTTGGGGGATATTTATTATAGCAAAAAGTAAAAAATACTGGGCCAGATTCATGAAAAATTGCGGCGGCGTAACGTATCCCCTTTACGTTACTCCGCCGCAAGTTTTCGTCGTAAGTGCTTGATTCACAAAGCACTTACGTGTTAACTTGCGGCGGCGTAACGTAAATCTGTCCGGCGCAAGCCCGCCTAATTCAAATGGGGTGTGTGTCATTTAAATTAGGCGCGCTCCCGCGCCGAACGTTCTGCGCATGCTCCGTGTGAAAATTTCCCGCCGTGCTTTGCGCGAAATTACGTCGCCCCGACGTTTTTTTTGAACGGCGACGTGCGTTACGTCGTTTCGTATTCCCGGTCGTCGTAAGCCATGAAAAAGCAGGCTTATGTTGGGGGAAAAACCGACTAGCGACGACGTAAGAGAATGCGACGAACGCGCGTACCTTCGTGGATCGCCGTAAACAGCTAATTTGCATACCCGACGAAGTATTGCATCCTAAGATCGGAAGGCGTACGAAGGCGTACGCCTGTCGGATCTTAGCCAAATGCCGTTGTATCTTGTTTGTGAATTACAAATTAAGATACGACGCGGCAAATTTGAAAGTACGCCGGAGTATCAGCAGATACTTTTGTATCTTTTGTATCAGAAATTTTGTTTATAGCGCAAAAAAAAACGCAGAGGTGATCAAATACCTCCAAAAGAAAGCTCTATTTGTGGGGAAAAAAAGGACGTCAATTTTGTTTGGGGTGCCACTTCGCACCACCGCGCAATTGTCAGTTAAAGCGACGCAGTGCCGAATCGAAAAAATGGCCCGGTCATTGGGCAGCCAATTCTTCCGGGGATGAAGTGGTTAAAAATGAATGGTTTTGTAAAGGGCATCGTGTTTCTGTGCCTTGCGGAAAGGGTGCGATTTTTGCGTGCGTTCCCCCAACGCTCAAAGGTGAACATACACTACAAACCACTAACCATCATCTGCTCTTTGCGTCATGCATAGATATTTTTTGTGCTCACCTAGCTGTGTTCAATTCATAAAGCGGCACAAAAACCACATCAATTAATATTAACCAATCAGATTTGAGTTTAGTGTTGTCAGATAATTGGGAGAGCTCTTCTAATTGGTTGTTATGGATTTGCAGGAATATATGCATTGCTTTATTTAAATGTTTTCTTCTAGAAAAGACTCACAGTTGAGACGGTCGGTGTGTCCAGAGCGTCGTCTGCCGCCGGTAGACGGGATTTGTCTCGCTGCGCCCGGTCGCTGCTCCCTATAGTGCGTTCTGTAAAGTCCCAGAGCTGGAATGAGGCGGCCATACGGTTCATAGAAGGGCAGCGAGTACAGACTTCCTCTGAAGGGGAATGTGGTGAGGATGGAGAGGTGGGATCAATTTCAAATCATGCTTGGAACTCCAGTCCATTGGTGGGAAAGTATTTTTTTTTGGGGGGGGGGGGGGGAGGGGGGGATCATAAAGTTTGACAGCTGCGGGCTGATCCTGTTACTGTCATCTTATGATCGCACCTGTTTTAACCCTGAAGTACACACGGTCATTTTTCAGCATGAAAAAAAAACGTTGGCCCAGATTCAAGAAGCAATTGCGCCTGTGTAACCATAGGTTACGCAGCGCAATTGCTTACTTGCTCCGGCGTTACGAATGCTCCTGATTCAGGAACATCGTAACACAGACTGCAGCCTAAAATCTGCGTGGCATAAGGCTCTTATGCCACGCAGATTTTAGGCTGCATTCTTGCGTTGACCGCTAGGGGGCGCTCCCATTGTGATCAGCTTATAGTATGCAAATTGCATACTAACACCGATTCACAATTGTTGCGCGGGCCCTGCGTACGCAAGTTACGTCGTTTTCGTACGGCGTGCTTAGCGTAAGGCTGCTCCTGCTAATAGCAGGCGCAGCCAATGCTAAGGATACCCGTCGTTCCCGCGTCGCGAAATTTGAAATCTACGTCGTTTGCGTAAGTGATTCGTGAATGGCGCTGGACGCCATTCACGTTCACTTTGAAGCAAATGACGTCCTTGCGACGTCATTTGCCGCAATGCACGTGGGGAAAGTTTCCCGACGGAGCAAGCGCTCTACGCTCGGCGCGGGAGCGCGCCTAATTTAAATGATTCCCGCCCCCGCTACTGCTCCGTGAATCGAGGGCAGCGCAAAATATTTGCGGGGCGCAGGGCAAAATCGTTGCCCTGCGCCTCCGCAAATAGAGCGCAAATGTACCTGAATCTGGGCCGTTGTTTTTCAGCATGTCCAAAAAACGAAGTTTTCCCAACTTCATCATTAAAAAGACGTTGCCCACACACCATCGTTTTTAAAAAATGCTCTAGCAAAGCGCGGTGACGTACAACACGTAGGACGGCACTATAAAGGGGAAGTTCAATGCGAAATGACGCCACCCTTGGGGCTGCTTTAGCTGATTCCGTGTTAGTAAAAGACGATTAGCGCTTTTCTGTCTGTTACAGCGCGATGAATGCGCTTACTCCATTATGAACGGTAGTTTTACCAGAACGAGCGCTCCCGTCTCATAACTTGCTTCTGAGCATGCGCGGGTTTAAAACGTTGTTTTAGCCCACACACGATCATTATTATAAATACAGATTATTATTTTTTTTAATTATATTTTTTCAAATTTTGTTATAAAATTTAGCAAACGGGTCATTTTTCTCCTTCATTGATGTACGCTGATGAGGCTGCACTGATGGACTGCACTGATGGACACCAATAGGCTGATGGGCACCAATAAGGCGGCACTGGTGGGCACCGATAAGACGACACTGGTGGGCACCGATAAGGCGGCACTGGTGGGTGGCTCTGAAGGGCATTGATAGGTGGCACTGGTGGGCAATGAGAAGTGGCACTAAAAGGTGGCATTGATAGGTGGCACTGATAGCTGGCAGTGATGGGCACTGATGGGTGGCAGTGATGGGCACTGATGGGTGGCAGTAATGGGCACAGATAGGCAGCACTGCTAGGTGGCACTGAGGAGGCATTGCTAGGTGGCACTGGTGGGGATTGATAGGTGGCACTGATAGCTGGCAGTGATGGGCACTGATGGGTGGCAGTAATGGGCACTGATGGGTGGCAGTAATGGGCACAGATAGGCAGCACTGCTAGGTGGCACTGAGGAGGCATTGCTAGGTGGCACTGGTGGGCATTGATAGGTGGCACTCTTGGGCATTGATAGGTGGCACTCTTGGGCATTGATAGGTGGCACTGGTGGGCACTGTGGGCAATTCCTTCCTCTTGGGACTGATGTCCCTTTCACATAAGCCAGTGATTGGCTGTCAGCGTGAGGAGAAAAAAAAACGATTACCGGCTTTTGTTTACCTCACATGATCAGCTGTCATTGGTTGACAGCTGATCATGTGGTAAGGGGCCAGGACCCGTGATCGGACTTGGGTGACCACAGCGTGCGCCGCTAACACCCTAATGTAATAGGCTATGCAACACCTATGACAAGAATCTTCAGATTATTGGACAGCTTCTATAAAAGTTCAGGTGGATGAACCCCAAATGATTTTTTCCATACAGGGAAAATGTACACAGAAATTCTGAACACACATTTATGCATTGCAGCAACAGGAGCGAGACCACCTTTGCTTGGTTTTCAGGACTGCCATGGAGCAGCACAGACAGTTCAATGGGAATTCATGACACTGGAGTTTCAGAGATATAAAAAAAATTGCACCCCTGAGCTAGATGATGTTGGATGTCCTCCAGCTAGGAAATGAGAGAAGCTCTATATGATTTGCTGCATCTACTAATGCACACTGTGATAAGCTCACAGTGTGCAGTGAAATCAGAGTAAGCAACTTCAGTCCAGGACAGATGCCGGTACAACTGTGCAAAAATACTTACGTGACAAATCAAACTCTTTGGGCCAGATTCACGTAGCGCAGCGGATCTATAGATCCGCTCGATCTACGTGAATTAAGATCCGCTCCCGCAAGTTTAGGAGGCAAGTGGCTAATTCACAAACCACTTACCTCCAAACTTGCGACGGCGGATCCTAAATCCCCCAGCGGAATTCAAATTCCGCGGCTAGGGGAGTGTCATATTTAAATCAGGCGCGTTCCCGCGCCGATTTAAATGCGCATGCGTCGTCCGGGTAATTTCCCCGGCGTGCATTGCTCCCACTGACGTCGCTAGGACGTCAGTGGTTGCGACGTGAGCGGGACTTGCGACGCGTGTGTTTGTGAATCGGCGTACGCAAACGACGTAGGAAAATTCAAATTCGACGCGGGTACACCGGCTATACTTAACATTGGCTGCGCCTGATAAAAGAAGGGGTAAGTATACGACGGAAAACCGCTACGGAAACGTCGTAAGAACACTGCGACGGGTCCGCGTACGTTCGTGAATTTGCGTATCTCGCTGATTTACATATTATTTATCGTAAATCAGCGGGAACGCCCCCGGCGCCATTTTTTAATTGAAAAAAATATCCGACAGTGTAACACATTGTAACACTGTCGGATCTAGCCCTATCTATGCGTATCTGATTCTATGAATCAGGCGCATAGATAGGACCAGTGTAAGTCAGAGATACGATGGTGTATCTGTAGATACACCGTCGTATCTCTTTGTGAATCTGGCCCTATCTCTTCGTTCTCCGTGATCAGGGGAACTTTTTGCCCTTTGAATGACCGTGAGAGAGGCCACGGATTCTGAACACCTTATAATACTCGGTGTCACCTCCTGAGAGTGACAGCGATAGACTCTGGAGGGAAGCCAGGAACTATATGGGAGATTCAGAGTGTCAGGGAGGTGAGGACAGAATCCCCTTTATATATACATCCATGTGACGGCCAAAATTAGATGACAATGACCCCCTTCCAGTAAGTGGCGCTTATGTTCAGGCTCTCCATTCTTGTCACCAAAGGTCATTGTGACATCAACATCTTTATTCTCTCTTCTGGTATTTACAAGAATTGAAGTCGATGAAAACCCAAATCACTAAAACCCCGTACAAGCTTTAACCCTTTCACTGCCAGAGACGTTTGTGTTTTTGCACTTTTTTACGCACGCGTTTAAAAAAATATTTTTAGGCTTGAAGTTTAGTTAAAACCCCCAAAACATTTTATATTTTCTGAAAGCAGACACCCTAGAGAATAACAGCGGTATTTCCAATGTTTTATGACACGATATTAGAAAAACAGTTATGGAAACACAACATTTTTTATTTATTTTTTGGCCACACAAACACAATATTCTACCCAATAGTTTAGTAAAATATAAAAGTGGTTGCGTGCGCACAGGGTGTGCCAGATGTGCCCAGGCACACCCTAATCACTCCCTGCAGTGCAGATTCCCCCTGCTGCCCGGTGTCCCCTCCCACAGCATAGCTGGCTTCCCTCCTCTCCCATTGGCTACTCCAGTGGGCACACATAGATGATATTTCATGATGAGTGGGGGAAAGGGTAATGTCATTTACCAGCCCCTTCCCTTTCTGAATGAACACAGTGAGAGATCCGTACCGTGTTTTTGAGCTTTCAGGAGCACACTCTAATGCAGTGTTTCTCAATTCCAGTCCTCAGGCCCCCCCAACAGGCAGGGGCGGACTGACAACTCATGGGGCCCCCGGGCAACAGGAGATCATGGGGCCCCCTGTATCCCTGCCCACACTCAAGCTATACTCACACACATCATGGGGGCACACAGCAGGGCCTAGGGGCATGAAGCGGGGCATGGGAGCAGATAGCTGGGCATGGGGCACAGAGCAGGGTGTGGGGCAGACATCAGGACATGGGGGGCCCAGAGAAGGGCATGGGGCAGACATCAGGGCATGGGGGCACAGAGAAGGGCATGGGGTAGACATCAGGGCATGGGGTAGACAGCAGGGCATGGGGGCACAGAGCAGACATCAGGGAATGGGGGCTCAGGACACATCACAGGGCCAAAGGGAGGGAATTGGGCACAGAGTGGGACATATAGTAGGGCATTGGGCACACAGTAGGACACATCAGAGAGAGAGAGAGAGCAAGGTATGGGGCAGAGAGAGAGAGAGAGAGCAGGGTATGGGGCAGAGAGAGAGCAGGGTATGGGGCAGAGAGAGAGAGAGCAGTGTATGGGGCAGAGAGAGAGAGAGAGAGAGCAGGGTATGGGGCAGAGAGAGAGAGAGCAGGGTATGGGGCAGAGAGAGAGAGCAGGGTATGGGGCAGAGAGAGAGAACAGGGTATGGGGCAGAGAGAGAGAGAGAGAGAGAGCAGGGTATGGGGCAGAGAGAGAGAGAGAGAGAGCAGGGTATGGGGCAGAGAGAGAGAGAGAGAGAGAGAGAGAGAGAGAGCAGGGTATGGGGCAGAGAGAGAGAGAGAGAGAGAGCAGGGTATGGGGCAGAGAGAGAGAGAGAGAGAGCAGGGTATGGGGCAGAGAGGGAGAGCAGGGTATGGGGCAGTGTGAGAGCAGGGTATGGGGCAGTGTGAGAGCAGGGTATGGGGCAGTGTGAGAGCAGGGTATGGGGCAGAGTGAGAGTAGGGTATGGGGCAGAGTGAGAGCAGGCTATGGGGCAGAGTGAGAGCAGGCTATGGGACAGTGTGAGAGCAGGCTATGGGACAGTGTGAGAGCAGGGTATGGGGCAGTGTGAGAGCAGGGTATGGGGCAGAGTGAGAGCAGGCTATGGGGCAGTGTGAGAGCAGGCTATGGGGCAGTGTAAGAGCAGGCTATGGGACAGTGTGAGAGCAGGCTATGGGGCAGTGTGAGAGCAGGCTATGGGGCAGTGTGAGAGCAGGCTATGGGGCAGTGTAAGAGCAGGCTATGGGGCAGTGTGAGAGCAGGGTATGGGGCAGTGTGAGAGCAGGGTATGGGGCAGAGTGAGAGCAGGGTATGGGGCAGTGTGAGAGCAGGATATGGGGCAGTGTGAGAGCAGGGTATGGGGCAGTGTGAGAGCAGGTTATGGGGCCGAGTGAGAGCAGGGTATGGGGCAGAGTGAGAGCAGGCTATGGGGCAGTGTGAGAGCAGGCTATGGGGCAGTGTGAGAGCAGGCTATGGGGCAGTGTGAGAGCAGGCTATGGGGCCGTGTGAGAGCAGGGTATGGGGCAGAGTGAGAGCAGGGTATGGGGCAGAGTGAGAGCAGGGTATGGGGCAGTGTGAGAGCAGGGTATGGGGCAGTGTGAGAGCAGGGTATGGGGCAGAGTGAGAGCAGGCTATGGGGCAGTGTGAGAGCAGGGTATGGGGCAGAGTGAGAGCAGTGTATGGGGCAGAGTGAGAGCAGGGTATGGGGCAGTGTGAGAGCAGGGTATGGGGCAGTGTGAGAGCAGGGTATGGGGCAGTGTGAGAGCAGGCTATGGGGCAGTGTGAGAGCAGGGTATGGGGCAGTGTGAGAGCAGGTTATGGGGCCGAGTGAGAGCAGGGTATGGGGCAGAGTGAGAGCAGGGTATGGGGCAGAGTGAGAGCAGGGTATGGGGCAGAGTGAGAGCAGGCTATGGGGCAGTGTGAGAGCAGGCTATGGGGCAGTGTGAGGGCAGGCTATGGGGCAGTGTGAGAGCAGGGTATGGGGCAGAGTGAGAGCAGGGTATGGGGCAGTGTGAGAGCAGGGTATGGGGCAGTGTGAGAGCAGGGTATGGGGCAGTGTGAGAGCAGGGTATGGGGCAGAGTGAGAGCAGGCTATGGGGCAGTGTGAGAGCAGGGTATGGGGCAGTGTGAGAGCAGGGTATGGGGCAGTGTGAGAGCAGGTTATGGGGCCGAGTGAGAGCAGGGTATGGGGCAGTGTAAGAGCAGGCTATGGGGCAGTGTGAGAGCAGGGTATGGGGCAGAGTGAGAGCAGGCTATGGGGCAGAGTGAGAGCAGGGTATGGGGCAGTGTTAGAGCAGGGTATGGGGCAGAGTGAGAGCAGGCTATGGGGCAGAGTGAGAGCAGGGTATGGGGCAGTGTGAGTGCAGGGTATGGGGCAGAGAGAGAGCAGGGTATGGGGCAGAGTGAGAGCAGGGTATGGGGCAGTGTGAGTGCAGGGTATGGGGCAGTGTGAGAGCAGGGTATGGGGCAGTGTTCAGGATGCTGGACACATGTACAGGGACACAGCAAGCTTTCCTTCAGATGCAGAGTAGCGCGGGAAGCGGCTGTAAACATACCTCTCGTGATGTGCTCCTCCCCGCCGGCCCCTCCTCTCTTCTCGTCCGTCCGAGGTGATGGCAAATAGAAGCACCTGGGGGTGGACGGAAGGGGGGGAGGAGCCGGCCGGAGGAGCGAATCACAAGAGGTCTGTTTACACTGCAGTCTTAGCAGGACGCAGTGATTCGGGACCCGATCTACCAGTCAGCTAGTTGTGATTGACGGGTAGATCGAAGGGGAAGCTCAGCTGTCATGGGGCCCCCTACTGGTCACGGGCCCTCGGTCCGTGCCCGAACTGCCCTATGGTCAGTCCGCCCCTGCCAACAGGTCAGGTTTTCAGGATTTCCCTCAGATGAAAAGGCTGTGGTGATTACTAAGGCAGTGAAACTGATCAAATCACCTGTGCAAAATAATGGAAATCCTGAAAACCTGACCTGTTGGGGGGGCCTGAGGACTGGAATTGAGAAACACTGCTCTAATGCAACAGTCTGCGCACACCTATGATGAGAACCTTGGCTCTCCAGGGACTTCAGGCACTTCTGATTGGCTTTTGTCAATCACAGCCAGTGAGCCAATCAGGAGACCGAGGGGGCGGGGCCAAACCACAGCTTTGTGTGTGAATGGACTGCTTGGGTGACCCCACAGTAAGCTGCTTGCTGTGGAGGCCCCTTGCAGGAGGGAGGAGCCTGGAGCACCTGCATGGGACCTGAGAAAAGGAGGATCCGGGCTGCTCTGTGCAAAAGCACTACACAGAGCAGGTAAGTATAACATGGGTGGCCGGATGAGGGAGAGATTGGGAGTGAGAGTAGTGATGTGAGTATGAGTGTGTGAGGCTTCCACACCTCCCCGCTCCCGGGCAAAATATATGCTGCCTAAGTACTGATTCCTAAATCCCGGAGATGACCACTCTAAAGGACTGCCGTGTACCTGTCTGTTATCCGCTGCTCTGACGGGATTGATCGGCTGCAATCGGAGGGATCGGAGGCTGCTGGTCGCTGAGACGCTGAGCTGTGAGCAGGCTCCCCCGGCTGTTTCCCGACTGTTCCCCGACTGACTCCCCGAGTGTTGTCCAGGGGGGGCGGCGCGAGACTCGGGTCTCTGAGACGCTACTCCCGAGATCTCGCGAGACTACGGAAACTCGCGAGTGTGCCTGTCACGCTGATCGGAGCTGGTCGGCGCTGGGGAGACGACTCGCAGAGCTGGAGGAAGGCGTTTTGCTCCACCAGGATCACTGCTGGAGAGGATAGAGGAGATCACGGAGGAGGGACATTACACTACGCGTGGAGGTACTGGTAAGGAGAAGCCTGCTCCAGCGCGCAAGTATAAACTACCTAGCGATTCCCTGGTAGCTGCATGAACATTTGGCATTTGGGATTTTGTCTTTGCGGCTCCCCTCTCTTTTTGACAGCAATAGACCATTATTATCAAAGGAACAATGAGAGCGATCTCAACTGCTGTTTAGGAAGGGGGAGAGGAAAGGAAAGGAGAGGACTTACATTCCTTGAAAAAAAAAGAGAAAAAAAAAAAAAAAAAAAATCAATTTGTTTTCCTACTGTGTGGACTGAGACTTTGAATACATATAAAGTCTGTTGGTTGCTGTTCTCCTTTATAGCGAGGTTCGGGACCCAACTGAGCCACTGAGAGCGGGGGAAAGATCCCAGGGCTATTATTAGAGTTACCAGAGGACTGCATAGAGGCAAAGTGGAAAGAGCCACATTGTATGCGAGGGTATTGGTAAGGAGACAACTCCTGAAGCACGCAGGGGCAAGTATCCAATGCTCTCTGGTGGTTCTCTGCGCTTATTGCCCATTACATTAGAAACAGTGTGAATCTATGTGTTTCCTCCCTATTAACAATAGACTATCTTCTGATACGGGGTCCTAGATAGTCTTTGGGAGCCCCTGGGAGACTTGTCCCCCCCCCCCTTCTTTTTTAATATAGTTGGGATATTCTCTTTTGTATCTCCCTGTCCTTTTTTTTTTTTTCTCCTCCATGTTTACCATGACTAATAAACGCGGGCCTGAGGATCAGCAAAACTTAGAGGGAGCCCCTACCACACGGTCTGCTAGGGGAAAGGAGAGGGGTGGCCAGGCTGCAGCGGCTAAGCTGGACCGTTTCTTTCATCCATCTCAGCCCATATCCCAAACACCCACTAAAGGAGGCCCATCACCACCAGCTATACAGCCCAAGGGCTCCGTGGGTTCATCGGGGGTTAGGAAAAGTCAGGGGTCGGTGGTCTCTAAATCAACTAACCCCACAAATTTAACTGGGACTAAAGCCTCGACTACTACTAAAGGACTTGGGGGGGAGGTACATGGAGCTGCGTCTGCATTGGCCACGCTTACGATACCTGATCATACTACCGTACCCGGCCCTGAACTAGTAGAAGACCCCACATTGAGGGATGTCCTGCGAGCTGTCAATGACTGTAAACAATACATGGTGGGCTTTGATAATCAGTTAAAGAACCTGAGTGATGAGCTTGTCTCAATACATCAGGATATATGCAAAACTGTTGAAAGAGTTACCACCCTGGAAGAACGGGTGAGTACGGTGGAGGATACCCTGTATCCCTTTGAGAAGGAACTCAGGGGTCTACAGGAGAAAACGAATCAACAAGCAGCCAAATTGGACGAAATCGAGAACAGACTTCGAAGGAATAATGTCCGAGTGATCGGTCTTCCGGAACGGAGTGAGGGGTCCAACACTATATCCTTCATGGAGGGCTGGCTTAGGGACATTTTCGGCCCAGCCACGTTCTCGTCCTTTTTCTCTATTGAAAGGGCTCATCGGGTTCCTTTCAAACCCCCGCAGGAAGGAGGCGCCCTAGATCATTACTTTTTGAGTTCTTCTATTATGGCGACAAAGTCACTCTGCTCCAAAAAGCCAGGGAAATGGGAGATATCATGTATAAGGGAGTGAGAATTTCCTTTTACCCCGATTTCTCTCCTGATTTGCAAAAACGCAGAGCCGAATTTACGCAAATAAAACGTACCCTACAGCACCACAAGGTGGCATATGCCTTACAGTACCCGGCCCGGTTACGGGTTACAGCCCTGGGCAGGACTTTTTTTTTCAACTCACTGGCAGAGGTGGCACAATGGCTGGAGGCAAACAGCAAGGATCTCTAGACATTAATACAACATAACTATATGTCTCCCCTTTTTTTTTTTTTTTTTGAAGGGACACTCTCTTTTTTTTTTTTTTTTCTTTCTTAGGTAGTAGCTATGCTACCGAAATAATTTCCCTTTTTTCTCTCTCACAACTTGATCGTTTACAAAAGGAGAAAAACACTATAAGATGAATAACACTATAAAGACTCACTATTTTGTGGGGGTTTTTCCTTTTTTTTTTTTTTTCCTCTCTCACAATTTGATTGACTACACAAGGAGAATAATACTACAGAATAACAACACTATAATGACCCACTATTTTGGGGGGGGGGGGTGTTTCATTTATTTATTCATTTTTTTTTTTTTTCGTTTTGTTTTTTTTATTAGAGGGGGAAGGGGAGGGGGGAGGGGGAGGTTTTTGAAGACAAGGAAAATATATCTAAAAAAAAAATTTCTTTTGGGGGGGGGGGGGGGTAAAAACCTTTTTCTTTTTTTTTTTAGGGAGGGTGTGATACGTACCTATTGTCACTTACTGTTACTTATATAGCCATACAATGTTCACTGGTATATTGCCAATGATCTCAATCTGTTTGAGTTTTTAAGTCCTTATATCTACAGACAATTAGCTTGTTTGTTTTTTTTTTGTTTTTTTATAGTTCGATTGGGTATACAAGAAAATTTGCACTATAAGATTAATGGCACTAAACATTTCACTATTTTGAGGTTTTCTCTTCTTGCTACAGGGAGAGGGAGAGGGGGTAGGTGGTGGGGGAGGGGGGAAGGAGGGGGACCCTTCCTTTTTTTGTAAGGGGATGGGGGTTATTTGGGTTATAGAGGGTGTAGTTTTGAATTGATTGACACTTTATTTTTTTATAGTTGTATTATGCTTATTTATATATTATTAGAGGTTCCAGTCTGCCTGAGCTATCACATAGACAGATAATTGGTTTACCCAACTAACTGGGGGGTGGGGGTGTACTATGTTCACTCTTATTATGCTAATGACTCCAATTTATGTAGGTTGATAAATTGATTGATAACTGGATTAATTTGATCAACTGTGGAGTCCCTCTTCTCCTTTCTTCTTTTTCATTTCCCCTCCCCTTTTTCCTTTTTTTTTTTTTTTTCTTTTTCTTCTCTCTTTGGGGAGGGGGGGAAAGCAGATATTCTCTTTTCCGACCCTGAGAGATGGAGGCTCGGAATTTGACTAGGGAGATGGGGGTGGGGGGGGAGATGAGAGGTTCTCGCTTCTCTGCTGAGGGAGAGAGGTGAATAAGTGTGAGAATGGGAGTATGGTTGCGGTTAGGTGAGGGTGGTGAGGCCACAGGTGAAACCCTACGGGGAAGCCCAGGTGGGCAGGGGGAAGGGGGGATTGGGGAGGGGGGAGGTTGGGAGGGGGGAGGGGAAAAGTGGGAGGGAATTTTGGGGGAAAGAGGTATCTTGGTCATCATAGAGGAGAGGAGAGGTCTTGGTTTTGTTAAGTGGCAGAGGGATAGGGAAAGAGAGAGAGAAGGGGATGAGAAAAAAATCGGCTGCTCTATGTTATGCTATCTTATTTTATGTCATTGCTACTTTATTTAGTCCATGGCTTTGAGGATTAAATCATGGAACGTACGAGGGCTAGGGGACCCCACTAAGAAAGCACTGGTGCTGGCTTCAATGGAGGGAAGGGGGCCAGGGATACTCTGTTTACAGGAGACACACCTGACCAAGGACACGATGACCCAGCTGGGTCTACGAAAATTCCCGTTCCGCTACCATTCTGTACACTCCTCATATTCGAGAGGAGTGAGCATAATGGTGGGGAAAGGTGTACCATTTACATGTGAGAGAAGTTTGATAGATGAGCAGGGGCGGTATGTGTTCCTGGCCTGCTCTATTGAAAATAAGCAGTATATTCTTGCTAATATCTATATCCCCCCTCCATTTAAGTTTGATGTCTTACAGAAATTAGTGGAATTTATGTTGGACAAAAACTGACACTCCCTTAATAGCAGTGGGTGACTATAATGAAGTGCTAGATAGAGCCTATGACAGATTCCCCTCGACAAACGATCCAAATATGAAACAAGGGAGCCGACTGGCCCATTTTCTGGATGAGATGGGATTAAAGGATATTTGGCGTACTCGACATCCTTGTATCCGACAGTATTCTTGTCTATCTAGCTCCCATGCCACTTTGTCCAGAATCGACATGGCCTTGGGAAACGAGTTGGCTCTGGGCATGGTTGAGAAGATAGAATATGGGCCAAGGGGAATCTCAGACCACTCACCATTGGACTTAGTGATTAGGAGGAGTAAGAGCACCTCTCTAAGAGAGTGGAAAATTAGTCCATACTGGCTTGAGCTATTGGGAGACTCACAGGAGCTGTTGAATAGCCTGAAAGAATATGTCGAAATAAACACAGGCTCAGCAAAGCCTGGAGTGGTCTGGGATTCGCTGAAGGCTTACTTGAGGGGTTTGCTGATCCAGAGAGTGGCAAGAGTACAGAGAGAGTCTAGGGCATGGGAGGAGGATCTTAGAAGTGAAGTGATGGTAGCTGAACAAAGATATATTGAGACCCCGTCCCCAAGCAGGCAAAGAGAGTGGCTCGACAAACAGAAGGTTTATAAAATGGCTACCATGAGAAAGGCAGAGAACCATCGAATATTTCAAAGACAAACCCAATTTGGGGAGGGGGAGAAAGTGGGACGAGTATTGTCCCTGCTGACTCGGGCCAACTCCCCCTCTTCAAATATTCTGGCAATTAGGTCTCTAACAGGTGATATTTCTACGGACGGTAGCGAGATAAGACAAATATTCCACGGCTTTTATAAATCTCTCTATAAGTCAAGGGGAGGAAAAGAAGGAATGGAAACCTTCTTCCAGGGAATTCCAGCTCCAACACTGTCAGATAAAGATAGGGAAAAGTTGGATTCTCCAGTTACATTGGAAGAACTACAGTTGGCAGTAGCGGGGATGTCCAGCCACAAATCACCTGGCCCGGACGGGCTCCCAATAGAGATCTACAGGCGCTTTGGTGAAGCTTTGCTACCAGAATTGCTTCAGACATTGAAAAGTGCTTTTTTGGAAGGGCAGCTTCCCTCCTCCATGATGGAGGCAACGATTGTTGTAATCCATAAAGAGGGAAAGGATAAACTAGACCCGATCTCCTACCGTCCAATATCATTGCTCTGTACAGACGCAAAAATTCTAGCCAAAGTACTGGCAGATCGCTTAAAAGGGTGCATTGAGAGCCTTATCCACTCTGATCAATCAGGGTTCATCCCAAACAGGTCAACTAGCAAAAACATCAGAAGAGCCTTCTTAAATATACAGATTCCCATTGACAATGAGGGCCCTAGAGCTCTGCTGGCATTAGACGCCGCTAAAGCTTTTGATAGCATCGAGTGGCCATACCTATGGAAGGTATTAGAAAACTTTGGATTTGGCCCAACATTTATTAAGTGGGTCAAACTCCTATACAGCGAACCACGAGCAAAAATTAAAATCAACGGTGAAGTCTCAGATATATTTGAGCTCGAGAGAGGGACGAGACAGGGTTGCCCCCTTTCACCGCTTCTGTTCGCACTGGCTATGGAACCCCTTGCTATCAAAACCAGATTAAATAAAGACATACAGGGGTTTAGAAGGGGTATAGAGGAGGACAAGATATCGCTCTTTGCGGACGATGTCCTGTTTTTTATAGGAAATGTGGATAGCTCGTTAACTAAAGTGGTCCAAATGGTTAAGGAGTTTGGAAGATTCTCGGGACTAAGTGTCAATTGGGATAAGTCGGCCCTACTCCCAATAGATCCGTTGGGGGAACAGACAATTGCCGAAATGCCCCAGCTGAAAATATCAAAAAAATTGAAATATTTGGGGGTTTGGATTACTAGTGAAGTCAAGGAGTACACCACTAATAATATAGCTCCACTATTGTTGAGACTGAGATTAAAGAAGGATGTCTGGGGCCGCTTCCCCCTCTCTGTAGCTGGGAGATGCAACCTGATAAAAATGATCTGGCTACCCCAGATACTATATGTTCTTCACAACTCTCCAATTTGGGTGAACCAAATATGGTTCAAACGAATGGAAACATTATTCAGGGAGTTAATGTGGAAGGGAGGCCAGGCCAGAATTAGACTGCAGACTATGCAGCTCCCGGTGAAGGAGGGGGGGATGGCGGTCCCACACCCTAGAACATATTTTCTGGCATCTCAGTTGCAACACATGGTGGGTTGTGGTATTCAAAATCCGGGTAACAACGACTTTAGATTAATCCTATTAAGGTCCCCACATAAAATCTTAATAGAAGCCCTGGAAGCAAACTCGCTTCGCCATCAGTGCCCAACTGTAAAGCTAATCAACAAAGTGTGGCAAACTACTAAAGCTTTGCTGGGATATACTGGTGTAACTGAGTATGCCCCCCTTGGGCACAATGAAAACTTGACAGAACTTAAAGATATTGAAATCCCTAAGATCTGGGAGAATCAGGGAATAACATGGCTATTACACATGTACGAGGGAAACTTAATCAAAACGTTTTCGAAATTGAGGGGTGAATTCAACATACCAAATAAAACATTCTTCAATTATCTACAAGTCAGGCACGCCCTCCAAACCCAGTTTAAGATTCATCCAATGGTTAGGACCCATACCCCTGTGCTTCTTAAAATGATTCAGACTAACATCACAAAAGGTCAAATCTCTGTACTGTACGGGAAATTGGGGGCTAAAGCCATAAGTCAAACCGGGGTCTCTAAAAGCCGAGAAAGGTGGGAAAGAGACATTGGATTGTTAACCTCTGAGCAGTGGAACCAAATCTTACAGAGAGGAACATTGGTGTCAATTGCCCCAGCACAGAGATTGTCCCATCTATTCCTACTGCACAGGGTCTATTACACCCCTAAAAAAATGTTCGTACTAGGCTGGAATGCAAGTGATGAATGCCCCAGGTGCAAAGCAACAGGGGATTTCATCCACATGTTCTGGAGATGCCCCAAGCTTTTTAGATATTGGATAGAAGTGATAAATAGGATTAATAAAATCTTTAAGACCTCTTTAGAGCCGGAGGCCAGAACCTGCCTCCTAGGAGACATGGAAAACCATAGAATCCCTGCAGGAGCATTGGAAAGCGTGCTTAGGTGCCTTTTCCAAGCTCGGAAGCTAATAGCACAGAGATGGCAAGCGCATGTTCCTCCAACAGTCGAGAACTGGGTTGAAACCATCAATGCTCTGATTTGGTGCGAGAGGGTGGCCTTTATTAAGCAAGGAAACTACAACAGGTTTAGAAGAGTGTGGGAGCCTTGGCTGACAGAAATGGGAATATCCGTGGAGAGATAGTCTCTATAGGGGGACCACAAACCCCCCCTTATCCCAGTAGTTGGTAAAGCCGAACGACAAGGAGAAATCAATCTAATATCGCTCTCTCCAGTTCTGGACATGCTGGATTCCCTTTCCAGGTTTTTGAGATTAGACACTTTCTCCCTTTTTGTTTTCTTTCTCTCTCTTTTTATTTTCTTTTCCACTCTACTCTCTTCTCTTTTACCCCTTTGTTCAAAAGACAATGTAGACCAAGATACCTGCCTCTACTTTTTTATAACACGTCCATAATATTATTAGGGAGGGTGGGAGGGGGGAGAAGAGAGGGAGGGGATGGGGTAAATCAAGGAATTTAAATAATATATGCTTGGTTATATGTAGAAATATAATGTAATTGCACCAGACAATGTGAACTATCGATATGTAAACATATAAATCTGTAGATATGTCTATTCTTTGGAAAACAATAAAGAAAAATTAAGATAAAAAAAGTATAACATGGAGCGGTGGGGTAGGACCTGGCTGTAACCCCAGGACGAGGTACGTAGAGGTTATAGACTATACTATATGGCCCCATGTATTGGAGTTCAGCTTCCTTCCAGCGTACAGTAATCATTTCCAGCAGCTGTCCTGGCGGCAGAACAATTGCGGATATGGTGACCGTGTAATATTTATACTTGGAATATTCTGCTGAGTGTCCTGGCATGGCTTCCAGCCTCACTGATGCTTGAGCGGTATTCACAAGCTGCAGCCAGGCACATATTAGGCCCAGGCCTTTGATGAGAAGCCGGACTCCGTCCATAATGGACGCATTAATCCTGACGCCATTTTGAGGGCTTCGCTTAGAAATAGAAGTCTAATAAAGTGTAATGCATTTTTTTTTTTTTCTGTTGCAGAAACGCCAACAGGAATGAAGACATTTGTATATATGCAGAGCTGTTCATTTTGAACGCCAGGCAAATATATAATACACAAATTAATGCACTTCTGTAATCATTAATACATTATTAACTACTTAAGCTCTGGAACATTTACCCCACCCCCCCTGGCCAGGCCCTTTTTTGCGATACGGCACTGCGTTACTTTCACTGACAATTGACGGTCGTGCGACGCTTTACCTAAATAGAATTTCTGTAATTTTTTCGGACAGACCTATCTTTTTACGTCGTTTCCGTAAGTCGTACGTGAATCGGGCTTGACGTAATTTACGTTCACGTCGAAACGGCGTACTTTGGAGCAATGCACACTGGGATATGTCCACGGACGGCGCATGCGCCGTTCGTAAAAAACGTCAATCACGTCGGGTCACTAGACATTTACATAAAACACGCCCCCCTCATCCACATTTGAATTAGGCGCGCTTACGCCGGCCCATTTACGCTACGCCGCCGTAACTTAGGAGGCAAGTGCTTTGTGAATACAGCACTTGCCTCTCTAAATTGCGGCGGCGTAGCGTAAATAACATACGCTACGCCCACACAAACTTACGTCCCCCTACCGGAATCTAGCCCTATGTTTACCAGGGGCAGACTGACAACTCATGGGGCCCTCGGGCAATAGGAGATTATGGGGCACCCCGGGCAATAGGAGATTATGGGGCACCCCGGGCAATAGGAGATTATGGGGGCCCCCGGGCAATAGGAGATTATGGGGCCCCGGGCAATAGGAGATTATGGGGCCCCGGGCAATAGGAGATTATGGGGCACCCCGGGCAATAGGAGATTATGGGGCACCCCGGGCAATAGGAGATTATGGGGCCCCGGGCAATAGGAGATTATGGGGCCCCCGGGCAATAGGAGATTATGGGGCACCCCGGGCAATAGGAGATTATGGGGGCCCCCGGGCAATAGGAGATTATGGGGCCCCCGGGCAATAGGAGATTATGGGGCCCTCGGCAATAGGAGATTATGGGGCCCCCGGGCAATAGGAGATTATGGGGCCACACAGTACTGTATATACACACACAGTACACACACACACAGTATACATACACACACACTGAAAAGGTACTGGAGAGGCGGGGCAGCTATAACCTTGGGATTTTTAGACCAAAATGATGTCGGTAAGGGACATTTCAGGGACAGATGTAAAAAAACACAGATTTTTACATTGGTTTTACTGAAGCTGGCAACCCTGATGGAGCCCCCTAGTGGCATGGGGCCCTCGGGCAGTGCCCGAGTGCCCGAATGGTCAGTCCGCCCTTGATGTTTACTATGCTTCAGTTTGTGAATGAACAGGAAGCCGCTCAGCACAGAGCACTTCCCATTCATTCACTGTCCAGTGCAGCTGAGGCTGCAGAGAAAGACACGTGTGTTTGATCTTTGGGGTGAATACCCTAATGTAATACACTGCGCACACCTATGACAAGAATCTTTAGATTATTGGACACCTTCTATAAAAGTTCAGGTGGATGAACCCCAAATGATTTTTCCATACAGGAAAAATGTACACAGAAAATCTGAACACACATTTATGCAATGCAGCAACAGGAGTGAGACCACCTTTGCTTGGTTTTCAGTACTGCCATGGAGCAGCACAGACAGTTCCAGGGAAATTCATGACACTGGATTTTTAAAGATATAAAAATATTTGCCCATGGGTGCAAAGCCTTTAAACTGTGGCTGCCCCCCAGCATGCCCGGGCTGTGTCCGGACCCGCGCCTATACCAGGTATATGCCATTGTCACGAGTTCCTGGACATATTAGGCATGGAGAGCAGAGCTCAGCGCTGTCTGATATAAGATCAGCCCTCCCAACAGATATGTTTAGAAGGAGAGCTGCAATTTATAGAATATTTTCCCTCCAGCCAGCTGCTCCCCGGCTAACCTCTCCCCTGCAACGTCTGCCAGACCGGAATAACTGCGGCCTGAGAGGCCTGGAAACCATCACTTCTATGGGATAAGAGCCATACTGATGTGATAAGTCAGATAGGGGCAGACATATTCATTCATTACATAGGCTGGCCATAGAAAGCAGGAACACTAGATCAGAGTGGCCATGCCTGACAGCACGGCAGTCTGCTTGTTTACATCGGAAGACCGCCGTTCTGTCTCTGTGGGGAGCGATCATGGGCTGATTGGCCACAGAAGGAACCAATCAGCAGGCCCGGCGGACATCGCATCCGCCGGGCCCGCTGATTGGCTCCCCCCGTGGCCAATCAGCGTGCGATTGTGGCTCCGGCGCTCCCCCAGTGGCTATTGACAAAATCACAAAGAGGTACGTGATTTTGCGCAATAGAGCCGATTGCCGCAGTATATGTACGGCAGGTGGTCAGGAAGTGGTTAACGTGAACTGTTAGACAGGGTCAATTTGGTTGTTTTGCAGGCAGGCTGGTAAGTGTGCTGGGAAATCTTTTTTTTTGTGATGTGTGTTGCTCTTCCATGTGTACCCATACCTCCCAACTTTTTGAGATGGGAATGAGGGACACCCAGGGCTGGACTGGGACAGAAATTTGGCCCTGGACTTCATCCAGACTGGCCCACTTTGACAGGTCTCTCCCATGACGGCCGGACAACTCCTACCCCCCCCCCCCCCCCGGCCACCCAAGCCCCCTTCTCCCCCTTCACTAGCCACTAGCCGTTCTACTTTATTAGAGTAGAGAGGCTGGTACTGGTACTCTTATAGGCAGTACCAGTGGGGAAGCTATTTCACCCGGGGCAAAGAATCAGTTCGGTGCCCCCCCTTATGGGACAAGATTAGGCAGAAGTGAGAAACTCCCAGGCCATAGCTGTTGAGTCAGCTGTCTGTCCCCTTCCCCCATGCTCCTCTATTGTCCCCCCTACTCCTTTGTTCCCCCCAGGTGAGCGCTGCAGGGAGGGAGAGACAGTGGAGCGGAGGGGGCGGCAGTCCTCTGTCACTGAAGCCGGCCCACTGAGCCATCAGCCCACCGGGAAACTCCCTGTAGTCCCAATGGCCAGTCCATCCCTGGGGACACCTATCAGCAAACGTATGCAAGCATTGGACACACCCCTTGCCACGCCCTTAAAGGAGAATTGTACAAAAAAACAAGAATGGTTAAACCCACAAGTGCATTTTTTTTACCACTGCTATTCCTTTATATTGGCTTTTGGAATTTACAAATGCAGCAATTTAGAAATCAGATGAAAGATTTAGCCCCCGGGAAACACTTTTTGATGGATAAAAGGTACATTTTAAATACAACTATATAGATCAGACCAAAATGAGGGACAAATGAGGAGGGAAGAGGGACAGAGGGGCATTGCTCCATATCAGGGACAGTCCCTCGGGGGTGGCCCGGTTTGCTTTAATACAATAACAATTATAAGGAAGAACACGCTTGCAAGAGATAAATCACACTATGTGCTTGCTGCAAACGCATTATACTTTCCCTTTAAGGCTTTGCAATGTATTTAGAGTCCCTATGATAATGACACAGTGGGGGAAGGTAAACACTATAATTATGTAAATATAAAGTTAGCACATCTCCCTGTTAATAAGGCTTACCTCTGTGTTGTCAGCCGCACCTTCTGCAGCCATATTTAATGCCCCCCGGGGGAGCCCTTTTATCCTGGAGATATTGTTGCTTGGAATATAGGACAGGGGTTTAAACATCACCGGCGCGGTGGCCCCAGAGGGCCCAATAACACAAGCCTTGCTGAGCAATACATGTCAAAACACTGCAACAGTCAGTCACACAAAGTGAGGTATATTGTCATTTTATATTATTTTCAGGGTTGGCCATTGTTCTTCTTCCCATGTGGTGACATTTTTTAAATTCTAGCAGCTGATGCCGCGTACACACGACCGTTCCATCCGATAAGAACGGACCGATGGACCGTTTTCATCGGTTAACCGATGAAGCTGACTGATGGTCCGTCGCGCCCACACACTATCGGTTAAAAAAAACGATTGTGTCAGAACGCGGTGACGTAAAACACAACGACGTGCTGAAAAAAACGAAGTTCAATGCTTCCAAGCATGCGTCGACTTGATTCTGAGCATGCGCGGGTTTTTAACCGATGGTCGTGCCTACTAACGATCGGTTTTGTCCTATCGGTTAGGAATCCATCGGTTAAATTTAAAACAAGTTGGCTTTTTTTTAACCGATGGTTAAATAACCGATGGGGCCCACACACGATCGGTTTTGACCGATGAAAACGATCCATCAGACCATTCTCATCGGTTTAACCGATCGTGTGTACGCGGCATGAAAGTAAAACCCCCTACCTAAAATGCTGTATGAAAAAAAAAAAAACTGTGTGTGGGGTAAGATAGCGCCAACAGTTTATGCAGCGCTTTACAATGGGGCAGATCCACAAAAGAATTACGCCGGCGTATCTCTAGATACGCCGCGTAATTTTAAATTTCCCGCGTCGTATCTTTGTTTTGTATCCACAAAACAAGATACAACGGCATCTCGGCTAGATCCGACAGGCGTACGTCTTAGTACGCCTTAGCTGCAATTTTTCGGCGGCCGCTAGGTGGCGTTTCCGTCGAAATCCGCGTCGAGTATGCAAATTAGCTAGTTACGGCGATCCACGAACGTACGACCGGCGCATTTTTTTACGCCGTTTGCTTTCGGCTTTTTCCGGCGTATAGTTAAAGCTGCTGTTATGAGGCGTACTCAATGTTAAGTATGGCCGTCGTTCCCGCGTACAATTTTGAATTTTGTACGTCGTTCGCGAATAGGGATTTGCATAGAATGACGTCACCGTCGTGAGCATTGGCTTGTTCCGGGTTAATTTTGAGCATGCGCACTGGGATACCCCCACGGACGGCGCATGCGCAGTTAAAAAAAAAAAACGTTGTTTACGTCGGGTCACGACGTATTAACATAAAACACGCCCCCATTACATCCATTTGAATTAGGCGCCATTACGCCGCCAAAGATACACTACGCCGCCGTAACTTACGCAAATTCTTTCAGGATTCGAAAAAAAAAATTGCGGCGGCGTAGTGTATCTTAGATACGCTTCGCCCAGCGTATTAATGCGCCGATGTACGTGGATCTACCCCAATATTGTTATAATACAATAAAATACAAGAGGATTAAGGGCCCTTTCACACGGAGCGGATCAGTAATGATCCGCTCTGTGTGTCCGCAAAGCTCAGCGGGGATCCTCCGTAAAATCCCCGCTGAGCTGTCAGCTGACAGGGCGGTCCCCCCACACTGTACAGGGACCGCCCTGTGTTTCCTCCGCTCTCCCCTATGGGGGATCGGACGAACACGGACCGTATGTCCGTATTCATCCAATCCGATCCGGCAGACGGAAGAAAGATAGGATTTCTTCCGTCCGATTTTGCGGAGGCGAACAAATTACGGGTGTCAGCGGATGTTCATCCGCTGACACCCGTAATCACATAGGGACCCATGTATGTCCCGTTTTCATCCGCAAACGGACGGATGAAAATGCGGACATACGGTCCGTACGTGTGAAAGGGCCCTTAGAGGGTCCTGCTCAGAAGAGCTTACAATCTAATAGGGTGGGGCAGGAGGTACAAAAGGTTGTAACTGTGGGGAATGAGCTGATGGAAGTGGTAAAAGATTAGTTGGAGGTGTGATAAGCTTCTCCGAAGAGATGAGAAGGTAGCAAGAGTAGGGGATAGCCGGACAGGTTGAGGTAGCGAGTTCCAGAGGATGGGAGAAGCTCTGGAGAAATCCTGGAGAAGAGCATGGGAGGAGGAGACGAGGGAGCTTAAGAGTAGGAGGTCTTGGGAGGAGCGGAGAGGACGGTTTGGATGATATTTGGAGACAAGATTGGTGATGTAGCTCGGGGCGGAGTTGTGAATGGCTTTGTATGTTGTGGTTAGTATTTTGAATTTAATTCGATGGGCGATTGGGAGGCAGTGTAGGGATTGGAGGAGAGAGTTGGCAGATAATACAGTATGCTCAATGTTCCTCGGCATCCTCTCGGTGCCTAGGGGAGGGTGATGTCATCATCCTTCCAGCCACAGATCTTGAGTAGCCCATATCTCACATGAAAATATTCTTCTTATTCGGGGTGCTCCCCTTCTCCCTAAAGTGCCGGATGGAAGTGCAAAAGATAAACCTGTGGGGGGATTAAGTCGAATAATTTACTTGCAAAAGTTCTGCTTTTTGAGGTGCTCCCCTTTCCTTCTGCTCCCCAAAATACTGTGTGAAAGTGCAAAGAACACACATATTGCCCATATCTCCAATGTTTTTCCTTCAATGGTATATTTAACAGACCAAATTGTCTCAAATAAGAGAAATTAGTTATTGGGGTTTCCATATACAGCGGAAACCTTGGTTTACGAGTAACACGGTTAACGAGCATTTTGAAAGACGACCAACTTTTTTTTCGGTTTGCGAGTGTTGGCTCGAAAAAGGAGCAGAATTAAAGCTAATGGGGTGTGCAGTACTGCATTTGGCCAGAGGTGTGGGGGCGCCGGAGCCGAGCAGAGCCAATCGGAGCCGATCAGAAAAAAACAGAAATACTCTGTTCCCAGGTGTTTCCGAGTCTTTCCAAGGTCAGCCGAGCTGTCCCCGATCATTTCCGAGGCTCTCTGGTGCCCCCACTTCTGGCCACATGTGGTATTGCATGCCATTGAAGTCAATGACAAATAATTTTCGTTTCCATCTATGGGGAAACTCGCTGTGATATGTGAGTGCTTTGGATTATGAGAATTCTCCTGGAACGGATTATACTCATAATCCAAGGTTCCACTGTATTTTAGAGTGAGTCTTCTACTTTGGGCAAATCACGTTTCCTGCATTGAGCTAAAAAAAAAAAAAAAAAAAACAGATAATAGGAAACAGGGCTGTCTTTAATGTTGATTGGACCCTGGGCAAAAATAATTCTTGGGGCCCCCCCTATGCAATTTCGCTCTCCCTCTGCTCTGAGACATACAATAAATATCAGCTAGACTGAAAATCAGTTTACTGTATCAGATCAGGCAGTGATTGTGATTGGTTGCCAGAGGTTACAGCATATCATTACCACTTACTGACTGGTTGCTAGAGGTTACAGCACATGATTTCTTCATGTTGATTGGTTGCTAGAGATTACTGTACAGTAATACTGCTCACTGATTGGTTGCTAGAGATTACTGTACAGTAATATTGCTCACTGATTGGTTGCTAGAGGTTACAGCACATCATCTCTTCACTACAGAGGGGCATGAAATACATATGAATGCTGCCAGCCTCAGCTATTTAAACATGAATGATGGTTATTTACATGTAAACACAGGGGCCCGGATTCAGAAAGGACATACGACGGCGTATCTCCAGATACGCCGTCGTATGTCCGAATGAGCGCCGTCGAAACTATGCGACTGATTCTTAGAATCAGTTGCGCTTGAATTCGGCCAAGATACGACTGACGTAAGTCTCCTACGCCGTCGTATCTTGGGTGCATTTATGCTGGCCGCTAGGGGCGCTTCCGTATATTTACGCGACGAATATGCAAATGAGGTAGATACGCCGATTCAGAAACGTACTTGCGCCCGTCGGATTTAGCTACGCTGTTTACGTAAGGCGTCGGTCCGGCGTAACTTTACCCCTCATAAAGCAGGGGTAAGTCATGTTAAGGTATGGACGTCGGAAACGCGTCGCATTTTACGTTGTTTGCGTAAGTCGTACGTGAATGGGGATGGGCGTAGGTTACGTTCACGTCGACTAAGCATTGAGCCAGCATATCTTAGGGAGAAAATTTGATGTGATACTGAGCATGCGCGCGCATGCGCCGTTGGTTAGGCGCGTCATTTACGTGGGGTCACGATTCATTTCCATACGCCCCCTACCAGCCTACTTTGAATTACACGGGCTTACGCCGGCCCATTTACGATGCGCCGCCGTAACTTAGGGCGCAAGTTCTTTGTGAATACGGAACTCGCCTCTCTAAGTTACGGCGGCGTAGCGTATATGAGATGCGCTACGCCCGCCTAAACTTAAGCCATTCTTTCTGAATCTGGGCCAGGGTCTGCAGGTGAGTCATCTGTACACAACAATAGGACAGAGCTTGGCAGCATTAGTAACAGCACTTCATACTGAGATATCAGGACACAGCACACGACTAAAACTTCAAGGGGCAAGGGAATTTAAACGAGGATAGTTGACAAGTATGAGGCAGCTGCTTTGGGCGCCACAACAATGACAGGGCCCAGGGCAGCTTCCCCTTTTGCCCTGCCTTAAAGACTGCCCTGATAGGAAATGTGGGGAGGAGGGTAAATTTTGATGGTGCAAGAATTACATGTGCACTTTAAAGCTGGAACAAAACAGCTCAACGCCAGCCAGGTGATCAGACATATTAACAAAAGTTTTATTAAAAACAAGTATTTACCATGCCAAGACCATGTCAAACGAAATGTCTTAAGTGCTTAAAGTTTTGTCCATTTTGAATTTTTTTTTTACAATCTTGTTCAAAGCCAACAATTTTTATGAGAAATACAAACTTGTTTTTTGTTTTCTTGGCATTTTATAAGTCGTGTCACAGACCTTCTTTCGTTCTGACAGGCGACAATATGGTAAAAAAAGAAAGTTTAAGTATTATTTCCATCTAAACTGGCTTCATAACATGACAGCAGTGAAATTTATGGGACCTTAACCTGTAAGTTCCTCGAGGGCGGGGACTGATGTGAATCTACAGTAAGTAAAGCACTGCGTAAATTGACTGCACTATATAAATATCTGTAATAAATAGATAAATAAAAATAAAAAATAAATCATTTTTTGTGGAAAAATTATAGGGTCCCGAGTGGCCTAACAGTCATACCCATGTGGAAGATTTCAATAATTTATGAGCTGTGAGGGGCGTCTCCTTCTCATTGCTGAGCAGATCTGAAGAACAATACCGTGTTTCCCGGAAAATAAGATCTACGCCGAAAATAAGCCCTAGCGTCATTTTCCAGGAGGGAAGCAATATAAGCCCTACCCCCGAAAATAAGCCCTAGTTTAAAATGCTTGTAAAATTCTATAATCCACTCTATTACAGTAGTATATAATGTACAATAAAATATATATATCAGAAGTGATCCAAAGACAACCCTGATCCAAGCGCACAATGGTATAGGTAGAATTTTTTTTAAAGTTAAATAGCAGCTATTATATAAAACAAAATACTATAAAACACAAATGTATTATCAAAAATTATCAATAAAACATTAAAAGCGCTGTTAATGTTTTATTGATAATTTTTGATAATACATATGTGTTTTATAATATAATGTACAATGTGTGTGTTTCTGTAATATAAATGCAGGGAAGAGAGCTCCAGTGGGTCACAGAAGCGCAGAGCGGCGCTATAACGAAGGTATTTGGCACAATTATATTACAGAAACACACACATTGTACATTATATATTACTGTACTAGAGTGGATTATAGGATTTTACAAGCATTTAAACTTGCATTAGGGATTCCTGTCAGGCAGGGAGAGAGAGGGGGAGAGAAGACATCACATTACATGGTAAGACCTACCCTGAAAATAAGCCCTACTGTGTCTTTTGTTGCCAAAATAATTATAAGACCCGGGCTTATTTTCGGGGGAAACTCTGTAAAAAAAACACAGTTCTGCTGCTGTGAACTAATATGAGTTTTTCTTCCTACACTTCATATGTTACTCATGATGATGTAATGATAGGGGCGGCATAGACACAGCTTGGTTCCTACTGACTCCCAATGATCTCAAATCAGGGCAGCCACACATGACAAACTCTTTGTGGTGTTAGGTTTATAAGACAAGCTACCTTGTGTGTTAGCATCCTTCGTCTGTTAGTTTTGGTAGTAGATTGTATTTAGAGACAAAAACAGACTTGTCCTTACAAACTGTAGGAAAACATTTCTAGCTGGGAGTTCTCTTTCAATGTCAGACATGGCTTACCAATCGAGTCCCAGAAGGGGCAGTTGCCCCTTCTGGGACTCTATTGGTAAGCCATGCCTGACACTAATGCCGCGTACACACGATCTTTCTTCGGGTTGTAAAAAACTATGGCCCGGATTAACAAAGCACTTACGCCGACGTATCTCGAGATACGCCGCGTAAGTGTAAATATGCGCCGTCGTTTCTGTGCGCCGTGCCCACAAACTGAGATAAAAATAGGCTTCATCCGACCGACGTAACTTGCCTACGCCGGCTTATCGTAGGCGCATATTTACGCTGGGCGCATTTGCCGCTCCCATGGATTTTCTATGCACATATGCAAATGAGGGAGATATGCCGATTCACGAACGTACTTGCGCCCGGTGCATAATATACGCGGTTTGCGTAAGTCCTACATCCGGCGTAAAGTTATTCCCCATATATGAGGCGCAACCCATGCAAAGGTATTGAGCAGGGAACTCAAGCCGTCGTATTTTACGTTGTTTACGTTGTACGTGAATATGGCTGGGCGTAGGTTACGTTCACGCCGTAGGCAGTGATCCGGCGTATCTTAGGGAGTAGTTCCGATGGGATTCTGAGCATGCGCACTGGGATGCGTCCACGGGATGGCGCATGCGCCGTTCGTTATTCGTATCTATCTGGCGCTCGGCCCATCATTTGCATGGGGTCACGCCTCATTAGCATGGCTTACGCCCACTTCCACTTACAACGACTTACGCATAAGGAACCCAGCGCAGATTTGGCAGCACTGGCTTCCTGAATTCTATGCTTGCCTCTCTGCGCTGTGTCGGCATAGCGTAAAGAAGATACGCTACGGCGGCATAAATATGCGCCGATGTCTGTGAATCCGGGCCTAAGTTTTTTAAAAATTTAATTTAAAATTATGGTGTGTGGGCTTTAGAGCATTTTTCGGGTTCTGAAAAACAACAACAATTTTTTTCGAACATGCTCTATTTTTTAACAACGTTTTAAACAATGTCGTTTTTCGGTTTGTAAAAAATGATCGTGTGTGGGCTTTAACGACGTGAAAAACCCGCGCATGCGCAGAAGCAAGTTATGAGACGGGAGCGCTCGTTCTGGTAAAACTACCGTTAGTAATGGAGTAAGCACATTCATCACGCTGTAACAGACAGAAAAGCGCAAATCGTCTTTTACAAACACGAAATCAGCAAAAGCAGCCCCAAGGGTGGCGTCATCCGAATGGAACTTACCCTTTATAGTGGCGTTGTACGTCACCGTGCTTTGCTAGAGCATTTTCTTTTCACTATCCTGTGTAGGCAAGGCCGTTTTAATGATGAAGTTGAAAAAAACTTTTTCTAGAGGCTAAAAAACGTTGTTTTTTACAACCCGAAAAATGATCGTGTGTACGCGGCATAACACTCCAAAACGACATAAATTGTTGTACCTATGTTTTGTATTGTTTCATAAACATTTCTTGAGTATGAAATTATAAGATTGTACTTCTTTTTAGAGGTTTATGGCGGACTCCTCCTGAAGAAGCGACAATTGTCTCGTGAAACACATAGAGGATCACATCTGGACCTACATCTCCTTTGTTCTCCATATACCAATGGGTTCTCTCGTTCTTTTTCTATGAACATTTGTATTTATATGTTATAACCTCTTGTACTGCGGTACTGAATGTTTTTTTTATCATTGTATTGTTTTGCCAATACATTTATATTTTTATATCTACCTTGTTGCAATCCCTGGGTCCCGATATAGTCTACAATACAATTGATGAAGTAGGGCAGAACTTTGGCGTAGCCTCGGACATCCCTCCCCTTTTCCATTTCTAAGCAGTGTTGCCAACCTACCGGATTGAAATTTACTGGCATGACACCCGAAATTGACTGGCGCAGCCAAGTTTTTACTGGCATTTCACAAAAGTTACTAAATTAAATTTTTAGGTGTAAATTTCAGTATTTAGGCTACAAACAAGTACGCTAGCCAAATAGCAATGTGATATTAAGGTAAAAAAACATATTTTTGTTATTTTCGATATAATAAGGGCAAATTATTTAGTCACGTCACCCCCTGCCTCCATCCCCCTCTGCCACTAACACCCCCTGCCTTCACCCCCCTCTGCGGTGCCACAATCTCACGCCTACCTTCAATCTCCCCCAGGCCCCCTGCCTCCAATCACCCCCTGACTGCATCGTCCCCTGCCTCCATCCCCCTTTGTGGTGCCACCAACAAACCCTGTCTCCATCCCCCACCCTCTGCGGTGCCACCATCCCCCTCTGCGGTGCCATCAACACCCCCTGCCTCCAATCACCCCCTGCCACTAACACCCCCTGCCTCCAATCTCCCCCTGCCTCCATTGCCCCCTGCCTTCATCGCCCTCTGCGGTGCCACCGCAGCCACCATCACCCCCCTGCCTCCAATCACCCCCTGCCTCCAATCTCCATGCGCAGTTCCAAGCCGAACCGATCTCGGCTATTTTTACTGGCACATTCCCGCAACTACGGACATTTACGAACGGGGGAAAAGGTGCCTGTTTTTACGAACTGTCCGTAAAAATACGGACAGTTGGCAACACTGATTCTAAGGATGATGGTACTCGCCCCTAGTTTTTCTAGACTATGCCATCCTCAAAAAATCTTAACTCCAACCCCTCTTATGCAAAGTTTTAACAAACCCTGCCCCCCCCTGTGGATTATCCATAGGAATACTTAAAGGAGTCCAAGTTGAGCAGCAGGACCACATAGCTTAGTGCAGGGGTGTCAAACTCAATTTCATGGTGGGCCGCATCAGCATTATGATTGTCCTCAAAAGGGCCGGTTGTATCTGTAAGATTAGATGTCCAGTGCATCCCCTTCCCTTACATTAGATGTCAAGAGCCACCCCACCATCAGAAGTTGAGTCCCCCACTCCCCCTACATCACAGTGCCTACCCAACTTTCCTTATACTGCTGCTGGGAAGAAGCTGAATGCATTGTTTGAAAGCAGAAAGTAAGGGTCTGTAAGGAGGGCTGGAGATCTCCTGCAGCTGCAGGAGAGGTGTGAGGGCCACATAACATAGCCTGGAGGGCCGGATTCGGCCTGTGGGCCTTGTGTTTGACACCTGTGGCTTAGTGTGCATGTTCCTACTGAGGACAAACTAGGGGTTGGAGTTGGGATCTCTGAATATTTTGCTTTTGTCAATTTTTCATCAACACTGGCTATCCCTACCCAAAACTGAATGCTATGTTTTGGACCTTAAAGGAGTATTCCCACAAAAAGTGCTATTTCCATGTTTGGATGGTTGTTCCTGGGCTGAATCACACAATGACTTTTTAGATCCTATATGACAGTGATGGCAAACCTTGGCACCCCAGATGTTTTGGAACTACATTTCCCATGAAGCTCCACTACACTGCAGAGCAGTGTTGCCAACTGTCCGTATTTTTACGGACAGTTCGTAAAAACGGGCACATTTTTCTCTTGTTCGTAAATGTCCGTGGTTGCGGAAATGTGCCAGTAATAATAGCCGAGATCGGTTCGGCTTGGAACTGCGCATGGAGATTGGAGGCAGGGGTTGATGGTGGCTGCGGTGGCACCGCAGAGGACGATGAAGGCAGGGGGCAATGGAGGCAGGGGGATATTGAAGGCAGGGGGTGTTAGTGTCAGGGGGTGATTGGAGGCAGGGGGTGTTGGTGGACGGCAGAGGGGGATGGTGGCACCACAGAGGGTGGGGGATGGAGACATGGGTTGTTGGTGGCACCACAGAGGGGGATGGAGGCAGAGGACGATGCAGTCAGGGGGTGATTGGAGGCAGGGGGCCTGGGGGAGATTGGAGGCAGGAGGAGATTGGAGGCAGGGGTAGATTGGAGGCAGAGGGAGATTGGAGGTAGGCGTGAGATTGTGGCACCGCAGAGGGGGGTGAAGGCAGGGGGTGTTGGTGGCAGAGGGGGATGGAGGCAGCGGGTGACGTGACTAAATACAGGCATACCCCACTTTTACGTACACAATGGGGTTTATTTACTAAAGCTAGAAAGTGCAAAATCAGGCTCACTTCTGCATAGAAACCAATGAGCTTCCAGGTTTTATTACCAAAGCTTAATTGAACAAGCTGGGGTTTGAAGCTCGTTGTTTTTTATGCAGAAGTGAGCCTGATTTTGCAATTTCCAGCTTTAGTAAATAAACCCCATTGTGCACTTAAAAGTGGGGTATGCCTGTAATTTGCCATTATTATATCGAAAATAACAAAAATATGTTTTTTCACCTTAATATCACATTGCTATTTGCCTAGCGTACTTATTTGTAGCCTAAATACTGAAATTTGCACCTAAAAATTTAATTTAATAACTTTTGTGAAATGCCAGTAAAAACGTGGCTGCGCCAGTAAATTTTCGGGTGTCGTGCCAGTAAATTTCAATCTGGTAGGTTGGCAACACTGCTGCAGAGTGCATGAGCATCATGGAAAATGTAGTTCCAAAACATCTGGGGTGCCAAGGTTCGCCATCACTGTTATATGGCCACAAGCAATAAAATCTCCCCAATGCCTCTTTTGGCTCTGTCCCTTCCCTTTACATTAATAAGCCCGTTCTCCTTACATATAACACAAATAAAGAAATGTATTGGCCACAGCAGTAGGAAAAGCTGAGAACGCATGTATACAAAGTTTGCCGCAGACATTCCATAAAGAATCAGAAGCTACTAATGCAACCCACAGCCATCCATCAAAGACAGCTGAGATATAAAATTCACCTTTTAAATATGAGTTTATATGTCATTACAGACATTGATTGATCAATGTGGACAAAGAAAGGAAGACCCAGGTTTCAGCCTTGCTTATGATCACAAGATCCTACCACACACTTTACAGATCATCCACATTTCACGGCATGAGATGGAGCTTTAAAAAAACGATTTCTCCATCATTTCTGGATAAGTAAACTATCATCCAGCTCTCTGAATATTTATACATTAATTCAATTTTAAGCTGTGGAACAGAGGTGCACAGGCTGTATGTTGAGGCTGTCCAAATGATTTTTCGGGTCTGCAGATTGTCAGGTATCTTATTCATCCAACAATGTTTTACGTTTTTTCTCTAAACAGCGTGCACCAAGCGAAATCCAAGTGAACACACACCCACCTCTTTCCATGCTTGCAATGGATTTAGATTTGTGTCCCTGGCTGATTTTGTTTAAAGGGGTTGTAAAGGTTTGTGTTTTTTCACCTATGCATCCTCTTTTCACATGATCAGCCCGACCAAATGGGACCCTCAATTCACCTCTACAGAGCGACAGATTTCCATTTACGCTCGCCTACCTCCAATCCAAAAAACAGAAGGGAATTTGTCCCCTTCCATCTGGGCGGATCGGAGGGCCCATAGAGTAGCCGTGACCTGTCATCCGCACGCCACCGCTCATTGTGGCCCACGACTGGTTACCAAGTTGCTTAAGTGGCCCTCGCTATTCAAAAGGTTGGGCACCCCTGCATTAAGGTGAAAAAACACCTCGCTGTCATGGGCCCCCTCTAGCCCCCTCATTTTACTTACCTGAGCCCGTTCACCTGCTGTGCGCGTCCCCCGGTGTCCTCTTCTCCACTGAATCTTGCCATTGATTGGATAGACTGATAGCAGCGCAGCCATTGGCTCCCGCTGCTGTCAATCACATCCAATGACGCGGTCGCCGGGGGCAGGACCGAGTCTTGGTATCTATGGACGCCAACTGTATGTCACGGGCGTGCGCCCGCAAGCTAACCCTCTCGGGAAAGAGCTTCCCAGAGGGGGTTAGCTCTAGCGGGGCGGAGCCGAGACAGCCGCCGTGGAACCCCAGAACAGCAGGATCGGGGCCACTCTGTGCAAAACGAACTGCACAGTGTATTCCCATCACTTTCTATTCCAGTAACAATGGTCACCGTGGGAAAATAGAGATGGTAAATCACCATACGGTCAACAGTAAAAATATAAATGAGGCAAGAACCCTACCTTCTTCTATCCACGACTAATAAAATAAGTTTTGGTTTGGATACACTTTAATCAGCCTGCACGTTTCTCTTCCTCCATTTCAACCACATACTGGCACTTGAGACCTCAACATTCAAAGGCCTGGGCACCTCTGCTCAAGACAGCGATGGCCAAATTGTTTAACTGAAACCCCAAGAAGTTGGCTGACCAAAAAATTACAGACGACAATCTACCATTTTAGTTCCAGTCCACTGTAAAGGCAAAAGAAAGACAACATCTTACAACAAAATCTCGCCAGTTCAGGCAGGTTGTCACCACTGTCATTGTTGGAAGCTTACAGAAATGTTTGTGTTGTGTAGAATGAGTGCGCCATTGTTCCCCGTCAATGTATTATTGATTGGCAGGTTCATAAAAGTCACCATTAATGGTTAGAAGAAGCGAGACATATCCACCAAACAGATAGTCGAGGGCACTGGGTTACAATGCACGGCTGTCACATGTGGATTGCGGCAATGTTAGAGTGTCTCCTGTAGTACAAGGTCCTCGAACATAAGGTAGCACTTCAGTGATTGTGGCAAGTTGAAAGTCCTCACGGCTTTGAGCCTCTGGGGCCCCAGGCTGGAGCGAATCTGCAGGCGGCTCAGGTGTTTAAGGGACCGCGGCTGATGGGAGCAGGACTCAATCCAGGCAATAAAGCCTACTTGGGAGGCAAGGCGCTTTGGCGGCAGTCCAGTTTTCTGGAATACAGAAGATAATGGTTATTTAGAGCAGTGATTCTTCACCACTGGTCCCTGAACTGTCTCCAGGTCTTTTGCCAGGCACCCAGCTGGGCAAACATCGAAATGATATATAATGAGAGATTATATACTGTACATATGTATTATCAAAAGCAGCACTAGTGTTCTGGGTTAGAATACATGTGCAGACCCAGGGACACAATTCAGAGAGCTTACCAACAGCTTCCGAGACAAGGAAGAAATTCTCAAGAAGGTTAACTCCCTAGTGTCCACCAAAAACTGAAACATGATCTATGATTGGCCTGCCCACTGGAATTAGACATAAATGCTCTTCCGTGTACATACCTTATTCTTGTACGTGATGTAAGCACCCGCTTGAACGAGGAGCCGGATGCACTCTAACTGTCCGCTACACGCAGCCAGATACATCGGGGTCACCCCCCAGTTATCCTGCAGGTTGACATCGGCGCCATGCTGTACCAATAGAAACAGATTTGTAAAAAGTAGATAAACATCTCCTGTAATCTCCCAAAATTTAAAAGAGATCTATAAACAGCTCTAAGGCCGGCCATTCAAGAAGCAAATTTATTTCCTGCAACCATGGGTTGCAGGAAAGTAATTTGCTTAATTCCCCCATCAACAAAGACAGTGCTGACAGGGGTGTTCCTCCTGCCAGGCCATTGTCTTCTCCTGGCAGGGGAAGCCGTTACCACTGGGAGAAGACCGTGGCCCGGATTCAGAAAGCAGTTACGGCGGCGTATCTCCAAATACGCCGTCGTAACTCTGAGTGCGGGCCGTCACATCTCTCCGTCTGATTCATAGAATCAGATACGCCTCAATGTTGCCTAGATACGAGCGGCGCAAGTCTCCTACGCCGTCGTATCTTAGGGTGCAATATTTACGCTGACCGCTAGGGTCGCTTCCCTAGACTTCCATGTTGAATATGCAAATTAGGTAGATACGCCGATTCAGAAACGTACGTCCGCCCGGCACATTTTTTTACGTTGTTTGCGTAACGCTTTTTCCGATGTAAAGTTACCCCTCATAAAGCAGGGGTAAGTCATGTTAGGTATGGACGTCGGAAACGACCAAACAGTGTCGTATTTTACGTCGTTTACGTAAGTCGTTCGCGAATATGGCTGTACGTAAGTTATGTTCACGTCAAAAGCATTGACAGTTTGCGGCCTAAAAAACGTCAAATACGTGGGGTCACACTAAATTTGAATAAAACACGCCCACATCATCCACATTTGAATTAGGCAGGCTTACGCCGGACCACAAACGTTACGCCGCCGTAATTTAGGGCGCAAGTTCTTTATGAATACGGAACTTGCGCCCTAAGTTACGGCGGCGTAACGTATCTGAGATACGTTACGCCCGCGGATAGATACACAATTGTATCTGAATCCGGGCCCGTGATTATCCAGGTCCAGCTCCCAGGTCTCCCAATGATCCTGATCCAGCTTCCCTATTCTGGTGTGACCCAGCATGGCACCTGTGTGACGAACCCTTGTCCTCAACAGGACTATGTCCGACATAAATGCTTTCTCTGTCCGGTACCACACGATCTAAGATCTTTAGCCCACCCAGTCACCAGCAGTAACATAGTGTAGGGTGAATAACAACATCAAACTGATTTATTATCACACATGAACATAACAGATATCCAACTCGGGACCATCACCCCTACCTTTGGAAATCAGGGCGGGGTAAACTGTCCAATCAGCAAGGAAAGCTGTTGGAGGAAACCCCCCCCCCAACCCCCCCCTCCCCCACAGCCAGGGCAGACAGAGACAATAAAACAATGGAATACAACCACACCCCAAACGATCTCAGCAAAAGAGTCCAACAGCATGAGACAACACACAATATATACTAGGGGTGCAATGGATCAAAAAACTCACGGTTCGGATCGTTCCTCGGATCAGAGTCACGGATCGGATAATTTTTCGGATCACCACTATATATAGTCCCCACTGTAATGTCCACGTCATCTCCCTGGCTGTAATGTCCACGTCATCTCCCTGGCTGTAATGTCCACGTCATCTCCTCCCATTGTAATGTCCACATCCTCTCCCCCCAACTGTAATTTTACACGTCATCTCCCCCCATTGTAATGTCCTCGTCATCTCCCCCCACTGTAATGTCCACATCTCCCCCACTGTAATGTCCACATCTCTCCCCCACTGTAATGTCCACATCTCCCCCCACTGTAATGTCCACATCTCCCCCGTCAGCATGTCCCGCTCTGGGGAGCTCACCTAGGCCGATGCCGCCAGGTGTACCAAGATGGCCGCCGCTCTGGAGCTAGGCCGAAGCCGCGGCCTTTCCTACGGCCGCAATCCGCGGATCGTGTGGTGTGCTGATCCGAACACGGCGACCCGAATCTATGAAGATCCGTTGCACCCCTAATATATACAAGGTTCCAGTGTGGCTGTAAAGAGAGTCTGACAAGTACAGATCAGAATGGAGCTCCCGGGCAACCCTACCCAAAGTGACTCCTGTCACGGCACCTATTCCAGGGATCCAGTTCCCAGGTCTAATTTGTTCTGTGGAGCTTCACCTTACCGAAAGTCAACTGTCAGCTCACACTTCCTGGGTACAACTACCTTCTTTTTGTACCCCATGTTATGTAGCTGGAAGGTCCACAACAGCACAGTCACCGTCTTGACCAGTGGTTCCAACTGAGCCTTATTAGCTCAAACCTGTGCAGTGCATGCCTCCAATGTGTGGATGACAGATGCAGCATATAAATACAGACCTAATTAAACACAAGAAGGTAAAGTACACTGATCAGAGTTTTAACTCACCTGTATTAGTAGAAGAGCACAGTCCGGGAACAATCCAATAGCCGCATGTAGGGGGGTCCCGCCATGTTTACAGCAGCTGTTCACACTGGCGCCATGTTGTAAGAGCAGCTCCATGGAAGCCCTCTGACCTTTATAAGCTGCCCAGTACAGAGGTGTCTTTCCGTAGTAATCTTTCCGATCCACAAGCTCTTTGTCTGAAACACAATGCAGAAAATACATATAGAAAGAGAGAACGGGAGTGTGGGGGAGGGGGCACAAAAACTAACAATAGAGAAAGAAGGGTGTGAAAGTTTTGCAGGATAGTTTAAAGAATTACTCAACTTCCTAAAATGTAGAAAAAAACTGCTGAATTTCCTTATTTATCCAGGGCTGTATTTTTGGGCATAGGTAGCATACACCTTGGCCTAGGCCACAGGGTGTTTGGGGTACCTAGGGTAGAACACAGCCCCCACACATCATTAGGCCCGGATTTACTCCCTTTGCCGCCCCAAGGCCAGGTCGTTCAATGCAGTACAGGGGGGACATTATCCGCCGGGGGACTTTTTCGGCAGGACACTGAGAAGTGTGGGGGGGGGGGGGTAGTGATACAGTCGGCGGCTATGGCCGCTGCTATATCACGGGAGCGCGCTCGCAAAAGCTTTCCACCATGCGAGGGAGCTCGCATGAACGTGGAAAGCTTTTGCGAGGAGGAGCAGAGACAGCCGCCGAGGGACCCCAGAAGACACGGATCCGGGTCACTCTGTGCAAAACGATCTGCACAGTGGAGGTTAGTATAACATGTTTGTTATTTAAAAAAAAAAATATTGTGCCTTTAGTGTTCCTTTAAACAGTTGTCATCACTTTCAGTCTCAGGCCTCGTACACACGATAGGTTAACCTATGAAGCTGACTGATGGTCCGTCGTGCGTAAACACCATCGGTTAAATAACCGATCGTGTCAGAACGCGGTGACGTAAAACAAAACGACGTGCTGAAAAAAACGAAGTTCAATGCTTCCAAGCATGCGTCGACTTGATTCTGAGCATGCGTGGATTTTTAACCGATGGACGTGCGTACTAACGATCGTTTTTTTCCCATCGGTTAGGAATCCATAGGTTAATTTTAAAGCAAGTTGGCTTTTTTTTAACCACTTGAGACCCGCACTATAGACAAAAGATGTCCACAGCGCGGCTCTCAAGTGGCAAGTGGACGTCTTTGGACGTCATTTAAAGTGCATTACCTGCGCGCACCACTGGGGGGCACGCAGCGGGTAAACACTGTCCCGGCGCATCGCTGAAGAGCCGATGCGTGTACCTGGCGGCCGCATGAACACAGCAGGGACGTGGAGCTCCATGTGCTGTCAGAGGAGAGGAGACCGATCTGTGTCCCTTGTACATAGGGACACAGCATCGGTAACCTCCCCCAGTCACGCCCCTCCCCCCACACAGTTAGAACACACCCAGGATACACATTTAACCCCTTCCTCATCCCCTAGTGTTAACCCCTTCCCTGCCAGTCACATTTATACAGTAATTAGTGCATTTTTATAGCACTGATCGCTGTATAAATGTGAATGGTCCCAAATTTGTGTCAAAAGTGTCCGATATGTCCGCCGCAATATCGCAGTCCCAATAAAAATCGCAGATCGCCGCCATTACTAGTAAAAAAAAAAATAATAAAAAAAGAATCATAATTCTGTTCCCCATTTTGTAGGCGCTATAACTTTTGCGCAAACCAGTCGCTTATTGCGTTTTTTTTTGTTTTTTTTACAAAAATACGTCGAAAAATACGCATCGGCCTTAACTGAGAATTTTTTTTTTTTTTTTTTAATTGGGATATTTATTATAGCAACAAGTAAAAAATATATATATATTTTTTAAATTGTCGCTCTTTTTTTGTTTATAGCGCAAAAAATAAAAACCGCAGAGGTGATCAAATACCACCAAAATAAAGCTCTATTTGTGGGGAAAAAAGGACGTCAATTTTGTTTGGGAGCCACATCGCATGATCGCGCAAATGTCAGTTAAAGCGACGCAGTGCCAGAAGCTGAAATTTCGCCTGGGCACGAAGGGGGTTTATGTGCCCAGTAAGCAAGTGGTTAACCTAAAGCGGGGGTTCACGCAAAAATACATTTTTAACATTACATTCAGCCGAGTTGTCCTAATGACAATCGGCTGTTTTTTTTTTTTTCCCGTACATACCGTATTTTCACCGCCGCTTCCGGGTATGTCTTCTGCGGGACTGGGCATTCCTATCTGATTGACAGGCTTCCGACCATCGCATACTATGCGTCACGAGTTGCCGAAAGAAGCCGAACGTCGGTGCGGCTCTATACAGCGCCTGCGCACCGACGTTCGGCTTCTTTCGGCAACTCGTGACGCGCTATATGCGACGGTCGGAAGCCTGTCAATCAATTGGGGACGCCCAGTCCCGCAGAAGACATACCCGGAAGCGGCGGTGAAAATACGGTATGTACGGGGATAAATTAAAAAAAAAAAACAGCCGATTGTCATTAGGATAACTGGGCTGAATGTAATGTTAAAAAAAAAATTTGGGGTGAACCCCAGCTTTACCCTCCCCAGTGGGGATGTCGACAGCAGTAAAAACCTGACAGAGGTTTGAACCCTTTTCGAAGCTGTGTCTAAAATGAATTTTTTTTAAAAAAATGGCTTTAGTTTATTTAGACCAGAGTTCTTTAGTATTCCATTCTATTTTACCATGCTCCATCAATAACGCTTTCTATCTGAAGAGAGAACTCCTATGATTTCACAGAGGATTAGGAACATACCCGATGTGGTGAGCAATGCACGCAGCTTCTCCACATTGCCTCTACTGGCCTCATAATGGATATCTGTCCATTTATAGTTGTAACTTGGTGCCACCTGGTAGTGCCGCACCTGGGTCTTGGTACAGGGGCTTCGGGACAAGGAGCTGATATAAAACCCCATCTGTCTCATCAGGAATTGGCTTCATACAGCAATATCTGTTGATTGAAAAAAAATACATACATCTTAAGATTTACTTGTACTTTCAGAGTCTTTAAAATTAAAGATTTCAACCCAATCACCAAACCCTATAATAATAATAATAATAATAATATATTAAAAATAAAATAATATATATAAAAATATAACATGATTTTTGTTAAATATAAATAAATAAAAAATAATAATATTTTTATCATTGTTAAAGAGGAAGTAAACACTCTTTTTTTTTAAAAAAAAAAAAACACCCTGCAAGGCAAAGGCATAATGAGCTAATATGCAGAGCATACTAGCTCATTATGAAGTACTTACCTGAGATCGAAGCCCACGCAGTGGTGCTTGTTGCCCTCCTCCGTCGGCGCCATCTCTCCACGAGTGACTTCCGCTGTGACTGGCTGGAGCCGCGATGACGTCACTCCCGCGAATGCACACGAGTGCTGCCACTAATGGCATAATTGCTGTTAGAAGCGGCACGCTCAGTGCACCCGCCCGCCGCTGTCTAGAGGTATTGTGAGAGGTTGGGAGATACAATGTAGGGATATCAGGGAGCCAGAGGGCACTGTGGATCGCTATGTGAGATTGGGGTCACTGTGGGACACCGTTGGAGGTTGGGGGCACTGGGAGGGCTGGAGGCTCTGCAGCAGGCTGGAGGGTACTGTGGGAGGCTGAGTGGCATTGTGAGAGGTTGGGGCACACTATGGAGGCTGAGGGCTCTCAGGGAGCCTGGGCACACTGTGGGCCGCTATGTGAGGTTGGGGGCACTGTGAGAGGTTGGGGGCACTGTGAGAGGTTGGGGGTGGGGGCACTGCGGGACACTGTTGGAGGTTGGGGGCACTATGGGTGGCTGGAGGCTCTGTAGCAGGTTGGGAGGTACTGCAAGAGACTAGGGGGAATGTGGGCTGTTATGGGAGGTTGGGGGCACTGTGGTAAGTTAAAGGATCTGCAGCAGCCTGGAGCCCAGGTGGAGAAGGGCCTTGGGTTGGCAGGGCCCCGCGGTCCAGTGGAAGAACTACTGCCCTAAACTTAAAGTGGTTGTAAAGCCACTTATGTCTCTACAATCCCCTCTATTAGATAATAACATGTGCCCCACTATGTCCTTTATTTGAAAAAAGCCGATTTCCACCTTGTATCAGAGCATCTCCCGGCGCTCACGTGACTCCTCAGCTTTTTCCTCTCCCTGTCTGACAGATGCAGCGGGAGGGGCCAAGAACTGGAAGGAGAGAAGGAGAGGTGGAAAAAGCTGAGGAGTCACATGAGCGCCGGAAGACGCTCTGATATAAGGTAGAAATCGGCTTTTTTTAAATAAAGGACATACAGTGGGGCACATGTTATTATCTAATAAAGGGGATTGTACAGACATAAGTGGCCCTCTCCTGTGGGCAGTAATTCAGCTTCCTCTTTTTACGAGTTTTCTCTTCAAAAAACACACCGACAAACACCAACAGACAACAAAAGCACCTTGCTTCAGGGGGGGAAACAAGGGGATGTACTTTTGCACTGGACGGGCGCATGTTTGGGCGTATCTCACTAATTACGCCGGGCCTAGTTCCTATCTCACTGATTACGCCGGGCCGAGTTCTGAGCATGCACAGAGAGGCGCTGAACATAGTCAGCGTCGTTCGGCCCTTCATTTGCATGGGGTCAAGGCTCATTTCAATGGAACACGCCCACTTCCTTCCCACTTTCAATTACGCCTCGGAATTTACGTTGTTCCGGCGCAAATACTATGAGGATACGGTACTTGCCTCTCTAAGTTATATAGTTATAAATTGTTACATTATATATTGTTACTGTATATTATATATATATATATATATAGTTTCATTGCATATATTGTTATATTATATATAGTTACTTTATATATATATTGTTATATACATGTTTCTTTTTATATATATATATATGTGTTATAAATTGTTACATTATATATTGTTACTGTATATTATATATTTATATATATCTATAGTTACATTGCATATATTGTTATATTCAGAGCTTTTTTTCTCAGAAAATAGGTGCAGGAACTCAACCACGACCCCGTTTAGATTTCCCAAACAGTAGAAGGGTCTTAAAGGGGCATTAAATACCAGGATTGCATTACATACAGAGTGCAGAGTTCAGGGGGGTTACACACAGAGTGCAGAGCTGTCACTTGTAAACACAGAAACCAGACTTCTGTGTTTACAAGCGATTGTGGTGAGCAGGCACCAAAGGGTCTGAGCCAGAGGTGGTGGAACTGAGTTCCCCCAAGTTCCCCCTGAAAAAAAGCCCTGGTTATATTATAAATAGTTACATTATATATTGTTATGTTAAAAACATTGTTACTTTATACAGGTATATTATGTTATAAATTGTTACATTATATATTGTTACTATATATTATATATATTTACATTGCATATATTGTTATATTTATTTATTATTATTTATATATATTGTTTTATATTATATTATATATATATTATTATATTATATGTGGAAAATAAAACGAATGATAGGAAATAAGGACATCTGATTGTCGGTGTCCCGTATACGGGATGCATTAACCCCTGCAATGCCAGGGGGGTGCTCAGTGTCGGGTGCTGACCTCACACACCGGGGTGATCTGTGATGACGTCATATGTAATACATAAAGCTCCCTGTGATCTCACCATCATAGCTCGGCTCCGGGGGCCCCTGGCTGGAGGATGCCGCGTTGTCTCTGTAGGGGGCGTCGTCCCTTTGTCTGTACAGATCGCTTCTTATTATCCTGCGAATAGGTGCGATGTCCGGCCAATGGGGGCCCCTGGTGGTGGGGTGCGGAGGGGCCACACTGTCCGATCAGAGTCGGTGCCATGACGCGGCGGGGGTCATCTCTGTGTCTGGGGGGGTGTCCCCGGGGAGAGATTAGCCCCTCCCCCCCGTGCCCGGTGTCTTCATGCAGAATGCTCGGTTCCCCCCGGAGGCCGCACACAGCGCTGTCTGTCCGCCGGGCTCTCCGTTCTATGGGCGCACTCCGCCGCCGCCGCTCTCCAGGGTGCTGAACACACAGCTGCACTGCGCATGCGTGTGACTCAGCGTCAGGGCAGCGCTAGGCTGGGCGAGACTTGGCACGGCTCAGTGTCCGGTTCCCACGGTGTGCGGGAAATAAAGACCGACAATAACGGGTCCCTCCACTCCACACTGATAGTTCAGGGCTGGGGGGGGTCACATTTTTATATTTACAGTGGTACGTTACCGCTATGCATGGAAATGTACATTGGGGGTGTTATCCTCTGCCGTACGGTACGGGTGACCGCGCCTGGCCGCTGCCAGGATTTCTGTCTACTTAGGCGAAGGTGCATTTTGCAGCAAATATTGCAGTCCCGCTATAAGGCGCTGATCGCCGCAATATCGCAGTCCCGCTATAAGTCGCTGATCGCCGCAATATCGCAGTCCCGCTATAAGTCGCTGATCGCCGCAATATCGCAGTCCCGCTATAAGTCGCTGATCGCCGCAATATCGCAGTCCCGCCATAAGTCGCTGATCGCCACAATATCGCAGTCCCGCTATAAGTCGCTGATCGCCGCAATATCGCAGTCCCGCTCACAGGTGTGCACAGCCTATTGCATTAGGGTGTGCACCCCAAAGCTCAAACACACTCTACCGATCACTCACGATCTTAATTCGGAAAGGGAATAATTACTGTATAAATGTGACGGGCAGGGAAGGGGTTAACACTAGGAGGAAGGGGTTAAATGTATTCCCTGGGTGTGTTCTAACTGTGTGTGGAGGGGGACTGACTGGGAGAGGTGACCGATGCTGTGTCCCTATGTACAACGGACACAGCATCGGTCTCCTCTCTCCCTGACAGGATGTGGAGCTCTGTGTTTACACACACAGAGCTCCACGTCCCTGCTGTCACCGCCGATCGCGTGTACCCGGCAGACATCGCGTGTACCCGGCAGACATCGCGGCCGCCAGGTACACGCATCGGCATCTCAGCGATGCGCCTGCACAGCGTTTACCCGCTGCGCGCCCCCCAGTGGCGCTCGCGGGTAATGCACAGAAAAAGACGTCCAAAGACGTCCACTCGGCACTTGAGAGTCGCGCTGCCGACGTCTTTTGTTTATTACGTGGATCTCAAGTGGTTAAATGACTCAGATCATCAAACAAAGTTTATTATTACACAAAGATAACCTGCGTAAATACAAAACGCAGTTTTTAAATGATGGTTTCATTTATTAAGGCAAAAAAGCTGTCCTAACCTGCCTGGATTTATGTTAAAAATTAATTTCCCCCAAAACCTAATAACTGGTTGTGCCACCCACCCTTGGCGGCATCAACTGCTTGCGATAACTTGGGTGTTTAAAGTCCGGATTGGTACCTCAGTCTCGTCATCATCTGCCGGAGCAGAATGGTAGGCTCCCTGGCAGGATTAAGGCTGCATTCGCGCCTGAACACGGCGTATGTTACCGCGATTTGCCGTGACAAATTGCAGCGTTTTGTCCCGTGATTTGCCGCGACAAAACGCGACATTTTTTAAGCCTAACATACGCCAGAGGGGTGATCAACATTGTTGGCTATGCCGAACGCCGAAAGCCCCCTTGAAAAAAGCGTAAAGATGTGAACCATCTCCATAGCCGACAATGTTAAATCACCAGTCCAGCATATTGCAGGCTGCAATAGCGTTGCGCTACAGGCGACAATACGCCTAGGTGTGAATGGTGATCAGGATAGGGAAATCGGATTAGAGGCCCCCTTGGCTGCGGAGCTCTGCACCTAGACGTCTGTCCTGGTCGCCATCTTGTGTTTGCGATAACTGGCTTTGAGTCTTTCACATTGCTGTGGAGGAATTTTGCCCACATTGGAGGGTTTTCCAGCATGGAAGGCCTGTGTAAGGTCATGATACAGCATCTCAATTGGATTTAAGTCCAGACTTTGACTAGGCCACTCCAAAACCTACATTTTGCTTTGTTTGAACCATTTGGAGGTGGACTTGCTGTTGTGTTTCAGATCATTGTCCTGCTGCATAACCCAAGTGCACTCGAGCTTGAGGTCACGGAACTGATGGCCGGACATTCTCCTTTAGGATTTTCTGGTAGAGCTCAGAATTCTTGGCTCCATCAATGATGGTAAGTCGTCCAGGTCCTGAAGCTGCAAAGCAGCCCCAGACCATCACGCTACCACCACCATGTCTGACTGTTGGTATGATGATCTTGTTATGAATCCTCATGGATGAGTCGTCGTTGTGCTCTTGGAGTAATTTTTGTAGGCCGGCCACCCCTGGGAAGGTTCACCGCTGTTCAAAGTATTCTCCATTTGTGGATAATGGTTCTCTCTGTGGTTCACTGGAGTTTCAAAGCCTTAGAAATGGCTTTGAAACCCTTCCTAGCCCATTACTTTGTTTCTAATATCTTCTTATTTTTTTTTCAGATTGTGGCATGATGTGTGGCTTTTTTTGTGATCTGTTAGCATGCTTCATTTTGTCAGACAGCTTCTATTTATGTGATTTCTTGATTCAACAGGTCTGGCAGTAAACAGGCCTGTGTGTGGCAAATTGTGGTTAAACACAGTTCATTCATGATTCAGCATGAGAGGGAGCAATTACTTTTTCACATAGGACCAGGCAGGTTTGAACAGCTTTTTTCCCTTAATAAATGAAATAACAATTTAACCACTTCCTGCCCGGCCTATAAGAGAATGACGGCCGGGCGGTGGTTCAGTTATCCTGACTGGGCGTCATATGACGTCCAGCAGGATAACAGCCGCCACGCGCCCGTAGGGGCACGCATCATGGAAATCGGTGGTGCGGCGTGTCAGTCTGACACACCGCTACACCGATCTTGGTAAAGAGCCTCTGACGGAGACTCTTTACCACGTGATCAGCCAATCACGGCTGATCACGATGTAAACATGCCGATCGGCTGCTCTCCTGATAGGGGGGGTCTGTGCTGATTGTTTATCAGAGCAGCCCCCCCTCGGATGCCCGCCCAGGACCACCAGGATGCCGCCAGGACCACCAGGTATGGCCGTCACACTGGACCACCAGTTATGCCACCCTAGACCACCAGGGATATGCCAATCAGTGCCCAGGCAGCTGCCAATCAGTGGCAATTAAAATTGCCTGCCAGTGCCACCAGTGATGCCTATCAGTTCCTCCTACCAGTTCTGCCTTTCAGTGCCCATCAGTGCCGCCAACCAGTTCCCAGCAGTGCCACCCATAAGTACCCATCAGTGCAGCCTTTCAGTGCCCATCAGTTCCGCCTATCAATGTCATCCATCAATAGTGCTCATTAGTGCTGCCTGTCAGTGCCGCCTCATCAGTGCAGCTTATCAGTGCCCATTTTACAAAATGTTATAACAGAAACAAAGAAAAAAGTTTTTTTCCAAATTTTGGGTCCTTTTTTATTCGTTTAGCAAAAAATAAAAACTGCAGAGGTGATCAAATACCACTAAAAGAAAGCTCTATTTGCGGGAACAAAATTAAAAAAATGTAGTTTGGGTACAGTGTAGCATGACTCAGATGGGCCCGGACATGTACTGGCTTAAAGAGGAGTTCCACCCAAATTTGGAACTTCCTCTTAACCCACTCCTCTCCCCCTTACATGCCACATTTGAAGTGGGGGCTTCAGGAGGAGTGGGACTTCCTGTCCCACTTCCTCCTTCCAGGTAGACGATTAAGCCTAATCGCCTAGGCGATTAAGCTTAATCACCTACAGGAAGGGGCTGCTGTAGGCGATCGCCCAGGACGCATGACAGGTCCTCGGCGATCGCCTGTCCAATCAGACGGCGCCTCGCCGGGCCGCGCGCATGCGCAGTGCCGCTCGTGCATGCGCAGTGGGTGCCCGGCCGTGAAGCCGAAAGCTGTCACGGCCGGGTGCCCACACTGAGCATGAAGACGTCGGCCGGCGAGGGGGGGCGAGGAGCGGAGCCCCGTCCGGCGCGTCGCTGGAGCCGTGGAGCAGGTAAGTGTGGGTTTATTAAAAGCCAGCAGCTACACTTTTTGTAGCTGCTGACTTTTAATAAACTTACAAAATGGGTGGAAAACCCCTTTAAGCAGGGGGACACGTCTGGCACTGCAGAATCTGAGTCCCTGGCGGTGTAGTGTGTTACTGATGGTAGCCTTTGTTACGTTGGTCCCAGCTCTCTGCAGGTCATTCACTAGGTCCCCCTGTGTGGATCTGGGATTTTTGCTCACTGTTCTTGTGATCATTTTGACCCCACGGGGTGAGATCTTGTGTGGTGCCCCAGATCAAGGGAGATGATCAGTGGTCTTGTATGTCTTCCATTTTCTAATTATTGCTCCCACAGTTGATTTCTTCACACCAAGCTGATTGCCTATTGCAGATTCAGTCTTCCCAGCCTGGTGCAGGTCTACAATTTTGTTTCTGGTCCTTTAACAGCTCTTCGGTCTTCACCATAGTGGAGTTTGGAGTGTGACGGTTTGAGGTTGTGGACAGGTGACTTTTATACTGATAACAAGTTCAAACAGGTGCCATTAATACAGGTAATGAGTGGAGGACAGAGGAGCCTCTTATAGGCTGGGTTCACACTACTACACTACTTTCATCCTACTTTGCTCTGCTACATTGGTCCTACATTGGTCCTACATCCATCCTACTTTCATGAACAGGATACTACTTTGGTCCGACTTCAATGATATTCAATGGGCCTGAAGTAGGATCAATGTAGGACCAAAAGTAGTACAGGGAGCATTTTCAAAGTCGGACGGACTTGTGTAGGACGCTACAAGACGCTCTCATAGGGAAACATTGAACACAGAGCAAAGTAGGATGAAAGTAGTGTAGTAGTGTGAACCCAGCCATAGAAGAAGATACAGGGCTGTGAGAGCCAGAAATCTTGCTTGTTTGTAGAGGAGACCAAATACTTGTTTTCCACCATAATTTGCAAATAAATTCTTTCCAAAAAAGATAATGTGATTGTCTGGATTTGTTTCCACTTTTTGCCTCTCATAGTTGAGGTATACCTATGATGACAATTACAGGCCTCTCTCATCTTTTTAAGTCAGAGAACTTTCACAATTGGTGGGGACTAAGGGCCAAATCCACAAAGATCGTGCCTAACTTAATTTTTTCCATTTAAGTTACACTGCCTTAAAATTTCTACCTAAGTGCCCGATCCACAAAGCACTTACCTAGAAATTTTGGGCTGTGTAACTTAAATTCCGCCGTCGCAAGGCGTTCCTATTCAAATGGGGGCGATTCCCATTTAAATTAGGCGCGCTCCCGCGCCGGCCATACTGCGCATGCTCGTGACGTAATTTTCCCGACGTGCATATCGCGAAATTACGTTACGCCGAGCTTTGTGGATTGCGACGGGTCAATAAAGTTGCGTCGAGGAAAAAAAAAAATACGGCGGGAAAAAAATAATTCTAAATTTAAAAAAAATCGCGTCGCTGGACAGAAAGGTCTGCTTTTACATGGTGTACTAACTTTACACCATGTAAAAGCAGCCCTAATTTTGCGTTTGCAAACTAAAACTTACGGAGAAAAAACGAAGCTGAAAAGCTTTGTGGATCTCCGTAAGTGCTAATTTGCATACCCGAGGCGGCATTTCGACACAAAATGCCCCCAGCGGCGGATGCGGTACTGGATCATAAGATCCGGCAGTGTAAGTCCCTTACACATGCCGGATCTTCTACCTAACTATGGAAAACTGATTCTGTGGATCAGTTCCATAGTTAGGAACAGGGATACGACGGCGTTACAGCAATTACGCCGTCGTATCCCTTTTGAGGATTTGGCCCAAAATACTTTTTTGCCCCACTGTATATCTATAGATCTATTTATATATAATGGACAGAGCAAGATAAAAAGGAATATAGATTGATTAGATAGATCACTAGAGTTCGATGGATATCATCACAACAGTAATCATGACACTTTGCAATTTTTGACTTTTATTGAGTATTTTGTGTAAGAACTATTCTTTTGTCTTTAATAAACAAATGTTGTTTTCAGCGTTGTTTTTCTTTTTTTTTACATTCACATGATGCAAACAAAGTAACAATTCACAGATTCATCTCTTTCGGAACATATTCTAAACTGTTATTAGGATCTCATAAGATTAACTTTCAAGTTTTATTGATTTTATATTACTGTTAACCACAAATTCTAATCATTTAGGAAAAAAGGCAGCACAAGTGGAAGCTGGGAACTGTAGGCAGGAATGCATCGAAACAGAAAACTAGTACCAAAAAAAAATAAAAAATACGATGACAGCTGAAACATAAGAGTTGTGAGTACCCCAGGACGTGCTGCCGCCTTCAAAAATAAATTACAGTCCTCCTTTAGTATTTAAATATCTTTTTTTTTTTTTCATACCTAATGTATTTACATATCCAGTTCAGAGCAGCAAATAGCCACAAAACATGGAACCCTACAGAGCAGGTTCTTGTGCCTCTATGCGCAAAGCAATCTCTTCTGAGCGCAATCCTAAAGTTAAACTTTCTCGCTAATAAATATCTAATTATTTAGTGCAGTGATGTTCTATCTACAGTCCAAGCACAGGAGATCAGATCCAAGTCAGTCCTATATACGCCATCTGTAATAAAAAAAATCTTTATCTGATCCAACCGGCTCATGTGATTGGCAGATGAAATGTGGGTGTGGCCTTGAACAACCAAAAAGGAAGACTTTATTTTTATTTCCTCTTTAAGAAACAATAAGCGAGTCTCAAAGACAAATGAAAAAAAAAAAAAAAAAAACAGTAGCTACAAAATAATAAAATTATAATTCTCCTTTAAAGTTAGCTTTACAACTCGTTGCCAAGAAAAATAATATTAAAATTCTACATATGAAAAAGGAATGACGCGCTTCTGGTGAGCTAGTTAAAATTTTAAGTTAGTTGACACTTTCTTTTTTTACAAGATGGTTGTATGGAGATAAAAAATATTGTTCATTGATAAGAACTCCAAGGAGCCAAATTGTTCCATTAGTGCGCAAGATCTACTGTAGAAGCAGTGGCTGCCGCCGTTTGTAGTTTCAGCGACAGTAAAGCAAACAGTTCGCCAAAAAAAAGCAGCAGCTTGCTCACCGTTCCGCTATCAGAAGGCTAATGAGTAAGACCTCGTGGATCCCATCGATAAAAAGTCTTTAAAATCCATCGTTAAAGGTTGGCACGTAGGACGATCCTCCCCTACAGTAAGATACAGGAGTATCAACACAACCCAAGTTCTGGGTTAAAAATCGTGTTAATCAAAGTTCATACCGTAAAAAAAAATTCATATAAAAAATATTTTGATATTTTTTTTTTTTTTTTTTTTTTCAACCGTTGATCTCCATCCATGTGAGCTCCCGGGCCTGTCAGTTTGGGAATGCTACAGAGGGCCAGATAGGGCTTGCCTTAGTCTCACAGGCAGGGTTCTACAGCATCTGCGATTTTATAAAAACCGTTCTGCGCTCAGTTTAGCGGTGGGTGTGCCAGGGTTGGTCACAAGTCGGTGACTTTGTTCTCTACGGCTGCCGCGATTTGCTGTAATCTGTAGCCGAGCTGCATTTTTTGGGCTGTCGTGTCATCCTCCAGTGCTGTTATTATCTGTAGAAGAGAAGGCGTCAGTACATTTATCCATCCATCTACACTCTAATAAACCAATTCTGTATGCATAGGTTGGAACTACTGGTTGCCCTTTTCAATAAAATAAAGTCCAGCTACGGACACAAGAAAAAAACTATTCTTGCAGTGGGCTCACTACACTGCAAGAGCTAAAGCCCCCAGGATGGACTGGCCATTGGGACTACAGGGAGTTTCCCGGTGGGCCGATGGCTCAGTGGGCCGGCTTCAATGACAGTGGACTGCTGCCCCCCTCCGCTCCTCTGTCTCTTCCTTCCTGCAGCACTCACCTCCTCTCCCTCCCTGCAGCGCTCACCTGGGGGGAACAGAGAAGCAGGGGGATGACAGAGGAGCAGGGGGGAGGGGACAGAGGAGCATGGGGGAGGGGACAGACAGCTGACTCAACAGCTATGGCCTGGGAGTTTCTCACTTCTGCCTAATCTTGTCCCATAAGGGGGGGGCACCAAACTGATTATTTGCCCCGGGTGAAATAATGTCTAGATTCCCCACTGGTACTGCCTATAAGAGTACCAGTACCAGCCGTTCTACTCTAATAAAGTAGAACGGCTAGTGAAGGGGGAGAGGGGGCTTGGGTGGCCGGGGGGAGGTGCGGGAGTTGTCCGGCCCCCATGGGAGAGACCTATCAAAGTGGGCCAGTCTGGATGAAGTCCAGGGCCACATTTTTGTCCCAGTCCAGCCCTGTAAAGCCCTACAATGGGAAACGGAAAGATTATCTCTTGCATTGGGGCCCTGTCCGCACTGCAAAGTTATAGTGTTACTAAACCCAGGACTCTGCATTCACTATATCTGGTCTCCCACAGTACACAGAACATGGAAATGTAACAGTTTAATTAAATATAAACTTCTAAATACCTTTTCTCATCAGCAGTTAAAGCAGTCTTGTGACTATCAGTGTCTGGTTAAAGCTTGTAGACAGTGGCGTACCAACGAGGGGGGGGGGGGGAATGGTCCGCCCCGGGTGCCACACATTAGGGGGGTGTCAGCCCGGCACCCTCTGCGAGTAAAGCGGTGACAGCAGGGCGACAGGCACAGGCAGCAGCAGAGCTGTGACAACAACCAGGAGGGCAGGGAGGAATGAGCTGCGACAGGGTGCGGGGGTGCCCTTGTGCGGACCGTACCCAGGTGACTGACACCAAGGGGGCAAGCCGCCGGATTCACTCTGAACCGCACAGCAGGGGAGAGAGACAGTGAGCGGAGCTGAAGAGAGGACGGCAACTGCTGGACTTAATTTTTCAAGTTAACCAGCAGGTGATTGGTTGCTAGGTGGTCCGAGCAACCAATCATTAGCATTGTTAATATGAAAAATTAACTCTAGCAGTTCCCACCCTCTGTTCTGTGCTGCTGTGTCTCCAGCTCTGCATGCATGCCCCTGTAAGTCCTGAGATGGGGGGGCAATGTGTAATGTGCAGGGGTCCCAAACTGGGGAGGGCAATGTGTAATATGCAGGGGTCCAGAGCTGAGGTGGGGGGCTGTATAATGTGCAGGGGTCCAGAGCTGGAGTGCGGGGGCTGTGTAATGTGTAGGGGTCCAGAGCTGAGGCGGGGGCTGTGTAATGTGCAGGGGTCCAGAGCTGGGGTGGGGGGCTGTGTAATGTGCAGGGGTCCAGAGCTGGAGTGTGGGGGCTGTGTAATGTGCAGGGGTCCAGAGCTGAGGTGGGGGGCTGTGTAATGTGCAGGGGTCCAGAGCTGGAGTGCGGGGGCTGTGTAATGTGCAGGGGTCCAGAGCTGAGGTGGGGGGCTGTGTAATGTGCAGGGGTCCAGAGCTGGAGTGCGGGGGCTGTGTAATGTGCAGGGCTCCAGAGCTGAGGTAGGGGGCTGTGTAATGTGCAGGGGTCCAGAGTTGGGGCGCGGGGGCTGTGTAATGTGCAGGGCTCCAGAGCTGAGGTAGGGGGCTGTGTAATGTGCAGGGCTCCAGAGCTGAGGTAGGGGGCTGTGTAATGTGCAGGAGTCCAGAGCTGAGGTGGGGGGCTGTGTAATGTGCAGGGGTCCAGAGCTGAGGTGGGGGGCTGTGTAATGTGCAGGGCTCCAGAGCTGAGGTAGGGGGCTGTGTAATGTGCAGGAGTCCAGAGCTGAGGTGGGGGGCTGTGTAATGTGAAGGGGTCTAGAGCTGGAGTGCGGGGGCTGTGTAATGTGCAGGGCTCCAGAGCTGAGGTGGGGGGCTGTGTAATGTGCAGGGGTCCAGAGCTGGGGTGCAGGGGCTGTGTAATGTGCAGGGGTCCAGAGCTGGAGTTCGGGGGCTGTGTAATGTGCAGGGCTCCAGAGCTGAGGTAGGGGGCTGTGTAATGTGCAGGGGTCCAGAGCTGGGGTGCGGGGGCTGTGTAATGTGCAGGGGTCCAGAGCTGGGGGGGGGGGGGGGGCTGTGTAATGTACAGCAATAACTGCTTTCATACAGTGCCTTGAAAAAATATTTATTCCCCTTGAAATTTTCCACATTTTGTCATGTTGCAACCAAAAACGTAAATGTATTTTATTGGAATTTTATGTGATAAACCAACACAAAGTGGCACATAATTGTGAAGTGGAAGGAAAATGATAAATGGTTTTAATTTTTTCGTACAAATTAATATGTGAAAAGTGTGGTATGCATTTGTATTCAGCCCCCTTTACTCTGATACCCCTAGCTGGTAGAGACATCCCCCAAAAAGACTTGCAGCTGTAATTGTAGAGAAAGGAGGTTCTACAAAGTATTGACTCCTGGGGGCGCTATACAAATGTACACCACACTTTTCACATATTTATTTGAAAAACATTTTGAAAAACATTTATCATTTTCCTTCCACTTCACAACTATGTGCCACTTTGTGTTGGTCTATCACATAAAAAACGTTTAGGTTTTTGGTTGTGACGTAAAAATTTCAACGGGTATGAATACTTTTTCAAGGCACAGTATAGTCCATACAGGTTTCCATTTCAAGTGGCTCTTTGCTGCCACCTCATGTCAGGAAGCAACAATCACAGCCTCTGGACACATATAGCTAGATTCAGGTACGGCGGCGCATCTTTCAGGCAGCATAGCGTATCGTATTTACGCTACGCCGCCGTAAGTCAGAGAGGCAAGTGCTGTATTCACAAAGCACTTGCCTCCTAAGTTACGGTGGCGTAGCGTAAATGGGGCCGGCATAAGCGCGCCTAATTCAAATGAGGATGAGGGGGGCGTGTTTTATGTAAATGATTGGTGACCCGACGTGATTGACGTTTTTTACGAACGGCGCATGTGCCATCCGTGTACATATCCCAGTGTGCATTGCTGCAAAGTACGCCGCAAGGACGTATTGGTTTCGACGTGACGTTAATTACGTCCAGCCCCATTCACGGACGACTTACGCAAACGACGTAAAATTTTCAAATTTCGACGCGGGAACGACGGCCATACTTAACATTGACTAGGCCAGCTTTTTGTTGGACTAACTTTACGCCGGAAAAAGCCATACGTAAACGACGTAAAAAAAATGCGCCGGGCTCGCGTACGTTTCTGAATCGGCGTATCTAGTGATTTGCATTTTCTACGCCGAACTCAACGGAAGCACCACCTAGCGGCCAGCGTAAATATTGCACCCTAAGATACGACGGCGTAGGAGACTTACGCCGCTCGTATCTTAGCCTAATTTAAGCGTATCTGGTTTCCAGAATACGCTTAAATTTAGGACGGTGTAGATTCAGAGTTACGACGGCGTATCTACTGATACGCCGGCGTAAAGCTATCTGAATCCAGCTAATAGGCTCCACAGCTGTTTTGTCTATTTTTAGCATTTATTTTAGTATATAGTACTTTGTTTTATAATCTACATAATGTTTGGCACAGTATACACATGGCTAAGATTCATATATGATTTTTGAATGATATTCCTATTGTGTATATATATTCATGCTGCTTATTTATTGCACTGGTCACTTTATATTGTTTATTCAAAAGCACTTCACTAGTATTTGATTTTTGTATCTAAGACTTACATTATAGGATTTTCTTATTTAATTTTTTTTAAATTTACCTTCAACTATGTAGTGCAAGAGCCTGTCTGATTGCATACAAATTTCAAGTGTTTAGGTGTGACCTCATATTATATTGTGTTGGTATATCTAAAGCAAAATTGTACAATGTATGGCCAGACTTAGTGCATAAACTCACCTGGTCATAATACTTATTGATATACTTGTAGAGCTCATGCAGGGCCACCAAGGAATTAAGTTCTTCTGAGAAATTCTGAGAAAGAAAATCAATACAAATAAAATTATTAGACAATTACAACTATACATTATCACATAAAAAAAAAAATACTATATATACAGACCTCAAATTTTCCACTCGCCTACTCGCATTTTGCGAGTGGAAAATGAGGTCTGGCGAGGAACAGGTCCCCCCCCATCTTCTGGGAATTACACAGGTCCCAGAAAACAGTTAGGACGCGCAGCGCGACTCGCACAAATGCGCAGTATGGAACCGGGAAGTGAAGCTGCAACGCTTCACTTCCTGAGTCCCTCACCCATGATGGCGGCGGCAGCATCCGAGGACCGAGTCGGCCTCGCCTGCCGACATCGCGGGCACCCTGGACAGGTAAGTGTTCATTTATTAAAAGTCAGCAGCTGCCGTATTTGTATCGGCTGGCTTTTAATATTTTTTTAGGCGGACCTCCGCTTTAAATAGCAGGAAACATTGATGTGCAGCCTGCATCAGTAGTGTATTTAGGTTTTGTGCTGCCCTAGGGCATACCGGGCATATGCCCGGAGGGCCGCGGCGGCTCGCAGGTCACGTCTCTGTAATGTAGGGGGGGTCTGTATGGGCTGGATTGTAGAGGGGGCTGTAATTTAGGGGGGGTCTGTATTGTAGAGGTTGTCTGTAATGTAGGGGGGTCTGTAATGTAGAGGGGGTCTGTACTGTAGGGGGTCTGTAATGTAGAGGGGGTCTGTACTGTAGGGGGGTCTGTACTGTAGGGAGGGGGTCTGTACTGTAGGGAGGTCTGTGTAACATGCAGGGGGTCTAGAGCTGTTAGGGGGGTGTCTGTGTAACAAACTGTGGGGGGCTGTGTAATGTAAAGGGGTCCAGAGGTGTGGTGCTATGTAATGTAAAGGGGTCCAGAGGTGCAAGGTGCTGTGTAATGTAAAGGGGTCCAGAGGTGCAGGGTGCTGTGTAATGTAAAAGGGTCCAGAGGTGCAAGGTGCTGTGTAATGTAAAGGGGTCCAGAGGTGCAGGGTGCTGTGTAATGTAAAGGGGTCAATAGGTGCAGGGTGCTGTGTAATGTAAAGGGGTCCAGAGTGCTGTGTAATGTAAAGGGGTCCAGAGGTGCAGGGTGCTGTGTAATGTAAAGGGGTCCAGAGGTGCAGGGTGCTGTGTAATGTAAAGGGGTCAATAGGTGCAGGGTGCTGTGTAATGTAAAGGGGTCCAGAGGTGCAGGGTGCTGTGTAATGTAAAGGGGTCCAGAGGTGCAGGGTGCTGTGTAATGTAAAGGGGTCCAGAGGTGCAGGGTGCTGTGTAATGTAAAGGGGTCCAGAGATGCAGGGTGCTGTGTAATGTAAAAGGGTCCAGAGGTGCAGGGTGCTGTGTAATGTAAAGGGGTCCAGAGGTGCAAGGTGCTGTGTAATGTAAAGGGGGCCAGTGATGCAGGGTGCTGTGTAATGTAAAGGGGTGCAGGGTGCTGTGTAATGTAAAGGGGTCCAGAGGTGCAGGGTGCTGTGTAATGTAAAGGGGTCCAGAGATGCAGGGTGCTGTGTAATGTAAAAGGGTCCAGAGGTGCGGTGCTGTGTAATGTAAAGGGGTCCAGAGGTGCAAGGTGCTGTGTAAATGTAAAGGGGTCCAGAGGTGCAAGGTGCTGGAACCCCACATCCCATCATTAACAGCCAATAAACATGTCTATGTTGTAAATGATAAGTTACAAGTATAACAGAAGCCAAGTCCATGTGACCCGTACCCTGGAAAGCTCTGCTAAAGCCGAATTCATTTCCTGGTCGCTGGCTGAGATGGTCTGCCGGATGTCAGCGTAATACCTACAGACCAAGGGAGAGAAACAAGATCACAATCCGATCGCTCTACAAGAAGACGGAAAGAGATAGACCTAGACTGGACACTCACCTCTCTACCATCTGCTTGTACCGGGGAATGTCTCTTGCATACAGTAACTTGTTTATGGGAGAATCCTGAGAAGGAAAACCAGACCACAAAATGAGAACAAGTGCAAAACCTTCACAACTTTACCCTCCAGCCTCGACAATTGCTTTTTAATTAGCGGAAACAAATGGAGTGCTAGGGCACACATCAACCAATCAGCATTCAACAGCATATAGCGCACTGGCTAGACGTACTACGTGGTTTTTCTGCTCTTTACCGCCACCCTTCTGCTTTTGTTGTCCGATCTTTAGCATTGGTTTTGAGCATGCGTGTTTGTACTTTGGACTTTAGGCCGATGGACTTGTGTACACACGATTGGATTAGTCAACGTAGGACATTTGTTGCCGGAAAGTTTGTCTGTTCTTACAGCGAACATTTGTCCGATGAAAAAGTGAAAAAGTTTGTCCGATAGAGCGCACACACGGTTGGATTGTCCGCTAAAACTGGTCCATTCGACATTTGTTGTCAAAAAGCCTGATCATGTGTATGGGCCTTTAGGCCCCTTTCACACTGGGGCGGGAGGTGCGGTGGCGGTATAGCGCCGCTTTTTTTAGCGCCGCTATACCGTCGGAATTGTGGCAGTATTCAGCCGCTAGCGGTGCTGTTTTAACCCCCACTAGTGCCCGAAAAAGGGTTAATACCGCCCACAATGAGAATCTGCAAAGGCGCATTGCTGGCGGTATTACCGCGGTGTCCCATTGTTTTCAATGGGAAGGAGCGGTAAACACACCGCTCCTCTCACTGCTCCAAAGATGCGGCTAGCAGGACTTTTGGAGCGGTCCCGCCAGCGCATCACCTCATTGTGAAAGCCCTCAGGCTTTCACATTGAGACTGTAGGGCAGGAGTTTTTTAGACGGTATTTAGGTGCTATTTTTAGCACTAAACCGCCTGAAAAACTCAGTGTAAAAGGGGTCTTAATGAATTACCACAGGGCTCCACTGAACTACAAGCCGACAGCTCCTAAGAGCCCGTACACACGATCGGATTTTCCGACAACAAATGTTTTATAGCACGCTTTAAAACTGTCCGACAGTTTTAATGCACCCATGCATTATGCCATTGGCGGCACTGTCTGCAGCACAATATGTCATTGGCGTCATGGGCGGCACTGTCTGCAGCACAATATGGCATTGGCGTCATGGGCGGCACTGTCTGCAGCACAATATGGCATTGGCGTCATGGGTGGCACTGTCTGCAGCACAATATGGCATTGGCGTCATGGGTGGCTCTGTCTGCCCATAACGCATGTGCTGCCTGCAGAGACAGTGCCACCCATGTCGCCAATGCCGTAATGTGCTGCCACCTATAACGCTAATGCCATAACGCATGTGCTGCCTGCAGAGACAGTGGCACCCATACATTATGCCATTGGCGGCATGGGTGTCACTGTCTGCAGCACAATATGGCATTGGCGTCATGGGCGGCACTGTCTGCAGCACAATATTGCATTTGCGTCATGGGTGGCACTGTCTGCAGCACAATATGGCATTGGCGGCATGGGTGCCACTGTCTGCAGGTAGCACATGCGTTATGGCCCATAATGCATGTGCTGCCTGCAGAAACAGTGCCACCCAGGCCGCCAACACCACAATGCGCTGCAGAGACAGTTTCAAGGCGGGGTTTGGGGAGGGACCAAGGGCGGAGCCAGGGTGGGGCTGAAGGCAGGACCAAGGGTGGAGCTAAAGGGGCCCCAGGATTTCTATCAGCTGCCCTGCCATTAGTAATGGATCTCTTGGTAGGTTGGATGCAGACAACAAATAATTCTGGCTGTTTGATTTATAAAGGTCAAACAATTTGCAGGAATTTGAGCAATACTTTTAATTGATAATTACATATTTACTGGCTGGTAAAATAAAAAAACTTTGTTTAAAATCCTTTATCTTTTTCTCTCCCCAGTCATTACAAGATTGTCCATAAACAATTTTTAATTTACCCGTCCCAGCTTGTGATCAGCGAGGGTGCAGGAATCCATGAAGGTCTGGGCGATCACCGACAGAACGGCGTCCACGTTGTCTGAGGTTTGCACATCAAACACAAAATGGGGGTTTTTGATTATGTTGATCCAGAACCTTAAAGGCAAACTGAGCAAACAAACAACGAGAATTATGAACAGGGGAAGAGAAATATATTAATAATGTATCACCTGCAACAGATATGCAGAAGAAAAGCGCAATCCTTTAATGGTGACTTATAAGACGTCAGAAAGCTGACCGCAACAATTTCTTTTTTCATAAACGAATAGTAATACTAGGGTTGTCCCGATACCGATACTGGTATCGGTATCGGGACCGATTCCGAGTATTTGCGGGAGTACTAGTACTCCCGCAAATACCCCCGATACCGAAATAGAATACTTGCACCCCCCCGCATCCCCGCTGCTTGGTTAATACGGGCGGGGAACATTACAGCTTTCATTTGAATAGCTGTAGTGTTTCCCGCCGCGCCGCGTATAGACACTCCCCCTTGCTCGGGTGAACTGTCCAATCCCAAGCAAGGGGGAGTGTCTATACGCAGCGGTAAGGGGGACATGGCTGCATATATGGGGGGGGACATGGCTGGATATGGGGGGGACATGGCTGCATATGGGGGGGACATGGCTGCATATGGGGGGACATGGCTGCATATGGGGGGGGGACATGGCTGCATATGGGGGGGGGGGGCATGGCTGCATATGGGGGGGGGGCATGGCTGCATATGGGGGGGGGCATGGCTGCATATGGGGGGGGACATGGCTGCATATGGGGGGGGACACGGCTGGATATGGGGGGACACGGCTGCATATGGGGGGGACATAGCTGGATATGGGGGGGACATGGCTGGATATGGGGGGGACATGGCTGGATATGGGGGGGACATGGCTGGATATGGGCGGGACATGGCTGCATATGGGGGGACATGGCTGGATATGGGGGGGACATGGCTGCATATGGGGGGGGACATGGCTGCATATGGGGGGACATGGCTGGATATGGGGGGGACATGGCTGCATATATGGGGGGGACATGGCTGCATCTGTGGGGGGACATGGCTGCATCTGTGGGGGGACATGGCTGCATCTGTGGGGGGACATGGTTGCATCTGTGGGGGGACATGGCTGCATATGTGGGGGACATGGCTGCATCTGTGGGGGGACATGGTTGCATCTGTGGGGGGACATGGCTGCATATGTGGGGGGACATGGCTGCATTTGGGGACACATTTAAAAAAAAGTATCGGTATTCGGTATCGGCGAGTACCTGAAAAAAAGTATTGGTACTTGTACTCGGTCCTAAGAAAGTGGTATCGGGACAACCCTAAGTAATACGAATAGCATTTTCCTATTTCGGATTCAGCTATGATGTTACTGTTCTGTAGAGGTACAGCTCCAGCTAGTATAAGTACCTGTTTGTTTTCCAGATGTGGATGGTCTCGGGATCTGTGATTCCATAGTGTACAGCCTGATCGTCCAGCAGGTCGAAGAAATATTTAACAGCGAGCGGCACGGGACGGCTGGTGCTGAGTATTACCTGGAAGAGGTCGTCCACAAACTTCTGCAGAGTGCCCTAAAAATCAGATGGAAATAGTACAAGTTTAGGCCCAGATTCTCGTCCATCGGCGTAATTTTGTGCGGGCGTAACGTATCCGCTTTACGTTACGCCTCCGCAACTTAGACGGGCAAGTGCTGTATTCTCAAAGCACTTGCTCCGTAAGTTGCGGCAGCGTAGCGTAAATCGGCCGGCGTAAGCCCGCCTAATTAAAATTTGGATCAGGGGGGGCGTGTTTTTTGTAAAACTACTGTGACCCGACGTGATTGACGTTTTTGCGGAACGGCGCATGCGCCGTCCGTGGAATTTCCCAGTGTGCATTGCTCCAAAGTACGCCGCAAGGACGTCATTGGTTTCGACGTGAACGTAAAATGACGTCCAGCCCCATTCACGGACGACTTACGCAAACGACGTAACTTTTTCAAATTTCGACGCGGGAACGACGGCCATACTTAACATTGGTACACCACACTTATGTCTCATATAGCAGGGGCAACTATACGCCGGGAAAAGCTTAACGTAAACGTCGTAACTTTACTGCGGCGGCCGCGCGTATGTTCGGGAATTCGCGTATCTAGCTAATTTGCATATTCAACGTGGAATTCGACGGAAGGGCCACCTAGCGGTCAACAAAAAAATGCATTTAAGATTCGACGGCGTAAGAGACTTGCGCCTGTCGGATCTAATGGATATCTATGCGTAACTGATTCTAAGAATCAGGCGCATAGATACAAGAGTCGGATTAGGACTTACGACAGCGTACATGGCGCTACGCCGTCGTAAGTCCTTTCAGAATCTGGGCCTGATGTCGCACTTTATGTGATGAAAAAAAACGACATTTTCTGTGAAGTAAAAGTGACAGAGTGACTGCCGGCCCTTCCTCTCCTCTTACTCAGTGATGGAAAGCTTTTTATAATGTTAACCCATTCACAAAAAAACTAAGCTTTCTGTGAATGGACAGGTAGTGGCAGCTGGTGCTCAAAACTTTTGGGGGGGCGCAAACAAACTGAAACCCCCCCCCCCCCCATCAATTGCAGCCAGTGTGCTCATCAAACGCAGCTACTGTGTCCATCAATTGCCGCCACTGTGCCCATCAAATGCAGCCACTGTGCCCATCAAACGCAGCCACTGTGCCCATCAAACGCAGCCACTGTGCCCATAAATTGCTGCCACTGTGCTCATCAATTGCCGCTACTGTGCCTATCAATTGCTGACACTGTGCCCATCAATTGCTGCCAGTGTGCCTATCAATTGCCGCTACTGTGCCCATCAAATGCTGCCAGTGTGCATCCCCCACCCGCCCGGTACTTACCTGTCTCGGTGGGGCAGCGGGTCACGGCGGCAGTCTCCCGTCCTCTCTTCTGCTATGTTTGGACGCCTGATAGGCATTCAATCACAGCGCCTGTTGTTTCAGCCAATCAGGTGACAGGTAACAGACCCAAGCACCTGATTGGCTGGGAGGCGAATCAGTGTTAGGAAAGTGAATATTCAGTGAATGCTGAGTGAACTTTGAGCGCCCAGCATGGCATTTGCTGTTCACCTTATTGGACGTCTATTAGAGCCTATGGCTCTAATTAGGTGCTTCCAAAAAATACTCCGCTGCTGTAATTCAGTTGCCCGGCGCCCGAAAAGGGTCCGGGCACCTGAATAGGGCGTGGCAGCCGTGACCATAGATAGATTTATGCAATGCATGAATCTATCTATGGTGATAGACAGGTGGCAGAAGAGAGGGGGCGGCGCCTGTGCGCCCTTTATGGACGCACAGCCACTGGGTAGAGCTGTACTGTCAGTGCTCAGTAGAAATGTAAACTGTAAACAAAAGAGAGAAATCCATGAGGTGGCATACACCTCATTGGACTCAATCCATTGTAACCACATTTTAAATAATGGGTTAATATCTGGAGTTCTTCTATAAGTGCCAGTCAGCAATCTAACAATGAGATCTGCCCCCCTGATAGGCATCTAGATGGCCCTGGACCCACAATGAAAGAATATAAAGGCAGTGCCCTCCAAGATGAAGAGACACCCAAAGAGCCTACACTCACCTTCATGGACAGGAGGCGGGTTAGGTAGATTTCAGGGATGGCCTTGGCTCTCTCCCTGTCCCGCAGGCTCCCTCTTCTGTGCTTGGGCAGCTCTGGCTCATCTGTGGGCTTCACAAGGTGCCAGAGTTTTATTCCACCTTCATCCGCGTCCTCCAGCATTGGGGTCTCTGTAAAATAAAGGGCTAAAGTTAAAGTTTCATAGAGACATCTGCTTATTACGCAACACAGATCTTTGGGAGTAGAGTAGACTAGAGAGGGATAAGAACCCCTGTCCGGTTTTATTGCTGTCTATGTCCCCATTAGGGAGATTCACCCTCTGTATTTGACCTGTCTGCTGTTATCATCAAAAGTAAAAGAAACTCCCAAATTTTGAGATGACACCAGAGCAGTAATAGAGGGGAAATCTTCCGAAGGGGACACTAGTTCTGGTGACACGCCAGGATCTCCTCACTTTGGAGGGATGGCCAAAAAAAAAAAAAAAAAAACAGACAGGGGTTATAACCCTCCCTAATGCCGCATACAGACGATCGGACATTCCGACAACAAAACATTGGGCCAGATTCATGAAGAGATACGACGGCGTATCTCCTGATTCGCCGTTGTATGTCTGAGATCCGACGGTCTGATCTATGCGACTGATTCATAAGAATCAGTTCCGCATAGATCTCCCTTAGATCCGACTGGTGTAAGTGACTTACACCATCGGATCTTAGGCTGTAATCTCCCGCCGGCCACTAGGTGTCGTCGCGGTTTTTTACACGTCGGATATGCAAATGAGGAGAACCGCCGATTCAAGACCGAACGCCCGCCCGTCGTTTTTTTTTTACGTCGTTTGCGTTCGGCTTTTTCCGGCAGATAGTTACCCCTGCTTTATGAGGGGTAGCTAATGTTAAGTATGGCCGTCGTTCCCGCGCCGAGATTCAAACTTTTACGTCGTTTGCGTAAGTCGATCGGGAATACGGATGGCCGGAATTTACGTAGCCGCCGAAAACAATGACGTCCTAGCGACGTCATTTGGAGCATGCGCACTGGGAAATTTCGCCGGCGGCGCATGCGCAGTTAAATCGGGAACGCGCCTTATTTAAATTGTACACTCCCCTAGCCGCGGAATTTGAATTCCGCTGGGGGAGTTACGATCCGACGGTGCAATTTTCGAGGTAAGTGAATACTGCACTGGCCTCGATAAATTGCACTGGCGGATCGTAAATCACATAGATTACGCGGATCTAAAGATCCGCTAATTTATGTGAATCTAGCCCCGTGTTTTTTTTTTTTGGACGGAATGTTGGCTCAAACTTGTGTTGCATACGCACGGTCACACAAATGTTGTCGGAAATTCCAAACGTCAAGAACGCGGTGACGTACAACGAGCCAGAAAATTAAGATCAAAGACTCTGAGCATGCGTAGGATTTGTGTTCGTCATAATTGGCTATAGACGATCGGAAAAATTAAAGGGGTTGTAAAGGTAAATGTTTTTTCACCTTAATGCATCCTATGCTTTAAGGTGAAAAAACATCCGACGGTACCGGCCTCCCCCCGAACCCCCGTTTTACTTGCCTGACCCCTCGAAAGTCCCGCGCGCGCGTCCACGTGATCCTCTTCGGTTCCCAGCCTGGCCGTTGATTGGCTAGGCTGGACGGATTGATAGCAGCGCAGCCATTGGCTGGCGCTGCTGTCAATCACAGCGGATGACGCGGCGTGCCGGGGCCGAGTGATGCAGTCGGCGGCTATGCCCGCCGCTGTATCACGGGAGCACGCTCGCAAAAGCTTTCCACCATGCGAGCTCGCTCGCATGAAGGTGGAAAGCTTTTGCGAGGAGGAACCGAGACAACCGCCGAGGGACCCCAGAAGACAGGGTTAGGGGAAACTCTGTGCAAAAGGAGCTGCACAGTGGAGGTAAGTATGACATGTTTGTTATTTAAAAAAAAACTTTGGGCCATATTCTCAAACAAGATACGCCAGACTTAGGCTAGGATCCGACTAGTGTAAGTCACTTACACTGTTGGATCTTAAATGTAATTCGCCGGGGGCGTGGCCAAGATGGCGACCTAGACGGACGTGTGCTAGAGGAGCTCCGCTCATCAAGACCCGTTTACCCGTTACTCCGGGGATCCACCACTACCTTTTACCCTGATTGAAGCTGGAGGCACTCGGGTATGCGTAAGGGCAAGACCGGCTCAGGACGGAAAGGAGGCTCCACGACTAAAGCAAGTCCCCAGCCGAAACGGCCGCTGACTCCTGTAGGCCGCGCGCACATGGCATCCCAGACGGCGCCTCCCCCGGCGAATGCATCGGAGGAAGACCGCTTCCAGGCGCTCATGCTGGCGATACAAGGCTGCCAGACCACCCTCACGGGTAAGATTGACACCCTGCAGCTGGACCTCGGGCTCCTGCGGAGGGACCTGGATGGCATACGGGAGCGGCTGGGGGAGGCAGAGCGGCGGGTCGGGGACTCGGAGGACTCCATCCGTGATCACCGTGCCTCCATACATACTCTCCAGGTGAGAGTGAAAGCCCTAGAGTCGCGGGCAGAAGACAGCGAGAACCGCAGCAGGAGAAATAATCTCCGTGTGGTGGGTCTCCCGGAGGGGGCGGAGGGCCAAGACCCGACGGCGTTCACTGAAACTCTGCTCAGGAATTTGCTGCCACAGGCCCAATTTTCCCCGCACTTCGTGGCTGAGAGGGCCCACAGGATGCCACCGGGCCGCGCCGTGCCTGGGGCCCCCCCGCGCACCTTTATTTTCCGTCTGCTCAACTTCCGCGACAGGGATCTGGCGCTGAGAGAGGCCAGGAGAGTGGGAGAACTCCGCTTTGAAAACACGCGGCTGATGATGTTCCCGGACTACTCCTTGGACACCCAGAGGCTTCGCAGGACATTCGACCATGTCAAGGTGCAGCTCCGTGCTAAAGGCCTGAAATACAGTATGCTGTTCCCGGCTCGCTTGAGGGTCATTGATGGCGAGTCCACCCGCTACTTTACTTCGCCGGAAGAAGCTTCTCACTGGCTGGACACCCTGCCCCGGCATCGGTAACTGTGTGCTGTTTTGGGATGTGATCCCCACCCTGCTCCCTTCCCCCTCTTATTTTGATTTTTCCCCTTAAAAGTGGCTGCACTTGAACGTTGCTCTCTTCGCTACTTGCCACGTGGAATGGGGGACAGAGTTGTGCCTGTATGGCGTGCGTGGCCGGGGGCCCCCGCCGATTCCCCCCCACCTGTCCATTGCCTGTTCCCTCGCATGACCCTCCATGGGTAACACACTTGGCACTGTTGGTGCCGGCCTGCTGGACCTCAGGTTGTTGGAGGAGCATTAGAGGATGGGGGACCCAGGACAGCTCGGGGGTGGGTACGGTTGGGGGGCGGGGGGGCTCGGTGGGGCTCTTCCGAGCTGATGCTGACCGGGACATGGGTTGTAACGTTACAATGTTTAAGTATGTGCCCCTAGTGTAGACTAGGAGAACCGTTTTGTGCCTTTAATTTATTATGTTTTACATTCGTTTAAGTTGATCATATTCCAACTACTATGCTATGGGTGGATCCAATGTTATCCAGTGCTCTGTATGGGTCTGGGAGCGGTATCCTCTTCCGAGGTTGCTGCTGAGCCGGGTGATTGCTCTTCTGGTACCTCTGGATTGGTCGCCTTGCCAGTTGCTCCCATAGGAGACCTTCCTACTGTTTGATGGGGTTGGTTTGGGGTTTATGCACTCCGGTCTTTTTTCCGGATGTGCGGGGTGGGGGGGGAGGGGCGGTTTGGTTATGTTTTCATGTTTTTTTCTTTATTATTTGATGTCTTTATGAGTTGCCAATTTGTTTGTCAGACTAATACATGCAGTAATATGCCTTGGGTGCCTAGCTCGGCCTCCTTGGAGCGCTTAGGCGGGGCGCCCAATGCTCTTGAGGTGACGGTTTATGTGTGGTCGGAGGGGTACCCTCTCCCACGCTGGCTCCAATATTATTATCCCATCTACCCCAATGGCTCCCATTAGGCTAGTCTCGTGGAATGTCCGCGGGCTAAATGACAAAATAAAAAGATCATTGGTTATGGCCTACCTCAAGAAATACTCCCCCCATATATGCCTCCTACAGGAGACTCATCTGATGGGAAGGAAGATTCTAGGCTTGAGAAAGCAATGGGTGGGTCACTCGTACCATGCCACCTACTCCAACTATGCTAGGGGGGTTAGCGTATTGATCCACAAGTCCCTGTCCTACTCCCTGCTAGACGTTAAGACTGACCCTGAGGGTAAATACGTGCTCCTGCATGCGGTGGTGGACACGGTTGAAATGCTAATTCTGGGTATCTATATACCGCCACCGGCTACAATGTCCTTCCTGAAATCCCTGATTCCTATATTGGCCACGTATCCTACGGAGAATATCATCATTGCAGGGGATTTCAACATGGTCCCAAGCCCATCCATGGATAGGTTGTCCTCTGATGTTACCGTTGACTCTCCCCTGCGGCGATGGGCCTCCTTGTACGGTTTTACTGATGTTTGGCGCTGGAAGTTCCCGGATGTTAAAGCCTATACTTGCCACTCCACCTCCTATAGAGCTATGTCTAGGATAGATCTAATATATGCCAGTGGGGGAATGCTCTCGAGGGTCAGGGAGGTGCAGATACTCCCCAGAGGTATCTCGGACCACTCGCCCGTGCTCCTAACAATACAGACCCTAACGCCCCCATCGGAGAGACTGTGGCGACTTTCTCGCTACTGGATCTCGGATGAGAGAGTGGCGGCAGAGATCCCCAGACGCATCTCTGAGTTTTGGGGTGACAATGAGGATTCCACGACGGAGGGCAACAGGTGGGATGCATTCAAAGCATTTACACGGGGGTGTTATCAGACTATTATCTCTCGGGAGCGTAGGGCCGCCACTATCTGTTTGGAGGAAGCTGAGGCTAAAGCCCAAGACTTAGAGGCCCAATATGTAGCGACCCAGAACCCAGTCACATATGTGGACATGCAGTCAGCCTACCGGGAGGCTATGCTTCTTAGGGTGGCCAAGGCGGGGAAGAGACAATTGGCCCAAACGCAGCGCATCTTTGAGCAGGGGGAGAAGACGGGGCGCCTCTTGGCCTGGTTGGCTAGGGAGCAGCAGCCCGTTACTGCCATAGCTAGGATTCAAAATAATAACGGACTGGTTGAGGTAGACCCGGTGGCCATCAACGCATGCTTTGCTTCCTATTACGAGGCGCTATACTCGTCCAGGGTTGACTACACTGGAGAGGAGCTGGACTCCTTTCTGGGACAACTAACCTTTCCGAGCCTTTCGGATGAGGCCCGTACCCACCTGGACAGTGGAATAACCCTTGAGGAGGTGCAGCAGGCTTTGGGGGAGTTACAGGCGGGGAAGACACCTGGGGTGGATGGCCTTCCCCCCGAATTTTATAAGGAGCACGGGGAGTTGCTGGCCCCGAGGCTTCAGGCTATGGTGGTCGCGTCTCTCAAAGATGGCAGTCTCCCTCCTTCTATGGCGGAGGCCGTCATCGTAGTGATCCCTAAGCCGGGCAAGGACCCCGAGTTGTGTGCCTCATACAGGCCTATCTCGCTTTTGAATGCGGATGCTAAAATCCTCACTAAGGTTCTGGCCAGGCGTCTTAATTCGGTTATTTTGACGTTGGTGCATGAGGATCAGACCGGCTTCATGCCTGGAAAGGGCACGGATATAAACCTCCGTAGGTTGCACACGGTTTTGGGTGCTCAAGGGGCCCTGGCCGAGTCCGACGTTGTGGCCTCCCTGGATGCGGAAAAAGCTTTTGATTCAGTAGAGTGGCCGTATCTATGGGAGGTCCTGCGCCGGTTCGGCTTTGGTCCCAGGTTTGTATCATGGGTGCAGGCCCTCTATAGGGCGCCCACTGCTAGGGTCCGTACCGGGTCGGTTCTCTCCCAACCATTTTGCCTAAACAGGGGTACAAGGCAGGGTTGCCCCCTATCCCCCGGCCTCTTTGCTCTGGCTATAGAGCCTATGGCGATCCTCCTTCGCTCCTCCCCGGCGGTGCGCGGTATTCCTGTGGGCCCGATCCACGAAAAAATATCTCTTTACGCGGACGATACACTGTTATATCTAAGGGACCCTGCAGTCTCCCTTGGAGCGGCACTCGCGCTTATTGACACTTTTGGCAGGTTTTCCGGCGTTCGCATTAACTGGGGGAAGTCGGTCGTTTTCGCCCTAATGTCTCCTCAGGCGGCGGGCACCCCCTTGAGACAGGTATTGCAATTCAGATATCTGGGGGTGGAGATCCACAGGGACCTAAGACAGTTTATCCCCCTCAACTTGACCCCGGTCCTGTCCCTCCTGACTCAGAGGTGCGCTGCTTGGAAGACACTGCCCCTTACCCCGGTTGGGAGGGTTAATCTGGTCAAGATGACTGTCTTGCCGAAGTTTTTGTATATTTTTAGACAGACCCCCGTCCCTATTCCCAACACATTTTTCAAGAAACTGGATGCCGTGATCACTTCCTTCATTTGGAATGGAGGCACTCCTAGAATAGCCAGGTCCACCCTACAGTTGCCGGTCACTCTTGGCGGTCTGGCTTTGCCATGCTTCCAGAAGTACTATTGGGCGGCGGTCCTTGTCACACTCAGGTGGTGGCTTTCGGAGGAACCGGCCAACCCGGCTGCTACTCTGGAGGCTGCGCTTCTGGGATCCTACTCCGAACTTCGTAATCTGATTTATAGGGGACCTAGGTCCAGCCCGTCTGTCACACCTTCTATGAAGACTACCCTGCGGGTATGGGATGTAGTTAGGACCAAGGTTCAGGGCCCAGGTCGTTATTCTCCGCGTACTCCGCTATGGGGGAACCCGCGACTAATACATTTCCACACCATACCTGACCCGGCCCTATGGGCTCGCTTTGAGGTAAAGACGCTAGTGGACATAGCCCCGTCAGGTAGGCTACTCACCTTTGATGAATTGAAGCAGAGGAAGGGACTCACAAACCCGATGTTCTTTCGGTTTCTTCAGCTGCGTCATGCTTTTAAATCGCAATTTCCTGACCTGGTGGTTCTGGAGACTACAGGGGTGGAACGCTTGCTGAGGGCGGAGGACGAGACTAAACCCTTGTCCGCCTTGTACTCACTACTGATAGGCCTGGACACCTCCAAGGTCTCTCAGCTATACTCGGTGTGGCAGGGGGACATTCCAACACTGGCTGATGATGACTGGGAAGAAGGGATACAACAGTATCTTACCCTGGTGGTGTCAGCCAGGGATAGATTTATCCAACTGAAATTCTTGCATAGGGCTTATTACTCCCCCCAGCGCCTGGCAAAAATATACCCGCAGCGGAGCCCCACCTGCCCAAGATGTGGAGAACAGGAGGGATCCTTTTTCCATGTGGTCTGGTCATGCCCAGCAATGAAAGCATATTGGCAGGGGGTGGTGAGTGTGATTCAATCAGTCAGTAAGATAAATGTACCCTGTGAACCCCTGCCACTGCTCTTAGGTATAGTTGATACACTGCCGGGCACCCAGTCAAAGAAATTGTTCATCTTCTTCGCTGCTTTCTATGCCAGGAAAGCAATTCTCTTAAAGTGGAGGGAGGCCTCTCCCCCTTCGGTGCAGCAGTGGAGGGCACTGATCAATGCGGCCCTTCCGCTGTATAAACTCACATATATGGGTCGCAACTGCCCCGGGAAGTTCGAAAAGGTTTGGGCGGCCTGGGTAAAGGCAGAAAAGTTGCAGCTAGACTAGCTGGAAGGCGTCTCGGGATGGCCTGGTCACACCTTTCCTCCCCCTTCATTACCCTGCGTTCCTGGGTCTTGGGGCTGGTTGCACTGGGAGCCACGTTGGGTCACATGGGGGCGGTGGCAGGAGCCACGAAGATCCTTGGATCCGGTAATGGAGGCCTCTCTCCCCCCCCCACCTCCACCCCACCCCATCCTTCTTTCCCCCTGAATACACACCTCATGGTACAGTGGTGGAGGTCTTCCTCCTTTTGCCCTGTTAGGGAAACTTATATCCGTATCAAGTGTAGAATGAGTGTTATTGCTATTGTCCCCAACATGTGTGTTTTGGTATGGGGTGGGGTCCTGGGGGTTACTTGGGGTATACAACTGTTGTTGAATTTATTGAAATCTGAGATCTGTACTCCGTCTCCCTCCTTCTAAAAAACTTTTTCTTTATCTCCAGCTATGTAACATTTTCTTTCCTTGTCAATTTAGACACAGGGAGTACGCGCTCACACATGGACGTTCACCTTATGTGTTGTTTTAACTTGCTTTCAGGTTTATAAATTGCATTTACTGCTGATCTATGTATAACCAATGTCTGGCAACTGTATATATACTCTGTTTATACATCAATAAACATCTTTTTTGTTAAAAAAAAAAAAAAAATGTAATTCGCCGCCAGCCGCTAGGTGGCGTTTACGTTCAGGTCTCAATTGTTTATGCAAATGAGCCTGATACGCCGATTCCCGAACGAAATCGCGTCGCGTAATCGTCGCTTACGTCGTTTGCGTAAGCGTAAGGTTACCCCTGCTATATGAGGGGTAACCTTACGCCAGTCCCACGTATGCCATGTTAAGTATGGCGTCGGGTCCGCGTCGTCTTTTCCCGTCGGGTACGTCGTTTTACTAAGTCGTTCTTGAATACGACTTTACGTCAATGCCGCACACGTCGGCGTCATTGACGTTTTCCGTCGAGAACTGGAGCATGCGCACTGGGCTATTTTAAGCCCGGCGCATGCGCAGTTCGAACGGCACGGGGGCGCGCTTAATTTAAATACAAGCTGCCCCCTTGGAATTACGCGGGGATACGCCGGGCAAATTACACTACGCCGCCCCAAACTACGGAGCAAGTGTTTGGGGAATACAGCACTTGCTCCTGTAAGTTGGGGCAGCGTACTGTAAATGGCTTACGCTACGCCCGCCTCAAATCTACGAGAATCTGGCCCTTATTGGTCATTTTTTTAAAGAACATTAAATTACAACAATATGACTTGTGTTACAATTGTATATGAGATATATATATATATATATATATATATATATATATATATTTTTTATTTGCAACATTTGGTGTTCTCTCCATTTTCTCCTCAACAAGATCACTCGCATCTCTAATGCCACGTACACACGGTCGGAATTTTGAAAGTTCGATGGGAGCTTGTTGTCGGAAATTCCGACCGTGTGTAGGCCCCATCGGACATTTGCTGGGATTTCCGACAACAAAAATTTGAGAGCTGGTTCTCAAATTTTCCGACAACAAAATCCGTTCTCGTAAATTCTGATGGTGTGTGGACAATTCCGACGCACAAAATTCCATGCATGCTCTGAATTAAGTACGAGACGGAAACACTTGGTCTGGTAAAACTAGCGTTCATAATGGAAATAGCACATTCGTCACGCTGTAACGGACTGAAAAGCACAAGGCTGAAAAGCGTGAATCGTCTCTCACCAAACTTCTACTAACACGACTGGTATTGAACTTCCCTTTAATAGTGCCGTCGTACGTCTTGTACGTCACCACGTTCTTGGCATTGGAAATTTCCGACAACTTTTGTGTGACCGTGTGTATGCAAGACAAGTTTGAGCCAACATCCGTCAGAAAAAGAATCCACGGTTTTGTCGGAATTTCCGATCGTGTGTATTTACACATAATTACACATAATTGCTATTGATGACGAATATGTGGAACACAAAAAAAAATTAAAAATGGCCACCAACTAAAGAGAAACGCATATACTCTGGAGATCCTATATACTAAATCATGTTTATACATTTTTCACTCTCTTGGAATGATGAAAACTTGATTTACTCTGACAGTCTTATTGACAGGAAAGCACAGAAAATCCACTCACTTTCTCCGGGGATATAATCGTGGTTTTCTGGATGGATGTGCTTGCTGAGCCGAGGCACCAAAGCGACAGTAGCTGCATCAGGAACCTGGAAAAGAAAATCCCATTGGTAAAGGTATATCCTATAACAGTGATGGCAAACCTTGGCACCCCGGATGTTTTGGAACTACATTTCCCATGATGCTCAAATACACTGCAGAGTGCAAGAGCATCATGGGAAATGTAGTTCCAAAACATCTGGGGTGCCAAGGTTCGCCATCACTATCCTATAACATAGCACTAGCTTCTGTTTAGCCACTTGATGTCATGTACTTTTACATATGAGCTCACCTTGTAGTGCTGTAATGTGTTTATCCTCTTCCACGACCCCTGCGCTACCGATGTCAGATCTTCATCAGAGAGGATAAGATGTCCGGCCAGCCCAGATCTCCATTCTGCCAAAATCAAACCAATAAACATTTACATTACAAAGAAACGCGATGCCAACAGACTTCTACTCCTGTCGGGTCTTAGCAATGGTTTGGCCATAAACTTCAAGGCCAAATTTATAAGTTGGATATGGTTGGATACTAGTGCATCAGGGCACTTGTCTGCCCTTCTGAGACTTTGGAGGCTACTTTTACCATCACAGATCCCAGATCCATACAATGCCATGGGCATTAAGGAGTTGGGTGTCATGTTCTGCCTTACAGTTGGGAAAATAATTATTTGATCCCCTGCAGATTTTGTAAGTTTACTTATAAAGAAATGAAGAGTCTATAATTTTTTTTATCATAGGTGTAAATGATAGAGACAGACTACATATTGAAAAGTTTTTGAGACATGACTCAGATTGTGGCACCACATCCAAATATAGATACAGAAAAGAAAAACCAAGCTGACCATGGACTTTAAATTGGTAGCCACCTTCGAGCACTTAAATTTATTATAATATCATAGTAAAAACCATTGCTTCCGAGCATGCGTCGATTTGTTTTCAAGCATGCATGTTTTTTTTCCCATCGGAATTCCATACGAACGAACAGATTTTCCGACAGGAATTATTTTTTTTCGGGTGAAAAATTGAGAACCTGCTCTCTATCTTATGCCGCGTACACACGGTCGGAATTTCCGATGGAAAAAGTCAGAAGGGAGCTTTTTATTGGATATTCCGACCATGAGTAAGCCCCATCGGAATTTCCGACGGACTTATGCCGTGTACACACGAACGGATTTTCCGGTGGAAAAAAATCATTTTTTTTTACGATGAATTTCTGCTCAAGCTTGGCTTGCATACACACGGTCACACCAAATTCCAACCATCAAGAACGCGGTGACGTACAACACTACGACGAGCCGAGAAAGATTAATTGTGTATGCCCCATCTGACTTTTTCTGTCGGAATTACCAACGGACTTAAATAGAGAGCAGGTTCTCAATTTTTCAGACGGAAAAAATTCCTATCGGAAAATCCATTCTTCTGTATGGAATTCTGACAGGAAAAAAAACATGTATGCTTGGAAGCATTGAACTTAATGTTTCTCGGCTCGTCGTAGTATTGTACGTCACCGCGTTCTTGACGGTTGGAATTTGGTGTGACCAAGCTTGAGCAGAATTCCATCGGAAAAAACATCAGATTTTTTTTCCAGCGCAAAATCAGTTTGTGTGTACACGGCATAAGTCCGTCCGGAAATTCCGATGGAAAAAGTCCAATGGGGCATACACACGGTCGGAATATCCGATGAAAAGCTGCTCTCATCTGACTTTTTCCATCGGAAATTTCCAACCGTGTGTACGCGGCATTAGATAGAGAGCAGGTTCTCAATTTTTCCAACGGAAAAAATTCCTATAGGAAAATCTGTTCGTCTGTATGGAATTCCGACGGGAAAAAAAACACGCATGCCTGGAAACAATTTGTGTGTACGCGGCATTAGCGTTCTTGAAGGTATCATAGACTGCCAGGGGATTATGGTACACAAAGGCAGTAAACTCACACTATTACTTGGATCAGACATTCAAAAATAAACTTTATCACTCACATTATAAAATAACTTCTAATAGGAGTATATTTTTTACTGTAAATAAAGGTTATCGGAAAGCCTGCTCAATGTGGTATTGCAGCTTTATTACTTTTGTGATTGGTGGAATAGTGTTAAGCCGCGTACACACAATTTGTGATTGGTGGAATAGTGTTAAGCCGCGTACACACAATTTGTGATTGGTGGAATAGTGTTAAGCCGCGTACACACAATTTGTGATTGGTGGAATAGTGTTAAGCAGCGTACACACAATTTGTGATTGGTGGAATAGTGTTAAGCCGCGTACACACAACCGTTTTTCATGATGTGAAAAATGCAATTTTTTAAATTGGTCGTTAAAAACAGTCGTGTGTAGGCTCCAGAGCATTTTTCTCGTCGAGAAAAATGGGCATTAAAAATTTAGAAACTGCACTATTTTTTCTCGTCGTTTTTCACGTCAACGTTTTTCTCGATGTAAAAAACGGTCGTGTGTAAGCTTTAACGATGGGGAAAAAAACGCGCCTGCTCAGAAGCAAGTTATAAATGGGAAATTTGCATAATCAGCCCAAAGGGTGGCGCCATTCGAATGGAACTCCCCCTTTATAGTGCCGTCGTACGCGCTGTACGTCACCGCGCTTTGCTTGAGCATTTTTTATCACGATCGTGTGTATGCAAGGCGTCGAGAAAAACTTATTTTTTTTCCATGACATTAAAAACGGTCGTGTGTACTAGTGTTGTTGTTTAGTGTTGTTTTTCTTGGATTATTGGTGAGTTTGTAACCAGCCAAACTAAAATAATGAAACTCACCCAGGTCAAGACTTTCTGGATTGGGTCGGAGACAGCACGGGGTTCCTTTATACACTTGGTCCAGGATTTTTTCCTTCACTTGCATAATGGTGTCACAGTCCAGCAACTTCACAGGCACTCCTTGTTCCTCTTCTACCACAGCGTTGCCAGTGGAAGGTTGTATGATTGCATTCAGCGTCTGCAAATAAGAAACAGATGGGTGAATGCTGGACCTCCACCCAGGGCAGCTTCCCCTCCCGCCCACCCCTAGTACCGGCCCTGACCTCCGTACAGTGTGCTGGAGTTGTGGCATGGAAGGTTTGTATGTTAAAGAACTCAGTCCTTACCAGGGTCTTGTACTCCACATCATCCCTCAGAAGGCGGTTATCATTTAGTGTGTATTTGGCTTTTCCCGTCACAAGGTCCACTGGTCCTTTGTCCACCTGGTGTTTTATACCACGGAACAACATATACAGTGGCTCCCCAGCAGAGTCCTTGTATAGAAAGACGACAATTCGATTTAAATAACACTACATTATATTATGGAAGTATTGAATTTAGTAAATAAATCACCAGGACGTACCCTCACAAAGGAATATAGACAGATGGACATCCAGTTGGTCAACAGCTTCTCCACCACGGTTTCTGTCCTAAAGAGATCAACCATAAAAGTGAAAATATGTCTTGCAAATCCTATGGGCCAGATTCACAAAGAGATACGACAGTGTATCTACAGATACACCATCGTATCTCTGATTTTTACTGGTCCTATCTATGCACCTGATTCATAGAACCAGTTACGCATAGATAGGGCTGAGATCCGACAGTGTTACACTGTGTTACACTGTCGGATCTTTTTTTGGATTTAAAAATGGCGCCGGGGGCGTTCCCGCTGATTTACACTGAATAATATGTAAATCAGCGAGATACGCGAAATTCACTAACGTACGCGGACCCGACGCTGTGTTCTTACGTCGTTTCCGTAGCGCGGTACCCGTCGTATACTTACCCCTGCTAAAAGCAGGGGTAAGTATTGTTAAGTATGGCCGTCGTTCCCGCGTCGAATTTGAAATTTCCTACGTCGTTTGCGTACGCCGATTCACGAACACGCGCGTCGCAAGTCCCGCTCACGTCGCAACCACTGACGTCCTATTGACGTCAGTGGGAGCAATGCACGCCGGGAAATTCCCCGGACGGCGCATGCGTATTTAAATCGGCGCGGGAGCGCGCCTGATTTAAATAGTACACTCCCCCAGCCGCGGAATTAGAATTCCGCCGGGGGAGTTAGGATCCGCCGTCGCAAGTTTGGAGGTAAGTGTGTTGTGAATTTGACACTTTCCTCACAAACTTGCAAGGGCGGATCTTAAAACACATAGGTTACACGGATCTAAAGATCCGCTAACCTTTGTGAATCTGGCCCTATATGTTTAAAGTATCCCATTGCTGAAGGAAGGTTTGACTGTGAGGCTAACCCAGTGATGGCGAACCTTGGAACCCCAGATGTTTTGGAACTACATTTCCCATGATGCTCAACTACACTGCAGAGTGCATGAGTAGAGAGCGTCCTGCCACACAGATGTAGTTTCCAGGAGGGGGCGAGCACGTCACTGACCACCGCAGTAAAGCCTCCCTTCACGGTGGTCAGAAAAAATAAGACATGCAGGAAGTGAACAGAACAGAGAAGAAATAGAGCAACTTCTGAGCAAAAATGAACAATGAGGAAGTGAAAAGAGGAATGTCTGCAGGTAAAGGATGCTTATTATGAAAAAAAAAATTTTCCTTTACAACCCCTTTAACTCAGAAATGTCAGTGTTGGGTGGTATGACCCTTTAAAACAAATGCCTTCTCAATATTGTAACTCCACCCAAAAGCTGTTAATAGATAATTCATTGATGTAATCTGTTCATTGGGCCATTTTTGCTCAAAAAAAAGTATAAGAAAGCCTACCTTCTCAGCATAAGCTTTGGGTTCTTGGCCACATATTGTTCCACCAGATCATTAAGGAGGGTCTTCAAGATATCAGTGAAGTACTCAAGCTTCCCATGCAGCGACACAGTGAGCAGAGATGCCACATAAGCCCGATCTCTTGCCGAGAATGTACGTTGACTCTCCAGAGTGTGGATGAACTGTAAGGTCAAGGGTGGAGGTCAGCGGCAGAACATGACAACCTACAGTGACCTACCCATCAAGTGGGTTGGTGATGACTAGGAGAATGTTTCCAATGGTACATACTTTGGTGAGGAAGAGTTTGCTGTTGAGAAGGTTTGATAGCTGGATCAGCCCTTGCTCCACCGTCTGTCTTCGACCCTCTGGAACATCCAGATCCCTTTGAAGGGGAGAGTCCCGGTGACCAGGGAAGAAAATCCTCTCTGCGTAGGTCTTGTAATCCAAGAAAGGTATGCCTGTGCCAACCAAGTCGCTGGTGAGATCCATCATTTCTGTCATGAGGTCTGTGGACGCAGAACATCAAAAGAACACATCAGTGTGTATGCGGAGCACATATTCCAAGAATAACAACGCAAATTTAAAGTCTATGGCCCAGATTCACAAAGCACTTACGCCGACGTATAACAAATTACGCCGACGTAAGTGCAAATGTGCGCCATCGTATCTGTGCGCCAGACCAACAAACGCCTAAAACCAGGTTACACCCCGCCGACATATCTTGCTTATGCCGGCGTAGGGTGGGCGCACATTTAGGCTGGGTTCATGGTGCCGCTCCCATTGATTAGCCATTCAAACATGCAAATGAGGGAAATACGGCGATTCACGAACCTGCGTGCGCCCGACGCAGGCTACGCGAGGTGCGCGTAAGTTGTACGTCCGGCGTAAAGTTATTCCCCATATAGGAGGCGCAACCCAGCAGCAGACATGCAAAGGTCTGCACCAGGGAACACAAGCCGACGTATTTTACGCTGGACGTGTGTCTGGCTGGAGCGTAGTACGCAGTGATCCGGCGTAGTTTAGGCAGTTTTTCCGACGTGGTTGTGAGCAGGCGCAGGAGAATGCGTCCACGTCACGGCACATGCGCAGTTCGTGATACGTATCTGTCTAGCTCTCGGCCCATCATTTGCATGGGGTCACGCCTCATTTGCATGGGCCACGCCCACTTCCACCTACGCCTTCGAATCCCACGCTGACGCACCGTTGGGAGCACTGGCTTGCTGAATGCATTGCTTGCCTCTCTGCGCTGCGTTGGCGTAGCGTACATTGGTTACTCTACGGCGGCGTAATGTGCGCCCACACTCTGTGAATCTGGGCCTATACTGGGTAACAGAGTTTTTGGACAATATTCCACTAATTGTTAAAAAAATAAATAGCATGGAGTCACCAGCCCTTCTATTTCATCTATTTAAGTTTCTCAACCAATGCTCCTTGAAAAAGCTTTTAAAGCAGAATGACTCCTAAATGCTGGACTCCTTGAATAGAGAACCCCTTACCTCAAGTATTAAACCACAACTATTGCCAATTTAACGCTTTAGAACCCAGTCTATAAAGCTTATGCCCTAATTTCTCCGTGAAACTCTCATTCCTCCCCATGTTTGCATGTACATGTACATATGCGCGCATACTGTATAAGTGAGTACACCCCTCCCATTTTTGTTAATATTTTATTCTATCTTTTCATGTGACAACACTGAAGAAATGACACTTTGCTACAATGTTGTGTAGTGAGTGTACAGATTGTATAACAGTGTAATTTTGCTGTCCCCTCAAAATAACTCAACACACAGCCATTAATGTCTAAACCACTGGCAACAAAAGTGAGTGCACCCCTAAGTGAAAATGTCCAAATTGGGCTCAGCTAGCCATTTTCCCTCCCCGGTGTCATGTGACTCGTTAGTGTTACAAGGTCTCAGGTGTGAATGGGGAGCAGGTGTGTTAAATTTGGTGTCATCGCTCTCACTCTCTCATACTGGTCACTGGAAGTTCAACACGGCACAGAACTCTCTGAGGATCTGAAAAAAATTATTGTTGCTCTACATAAAAGATGGTCTAGGCCAGGGATATGCAATTAGCGGACCTCCAGCTGTTGCCAAACTACAAGTCCCATGAGGCATAGCAAGACTCTGACAGCATCTAGCATGACACCCAGAGGCAGAGGCATGATGAATGAATGAATGAATGAATGAAAAACTTATAAAGCGCGGCGCATGCGAACTGAATCGCTTCTGGGCGCTAGTTGTTCGTGTCTCATGACATCAAAAGAGCAGAGTTTTGATCTGTCTTCTGAAAGTCAGGTGGTTTTCCTCCAACCGAATGCTGGTTGGTAAAGCGTTCCATAGTCTAGGACCCTGAAAAGCAAACCTTCTTTCTCCTTCGGACTTATATTTGGTTTTTGGAACCCTGACCAGATTTTGGTCGGTGGATCGCAGAACGCGATTCGAATTGTGAGGTTCTATCTTGTCGCAAAGATATTGCGGAGCCTTCCCATGGATGCACTTATGTGTCAGGCAGAGTGCTTTAAATGCAATTCTGTCTTTTACTGGCAGCCAGTGAAGGGTTCTCAACGAAGGTGATGGGACTTGTAGTTTGGCAACATCTGGAGGTCCGCTAATTGCATATCCCTGGTCTAGGCTATAAGAAGGTTACAAAGACCCTGAAACTGAGCTGCAGCACAGTGGCCAAGACCATACAGCAGTTTAACAGGACAGGTTCCACAGAACAGGCCTTGCCATGGTTGACCAAAGAAGTTGAGTGCACGTGCTCAGCGTCATATCCAGAGGTTGTCTTTGAGAAATAGACGTATGAGTTCTGCCAGCATTGCTGCAGAGTTTGAAGGGGTGGGGGGTCAGCCTTTCAGTGTTCAGACCATACGCCGCACACTGCATCAAATTGGTCTGCATGGCTGTCATCCCAGAAGGAAGCCTCTTCTAATTATGATGCACAAGAAGGCCGCAAACGGCTTGCTGAAGACAAGCAGACTAATGACATGATTACTAGAACCGTGTCCTGTGGTCTGATGAGACCAAGATAAACTTATTTGGTTCAGATGGTGTCAGGCGTGTGTGGCGGCAACCAGGGGAGGAGTACAAAGACAAGAGTGTCTTGCCTACAGTAAAGCATGGTGATGGGAGTGTCATGGTCTGGGGCTTCATAAGTGCTGCCGGCACTGGGGAGCTACAGATCATTGAGGGAACCATAAATGCCAACATGTACTGTGACATACTGAAGCAGAGCATGATCCCCCTCCCTTTGGAAACTGGGCCGCAAGTCAGTATTCCAACATGATAACGACCCCAAACACACCTCCGAGACGACCATGGCCTTGGTAAAGAAGCTGAGGGTAAAGGTGATGGACTGGTCAAGCATGTCTCCAGACCTAAACCCTATTGAGCATCTGTGGGGCATCCTCAAACGGAAGGTGGAGGAGCGCAAGGTCTCTAACATCCACCAGCTTTGTGATCTCGTCATGGAGGAGGGGAAGAGGACCAGTGGCAACCTGTGAAGCTCTGGTGATCTCCATGCCCAAGAGGGTTAAGGCAGTGCTGGAAAATAATGGTGGCCTCACAAAATATTGACACCTTGGGCCCAATTTGGTTATTAGCAAGGTGTACCTATAAAAGTGTCCGGTGAGTGTAAAGCTTCTATACAACAGCTATAAACGTAGAACGTAGAATTTGTTATCACTATAGGAATTATTTTCGGGATGGTGATACTGCATACGTATTCCAGGTCAATGAATCAGAAAGAACTGAACCTACAGGTTTAGCATGGGAGCCAGTGAACTAGAATTTTCAGAACAAAATGTCAACAGTAACATTTTCCACACTTCCGTAGTCCAGGGTTCTTTCATAGCGAACCACTGACTGACACGCTGTACCACCCCCATCCAGTGGCGTAGCGTAGGGGGGGCAGGGGGGTCGTGGCCCTGGGCGCGACATTTAGGGGGGCGCAATTCCGTGCTTCCTTCTAATTTTCACTTCCTGTGTCCCCGATCTCCGGCCATTAGGAGGCTCGTCCATTAGGAGCACCCTGGCTCTGCCCCCTCTCTCCACACCACCCCCTATATGCAATGGATAGATTCATGCATAGAACAAATCTATAAAAGGCTGCCGTGGCCACCCCCTATTCATGCATTCAGGTTGTTTGCTGCCTCCCCCAAAGAAAACCCCACCAGCCGCCACTGCTTAAAGTCCAGCCTGAGCTCATTTGGCTTGGCTTCTCCTACGCGTCATTACAGAACATCAGATTTTCCAACTCATGCGCTGGAGGCGGGTAGAAGTCCCTTTTAATTTAAAGGGGTGGTTCACCCTAAAAACGACTTTTTCTTATTCCACTGCCCCCCCACATTACAATACGATTAAGGCTCTTATTATTTTTTTCATGCTGTACATACCTTAGTACAGCATATTCACCCGTGCATTTGGGTTGCGAGTCCCGCGGGAGTGGGCGTTCCTCACATGCTGGTGATTGACGTTTTGCCCAAAAACGAGCTCCCCCCCGTCGCGTAAGCCGCGTCACGATTGGCGAAAGGAGCCGAACGGCGATGCGCATGCGCAGTATAGCGCCGACTCGCCGTTCGGCTCCTTTGGCCAACCGTGACGCGGCTTACGCGACGGGGGGGGGGAGCTCGTTTTTGGGCAAAACGTCAATCACCAGCATGTGAGGAACGCCCACTCCCGCGGGACTCGCAAACCGGATGCACGGGTGAATATGCTGTACTAAGGTATGTACAGCATGAAAAAAATAATAAGAGCCTTAATTGTATTGTAATGTGGGGGGGCAGTGGAATAAGAAAAAGTCGTTTTTTAGGGTGAACCACCCCTTTAGGAATGTAAAGTTGCGTGTTTCACTCTACAGCAGCTTCTGGGACTAGAGCCCCCCGTGCATTTACCTGTGAATTCTTTCTTGCAGCGATCTCTCACACTGGTTTCCAGGTTTTCAAGCTGAATCTGAACTTTCTTATAATCCCTCAGTGCTTGCTTGCTCTTCCTCCTAAAAGCAAAATATTGTTCCTTGTTAGCCATAGATGGTCACAGGAAATAAAAAAATATGGCAAATACCTTACATTGGCTAACTGGATATAGATTGTCCTCTTCCTGCAAGTCAACATACAGAAGGAGTTTGCATTATACTGTTGCAGATCCCGCTTATCAAGGAGGAGTTGGATGACAATGTACAGAACAATGTAAGGAACAAGACTGCATTATATATGTACATTTTAATGCTGAGTTTGAGGTGTCTTGTTAACGGCTTGCCGACCGCGCCATGTCAGCCGGTGTCCCGGGATCGTGTTACGGAGCTGCAGAACAGGCGAGATGCCTATGTAAACAAGGCATCTCCCCGTTCTGCCCAGTGACAGGACAGTGATCGTCTGCTCCCCATCATCGGGAGCAGCGATCACTGTCATGTAACTTGTAGCCCAGCCCCCCCACACAGGGCCGTTTGAAGGAATTTGGGGGCCCCAAGCACAATGGGGGCCCCCAGCACCCCCCCCCTCGCGGGCAAAGTCTACGTTAGTGCTACACCAATTTTTTACACCCATGTTCCTATTCCCCCCACCCCCCCCCAGTCCCTATGTTTTTCTATTCTCACCTCCCCTTCTTCCATGTAGGCTGCTGCTGTAGCGTGGCCCAGCTCCTCTTCCTCCTGTCAGTCCGGTGTTCTATCATTATGTGTCCCCAATCCCCTATCAGATAGTGCCCGGGCCGGGCCCGGTACCGCGTGGTACAGGAGATTCCGTTTCCTGTGTTACCAGCCGGACTGAAAGGAAGTGAGTACTCAGTGTGCACTTCCTGTGAGTCCGGCCGGGAACAGGAAACTGAATCTCCTGTACCACGCACAGTACCCGACCGAACTGACAGGACTCCAGGAGGAAGGATGAGGAGCTCAGCCACGCTACAACCTGGGAAGGGGAAGTTGGGGGCCCCGAGCAATTGTTTGTTTTGCCTGTCCTGTAGCGACGGGCCTGCCCACACAGCTAGAATCACTCCCTAGGACACACTTAACCCCTTCCTCGCCCCCTAGTGGTTAACCCCTTCCCTGCCAGTGTCATTTACACAGTAATCAGTGCATTTTTATAGCACTGATCGCTGTATAAATGACAATGGTCCCAAAATAGCGTCAAAAGTGTCCGCCATAATATTGCGGTCATGATAAAAATCGCTGATTGCCCCCATTATTAGTAAAAAACACCATAAAACTATCCCCTATTTTGTAGACACTATAACTTTTGCGCAAACCAATCAATAAACGCTTATTGCGATTTTTTTTTACCAAAAATATGTAGAAGAATACGTATCGGCCTAAACTGAGGATTTTTTTTTTATATATATACTTTTTGGGGATATTTATCATAGCAAAAAGTAAAAAATATTGCTTTTTTTTTCAAAATTGTCGCTCTATTTTTGTTTATAGCGCAAAAAATAAAAACCGCAGAGGCGATCAAATACCACCAAAAGAAAGCTCTATTTGTGGGAAAAAAATGGTGTAAATTTTGTCAGTTAAAGCAACGCAGTGCCAAATCGCAAAAAAAGTGGTCATTTGGCAGCCAAATCCTCCGGGGCTTAAGTGTAATTTTGCATGTTTAGAAAAAAATGCCATGCCCAATTCTAATGCCGCGTACACACGATCATTTTTCGGCATGAAAAAAACGTTGTTTTTGAAAAACGTCATTTAAAATGACCGTGTGTGGGCTGCACGTCGTTTTTCAGGTTCTGAAAAAACGAGCAAAAAAAAAAAATCGAGCATGCTGCATTTTTAACGTCGTTTTAAACGATGTCGTTTTTCGTGTTGTAAAAAATGATCGTGTGTGGGAAAAAACAACGTTTTAAACCCGCGCATGCCCAGAAGCAAGTTATGAGATGGGAGCGCTCCTTCTGGTAAAACTACCGTTCATAATGGAGTAAGCACATTCATCACGCTGTAACAGACAAAAAAGCGCGAATCGTCTTTTACTAACACGGAATCAGCTAAAGCAGCCTAAAGGGTGGCGCCATCCGAAAGGAACTTCCCCTTTATAGTGCCATCCTACGTGTTGTACGTCACCGCGCTTTGCTAGATCATTTTTTAAAAACAATGGTGTGTAGGCAACGTCGTTTTAATGATGAAATTGGGAAAACGTCGTTTTTTTTCCATGCTGAAAAATGATCGCGTGTACGCGGCATTAGGCTTACATACCTGTAGATTAAGACGATGATTAATACGATCAGCGCTACAAAAGATGCTCCAACTCCAAGGCTGATCTGAGCCTCCAAGGGGAATGTAAGTTGGCTTTCTGTATCATACTGCACTTTACCCAGGACTAGGTTTATCCCTCCAATTTGTACCTGGAAAGACATAGTAAATATAGTTAGCGAGATTACCATATAAAATCAAGATCAAAGCTTGATACAAAATCATCAGTGTTATCGTTCAGCTGGCGTATACTAATAGGGGGTAGCAGCTGTAAGGAGACCAAAATGCCAGACCAAACTTTCCTTCAACTGGCCATGCGCCCAATGTCTTCCTGGATACGTAGTATACATAGTATACTGTGTACTCGGCTCGGCTACGCTCGCAGTCACGCCCAGTCCTGCCATTGGACCTGTGTTATGTCCATCATAGGAGCCGGGCCAAGGGGCGGGACTGCGAGAGGAGCCGGGAGGAGTCGAGTACACAGGACATCCGGCTCTATCTCGGCGGCAACATTTAAAAACGATAAAGCTTAAATTTTGGGCAAGGCTGCAGATGGACACTGGGGACAGGCTGCAGATGGACACTGGGGACAGGCTGCAGATGGACACTGTGGACAGGCTGCATATGGACACTGGGGACAGGCTGCAGATGGACACTGGGGACAGGCTGCAGCTGGACACTGAGGACAGGCTGCAGATGGACACTGGGGACAGGCTGCAGATGGACACTGGGGACAGGCTGCAGATGGACACTGGGGACAGGCTTCAGATGGACACTGGGGACAGGCTTCAGATGGACACTGGGGACAGGCTGCAGATGGACACTGGGGACAGGCTGCAGATGGACACTGGGGACAGGCTGCAGATGGACACTGGGGACAGGCTGCAGATGGACACTGAGGACAGGCTGCAGATGGACACTGGGGACAGGCTTCAGATGGACACTGTGGACAGGCTGCAGATGGACACTGGGGACAGGCTGCAGATGGACACTGTGGACAGGCTGCAGATGGACACTGTGGACAGGCTGCAGATGGACACTGGGGACAGGCTGCAGATGGACACTGGGGACAGGCTGCAGATGGACACTGAGGACAGGCTGCAGATGGACACTGGGGACAGGCTTCAGATGGACACTGGGGACAGGCTTCAGATGGACACTGGGGACAGGCTTCAGATGGACACTGTGGACAGGCTGCAGATGGACACTGGGGACAGGCTGCAGATGGACACTGGGGACAGGCTGCAGATGGACACTGGGGACAGGCTGCAGATGGACACTGGGCACAAGCTGCAGATGGACACTGGGGACAGGCTGCAGATGGACACTTGGGACAGGCTGCAGATGGACACTGATCATTCTGCAATGATGGGCAAGGATGCAGATAGACATTATTAAGGCTGCATTGATGGGCATTTAAAATGTAAGTTTTTTTTCCTTAAAATTCCCACCTAAAAGTTTTTTTCCTTAAACTTCCCTCCTAAACATGGGGTGCGTGTTATACGCCGATAAATATGGTAGGTGTTTGCTGCCAAACACCACTTGGATATTACAAACGTGGAACATGGTTGTTCATGACCTCTTGGCATGATGAAGAATACCTCCCACTCCTCACCTGCCTTGGAAGTACCTGGTGTCTAATATAACATAATGACGAATATTCCAAAACCTAACCTACCTACATCTCATGTAAAGGACCACCTAAATCCACAGGGCTCTTGATTTGCTTCACAGTCTACACAAATGGTATGTCTACCCTTGGGCATGGCAGGCCAACAGGGGCAGCAGTCTAAGGCCTCATGCAAAGTGCTGCTCCTAAGTATATATTAAATAAGAATAAGTTAAAATTATGGCCAATGAAAAAAATAAACGGCCAAATCCCAAATGCTGCTAAACTCTGCTAAATTCACCTAAACTGGTTTGAGAAAATGCAGCTTAGTTGAATTTTTAACGCTGATTGTCTGTTGTCAGTGGGCTAGATTCAGGTACCTTTTGCGCATTATTTACGGAGGCGCAGGGCAACGTTTTTGCCCTGCGCCCCCGCAAATTTGCTGCGCTGCCCTTGATTCACGGAGCAGTAGCTCCGTAAATTGCGTGGGCGCGCCGGCAAAATGCCTGGCGCAAGCGCGCGCAATTTAAATGATCCTGTAGGGGGCGGGAATCATTTAAATTAGGCACATTCCTGCGCCGAGCATAGAGCGCATGCTCCGTCGGGAAACTTTCCCGACGTGCATTGCGGTAAATGACGTCGCAAGGACTTCATTTGCGACGTCATTTACCGCAAGGACTTCATTTGCATCAAAGTGAACGTGAATGGCGTCCAGCGCCATTCACGATTCACTTACGCAAACTACGTAAATTTTAAATTTCGCGACGCGGGAACGACGGGTATACGTAACATTGGCTGCCCCTGCTAATAGCAGGGGCAGCCTTACGCGAAAACCGCCGTACGCAAACGACGTAAACTGCGTACGCAGGGCTCGCGTAACGTTGTGAATCGGCGTTAGTATGCAATTTGCATACTATACGCAGAGCACAACGGGAACACCACCTAGCGGCCATCGCAAGAATGCAGCCTAAGATATGAGGGCATAAGAGCCTTATGCCACGCATATCTTAGGCTGCAGTCGGCATAACGAGGTTCCTGAATCAGGAACATTCGTTACGCCAGCGCAAGTAAGCAATTGCGCTGCGTAACTATGGTTACGCAGGCGCAATTTCTCTCTGAATCCGGGCCAGTGTTTACAATAAGCCAGTGTGCATGAGGCCTAAATGCTACCACTAACAGCACAGAAAGTAGAAAAGTTCTTGGTCCAATCCTACCCAGATAGGTCAAGCCTGAAGTATCTACCATCATTGTTGAAACAGACTGGTTGAATTTTGGTGTGGGCGGCATTACAAAAAAGTAAATTTCATGATGCATTCGTGTTTCTGAGAACACAGGACAGTATACGACAGCAAATCGCAAGTAACGCTGCAGCTGGGCTAGGTAAGTGATCTTACTGTAAACTCAGGTAGAGAATCCACTCCTTCCCTCTTGGATGGATAACGGGTGGACGGCTGCTTCTCTGGTGGTTCACAGTACAGGTGGTTACTTGTCAGAGTCTTCACCATACACAGCCCATCCCCGATCATCGCAATCATCTCTTCTTTGGTGATAGCCAGATCTAGATCCTCACCCTGGAAATAAAAGATCGTGTCAGACAGTAACAAGATTCACTCTCAGGTGCTTCCTTAAATTGGAATATGGGGATAACCCTAACTACTCTTAAATCTGTCTCCTCCTGCCTCCCAACACCTATACCTACTAACCTGTGTAAGAAAGTTCTGTATATGTTTATATATATATATATATATATATATATATATATATATATATATATATATATATATATAAATTATTTTTTTAAAGAGGAAGTAAAAAATCAGAAAAAAAACCTCCACTGCAACAAAAAGGCATAATGAGCTAGTATGCATAGCATACTACTCATTATGTATTACTTACCTGAGATCGAAGCACCCGCAGCGGTGCTCGTTCCTCTCCTCCATCATCTTTCCCTGAGTGTCTTCCTCGTATCGCAGCTCCGGCGCTGACTGGCCGGAGCCGCGATGACGTCACTCCCGCGCATGCGCGGGAGTGACGTCATCGCGGCTCCGGCCAGTCACAGCGCCGGTGACTTGTCGTTAAGGTTCCCCTATCGAGATGGTTCCTGTAAGGACTGTGCAGGCGCAATCTTTGCCGACGGAAATCTCCGAACCTCGGCCGGTGCATTGCCACGAAATGAGATTTGCCATCGGATGAGATGGTCCGCCTCCATCACATCCTATTGGCTCACTCCTGTCACGTGACATATTTAAACGTCAAGTATCGACGCGAACATCAGTCTCAGCTAGGCTATCATAGGGAGAGGATCTCCTCTCCCTGTGATAGCTGAAGCTGCACGGAGCTGGTGCACGGAGCTATTTGCGTAGTGCTGCGCCTGCGCACTACTACTTTACCTGCACCCGATGCTCTACTTTCTGTTCCCCGTTCCCTGAGCCTTAACGGGGGACGGGGAGTAGAGCTGCGGGCGCGGGGTGTAGTTAGCACTGGCGGGAGGCACGCTGACAGCGCTATCGGGCATTGGGATCCCGATAGCGCTGTGGATCTATCGCGCTCGCGGGGAGGCATGACAGCGCTATCGGGCCGAGGGATCCCAATATCGCTGTAGATCCCGAAGTGACATTGTAATGAAGGAGAACATTTATTAGCCTGACATTGTAATAAAGGAGAACATTTATTAGCCTAGTAAATGTATGAGCTTCTGTGGCCCGATTCCGCTCACGGAAACGGGCCACAGAGGCCATGTGAGCTCCGTGCACCAGCTCCGTGCAGCTTCAGCTATCACAGGGAGAGGAGATCCTCTCTACATGATAGCCTAGCTGAGACTGATGCTCGCGTCGATACTTGACGTTTAAATATGTCACGTGACAGGAGTGAGCCAATAGGATGTGATGGAGGCGGACCATCTCATCCGATGGCAAATCTCATTTTGTGGCAATGCACCGGCATTCAGGCTCATTCCTTAACATCCCCGTGGATTGGAGGATGTTAAAAAAAGAGCAAGGAGGCCACTTTCCTCAAATTCCACGTCGCCTTGAATGCCGGCCTAGGTTCAGAGATTTCCGTCGGCAAGGATTAAGCCTGCGCAGTCCTTACAGGAACAATTTAGATAGCCAGAACCATATCGTCAGATCACCGGAGCCGCGATACGAGGGGAAAGATGGTGGCGATGGAAGAGAGGACCGAGCACCGCTGCGGGGGCTTCGATCTCAGGTAAGTTATGCCTGTAGACATCGGTGCATGTCTTTTGGAAATATCTCCTAAACCCTGTAAGTTTAGGAGATATTTCTTGCACCTACAGGTAAGCCTTAATCTAGGCTTACCTGTAGGTCTAAGTGGTCTGTAAGGGTTTACAACCACTTTAATTGTCAAGGAATTCTGCAGTACAATACAGATCAGGACAAGTTCACATCATCCCTTAACAAAACATTGTACGTACCTATTTTGAGGCTGCTCTGGTCAAATAAACCAGCGCTGCTGCAGGGGAGAGAAGGAAGCGCAGACAACGGTTGGGCCACATTGAAGCCTATGGGTGCCATCGCCACTCCTGGCTTTGCGAGCCGTTGTCAGAGGTCTCTCCTCTCCTCTGCAGCTGCCACTGGCTGACACAGGGAGGATCACCTGACCAGACTGGAGTGGGCTGAAAATAGGTATTTTCAGGAATGGTACTGGGACGTAGGTAGGGATGGAGACAAGGGGTAAGGCGGAAAGGAGGAGTTCCTGCATCTATTCTCTGAGGAAAAAAAGCCTTGCTAATACACATCTTAAATATTAAAAAACTTTGAATAATAACCAATGACAAAGAGCTGCAGAGCTGTGAACAAGGCTGTAAGCCGAAACGCGTCAGCTATTTTTTATCTTGACTTTTATGTGCCAAATAAAGATTTTCATGGGATTCTGGAGTTGCCGGCTACATTTTTCTTGGAAATGGGCTGCAGAGGTCGTATGATCTGACTCTTTCTTAGTTTTTTTTATATTGAAATGGCATTTGCCCTCTATTATTGATGCTAATATTACTAATATTACCTCCACAGAGATAACACTGCCGGGCTTGTGCCGGTACGGCTTGGCCGGGTCCTCAGCATTCAGCTGTCTGAGCACCGGATCTTGCACATAAGTGAACGGAGTTGAGTTGATGATAGTGAAGTTGAACACGAGATTATCCAGGACGAACTCTACATCCACCCGAGCGTTCCAGTGCAGAGGGGGAATGGCCGGCGTCTTGCACAGCAGCAGGAAGGAGGAATTGATCATACACAGCTCTTCAAACTGCAGAGGGAAACAGAGAACAACTTAAAGAACAAGCGCAGGAAACAGGTGATACCAATCAGTGATTGGGTTATGCTATCCAACAAACACTGCAACTGGGCAAAAAAACAGAACATCGGTTTACCTTAAAGCAGATCTTCACTGCATCAGAGCACCACAAACCAAACACACTATTTACTCATTCTAATATTCAAAGCAAGCCCCCCCCCCCCATCCATCCATTTCTCCATGATTTACGTTCCTGAGAAATCACTTTGGAAAAACAACACCCTAGCATTTCTGGCGGTGGCCATCTTGAGTAAGGGCAAATGATTTGTGTAGCATTTGCTTCCCTGAATCCATCTGCCTTTAGGTCAAGCATCGATGCAGGAGAATGTGCTTAGCTGAGAAAGCCCCTCCTCCTCTCCTCCCCTTAAAAACTAATCCAGTTGTTGACCTTCCTGAAGACTCCTGTGATGTATGACATCATTTGCCTAGTGATCTTCCTGAGAAATCACTTTGGAAAAACAACACCCTAGCATTTCTGGCGGTGGCCATCTTGAGTGAGGGCAAATGATTTGTGTAGCATTTACTTCCCTGAATTCATCTGCCTTTAGGTCAAGCATCGATGCAGGAGAATGTGCTTAGCTGAGAAAGCCCCTCCTCCTCTCCTCCCCTTCAAAAGTAATCCAGTTGTTGACCTTCCTGAAGACTCCTGTGATGTATGACATCATTTGCCTAGTGATCTTCCTGAGAAATCACTTTGGAAAAACAACACCCTAGCATTTCTGGCGGTGGCCATCTTGAGTAAGGGCAAATGATTTGTGTAGCATTTACTTCCCTGAATTCATCTGCCTTTAGGTCAAGCATCGATGCAGGAGAATGTGCTTAGCTGAGAAAGCCCCTCCTCCTCTCCTCCCCTTCAAAAGTAATCCAGTTGTTGACCTTCCTGAAGACTCCTGTGATGTATGACATCATTTGCCTAGTGATCTTCTTGCAGGGACGGCTGCAGGCAGGGCCGGTGCTAGTGCAAGGCAACATGGGAACTTGCCTTACGGCGCCAGGGAACAGGGCGGAAAATTGACCGGGACAGTCGCCCGCCTGATCGTAGAGTGTGTCTGTGTGGGCTGCGGCGCTGACCTGTGCAGTGAGTCACTCTGTCAGACAGTCTCAGTGTGTGACAGACAGTCTCACTGTCTGTCTCGTCCTTGGCTACGCGGCGGCGCCTACGTCCTACGCCAGTGAGTGACGCAAGTGGCCCCGCCCCTGGTTCCCCTGCCCGCTCAGCTGCATGATGTGAAGGAGCGAGGGCTGCAGGAGGCGGAGCAATGGACAGACCGGATCCGCACCAGCAGGCAGTGCAGCCTGCGGCGTCATCCTAGAGGCGACCTGTTGAGGGACTCGGGACGGGAGCCGCCCAGTGCACAGATTGGTCAGAAACCTATGGTTGCAGGAAAGAAAATCACATCATCTATGGCCTGCCTAAAAAATATTAAATAATATAAAGGCTTCTTTACCTGCTGCACAGTACAGAGAGATCCCTCCAGACATTCCGTCTCTGGAACAATACGCCGTTTCCTCCCGGGACTGCGCCTCTTTCGCCTCTCCATTGGGGATACAGTCACCCGGATCTTTGGGGCTTGAACCACATCCAAGTTCTGTCCGTACACCATGATCACACGTCCCCCACTTGAGTCAATCAGCAGCAGATTCAGGAAAAAAATGAAAAACGACAAAGATAAAACATTGCTAGGAAAGTGTGTTCATTCTCATGGTGCTGCGTTCTGACACGATCGTTTTTTTAACCTATGGTGTGTAGGCACATTAGACCATCAGTCAGCTTCATCGGTTAACCGCTGAAACGGTCCTTCAGTCCGTTTTCATCGGTTTTGACCAATCGTGTGTGCGCGGCCTCAAGGATTCAGATGGGCATAACAAATGATACTGTATTGTTTGGAGTATAATTATATCCTATGAAAATTATTGTAAAGTCAGAAGTTTTTTTTATCTTAATGTATTCTTATGAGTGCATTCAGACACAGAGCTTCGGCCCGGCCCCGCCCCCTCTCGCTCCTCTTTGGCTCACTGACTTTAACAGCAGCGGGAGCCAATGGAGCTTTGCTGCTGTCTCAGCCAATCAGGGGGGAGAGTCATGGGAAGCTGAGTCTCTCATGCAACTACGCTGGATCGAGATGGGGCTCAGGTAAGTATTGGGGGAGGGGGGGACTACTGCTCACAGAATGCTTTTCATCTTAATGCATAAGAATGCATTAAGATAAAAAAAAACTTCTGACTTTACAATAATTTTCAGGGTTGCAACTAAATAATACTTAAAAAATGTAAAGAGTACGATATAATGTTGTTTATTTGTGAATGGAGGAGATCTTATAGCACAGCATATGTCATTTGTTCCAAATAAAAGGAAAACAAATTGTGATATAATAATGTGATAACAAGTATCTACCACTAGAAAGAAGTCCCTTGCAACAGAAACAATACCTATACAATGTGTGATACGACGTACCTGTAGAAGCTCTTGGAAGGGCTGGCAGAGGTGATGTTGGGGTCCGGAGTGTACGTAAACAATGGATCAGAGAACCTAAATACTTGTTCTCCATACCAAACGGTCACTTTGTGATCTGCTGTGGTGTTACTTGGACCAGTCAAACACTCTAGTTGGTTTTCCTGAATCTCTACAAAACTACAAAAAAAATTACAAATATAAGTTACCCACAAAATCCTTCTATATTATATGGCGCATTTATCGGCGTATAACACGCACAGGCGTATAACACGCACCCTGACTTAAAGAGGGAAGTTTCAGGAAAAAAAATCCACAGCCCCCTGCGTATAACACGCAGGCACAGTTTACCCTCTATTTTCAGGGTAGCAAAGTGAGTGTTATATACGCCAATAAATACAGTAGATATACATTCTCCGTGAAGATTGTGAAAGTGGTGTACAGCACAGTGATGATGTCACTGCTACATTTACAATGTAATATCTGCGTTTAAATTAACTAAAAATAAATAAATACTGTCTAGCGTTTGATGGTACAGTGGCAGCGTTTGGGGCACAGTGGCGGCATTTGGGGCACAGTGGCAGCATTTGGGGCACAGTGGCAGCATTTGGGGCACAGTGGCAACGTTTGATGGGCACAGTGGCAGCGTTTAGAGGGCACAGTGGCAGCGTTTAGAGGGCACAGTGGCTGCAATTGATGGGCACAGTGGCTGCATTTGATGGCACAGTGGCTGCGTTTGGAGGGCACAGTGGCTGCGTTTGGAGGGCACAGAGGCTGCGTTTGATGGCACAGTGGATGCGTTTGGAGGGCACAGTGGCTGCGTTTGATGGTACAGTGGCTGCGTTTGGAGGGCACAGTGACTGTGTTTGGAGGGCACAGTGGCTGCGTTTGGAGGGCACAGTGGCTGCGTTTGGAGGGCACAGTGGCTGCATTTGATAGTACAGTGGCTGCGTTTGTAGGGCACAGTGGCTGCGTTTGGAGGGCACAGTGGCTGCGTTTGGAGGGCACAGTGGCTGTGTTGAAGGGCACAGTGGCTGCGTTTGGAGGGTACAGTGGCTGCTTTGATGGCACAGTGGCTACGTTTGGAGGGCACAGTGGCTACGTTTGGAGGGCACAGTGGCTGCGTTTGGAGGGCACAGTGGCTGCATTTGGAGGGCACAGTGGCTGCATTTCGAGGGCACATGTTCCTTCCTGTAAGCCTCCTATCAAGTTCATGAGCTAACAAAACAGGCACATCCACATTGCAAGCCTAATGTCAAATTTCAGCAACTTGTAAACTTGAAACATATTTAAACATAAAAAGAACTAAAGGATATTTTGAGATCATATCTCAAAAGCATATTCTGTATAGTACAGTAGAAGTACATTTAAAAACATTTTATATATAATTGTTGTTTGAGTGACAACTTTTAAACCCCATATTGTGGTGTAGTGTATTTAAATTATTTTGCAAAATCAAAAAATCTTACATGTCACAGGGGATGTCACCAATCAAAATTTGATTATCACTGGCCCTTCCAGTCAGAAGTTTAGACCCGGTAATGGTTAGTCTGGTTCCTCCAGATTTTGGCCCGCGGGATGGAAAAAACGATGCAAGCACTGGATTCTGAAAATTAACACACAAATCTGGTAAGTCACAATAAACACAACAAAACACACACAAAAAATATTTTAATTGTAACATATCTATATAACATTTGTACTTAATTGACAGGTATTTGATATTACTATTTCATTTTATTAGAAAATAACATATCTCAATAATACAGTATCTATGGCTATGCACTATATTTTGCAATGTGTTTGCAGTTCTCCTTTTTGGCACAGGGTGGCAGCAGAGCACAGCTAGAGGGTATGCCAGCACATTTTTTTCTGGCTTTGGTACTTGGAGTTATAAGGCTCACACGCATTATTTCCCTTAATGCCTGTTATTTTGTAGCCAATGTTTTATTTTCAACTCTCATTGGCTCTGCTGAAAGTAACAGTGGCAAACAATGATTATTATATCCCAAGGGCAGAGGTTCTCTACCACCAGGCTGTGGCCCACCGCTGGGCTGCTACCTCCCTTTTCTTGGGCCTTCACAGTGCCCACCAGCTTCTATAGTGCCTCCTCAACCTCTCACAGCAGGCCACAGTACCCACAACCTTCACAGTGTCCCCTAACTTCCGACAGTGCCTACCAGCTTCTATAGTGCCTTCCCAATCTCTCACAGCAGGCCACAGTGCCCACAACCTTCACAGTGTCCCCTAACTTCCGACAGTGCCTACCAGCTTCTATAGTGCCTTCCCAATCTCTCACAGCAGGCCACAGTGCCCACAACCTTCACAGTGTCCCCTAACCTTTGACAGTGCCTACCAGCTTCTATAGTGCCTTCCCAATCTCTCACAGCAGGCCACAGTGCCCACAACCTTCACAGTGTCCCCTAACCTTTGACAGTGCCTACCAGCTTTTATAGTGCCTCCCCAACCTCTCACAGCAGACCACAGTGCCCACAGCCTGCCCCAAACTTCCACAGTGCCTACCAGCTTCTATAGTGCCTCCACAACCTCTCACAGCAGGCCACAGTACCCACAGGTTCCACAGTGTCCCCCTAACCTCCCACAGTGCCCATCAGCTTCTATAGTGCCTCCCCAACCTCTCACAGCAGGTCACAATGCCCACAGCCTCCACAGTGTCCCCCAACCTCCCACAGTGCCTACCAGCTTCCATAGTACCCCCCTCAACCTCCCATAGTGGCCCACAGTGCCCCCAGAGACCCTTTAGTCTCCACACTGCCCCCTTAACCCCCAACATTGCTCCCCCAACTTGCTGCAGAGCCTCCAGCACATACTCCTCCCCATACTCCAGAAACCTCCTCCCCTAGAGCATGGGTGTCCAACCTGTGGCCTCCAGCTGTTGCAAAACTACAAGTCCCATCATGCCTCTGCCTTTGGGAGCCATGCTTGTAACTGTTAGCCTTGCAATGCCTTATGGGACTTTTAGTTCCGCAACGGCTGGAGGGCCGCAGGTTGAACACATATGACCTAGAGTGACACCAGGTCTGCTGCAGAGTCCCCTAACCACCTCCACACCCCTCATTTTCCCCTCTACAGTAACACCCAGCCCCATCCACAGCCCTACAACATTTCTATTGTACTATTTTGCATTGCCATACATTTAGTGTGTGAGTACAAACTTTGTTTTTTACTGTTGGGGCATAGGAGGTTTTGAAAGAATTTACAGTGGTCTCGAAAAGGTTGAGAAAGGCCGACATATAGAATTGAGCCTATAGATGGCAGAATCCTCACCAAAGTGTATATTGTCACTAATTCTGACCAATCTGCATTAAGAAGGGGAAAGCATGTCTCGATACTTAACTACCGTTTGGTCAAAGCTGGGGAGTCACATGTTATAATCTTAATTGTAAATGTTGAGAAATCCGCTGGTAGTCATCACATGACCAATAGGGAACATTACCTGATAAGTAAAAACTTGACTTGAAATGCCGTGCAATCCTCCTGGAACCTCCACAAGAACATGTCCCGGTCTCTCCGTCCAGCTTTTACCGGATATACACACTATACTGCAGAGGAGAATATGCAACTTGATGAGAAGACTTGTGGGGGAATATACAATAAAATATATATATATATATATATATATATATATATATATATATATATATATATATATATATATATATATGTATATATACAGTTATAGTATGCTGTCATTTTGAATGCAGTACTTTATTTCAACCAGCAGATGTCACTGTCACAGTCCCTGTCTATTGACAAGGCGCTTAGGCCCAGATTCTCGTAGAATCGCGCAAAACTGTGCAGGCGTAACGTATCTCATTTACGTTACGCCGCAAGTTTTACAGGCAAGTGCTTTATTCACAAAGCACTTGCGTGTAAAGTTGCGGCGGCGTAGAGTAAATCACCCGGCGCAAGCCCGCCTAATTCAAATTAGGTGGGTAGGGGGCGTGTAGTATTTAAATAAGCGCGTTCCCGCACCGAACGTACTGCGCATGCGCCGTCCATAAAATATCCCAGGGTGCATTGCTCCAAATGACGTCGCAAGGACGTCATTGGTTTCGACGTGAACGTAAATGGAGTCCAGCCCCATTCACGGACGACTTACGCAAACGACGTACATTTTTAAATTTCGACGCGGGAACGACGGCCATACTTAACATTGGTTGAACCTCATATAGCAGGGGCAACTTTACGCCGGAAAAGCCTAACGTATACGTCGTAACTTCACTGCGTCGACCGCGCGTACGTTCGGGAATTCGCGTATCTAGCTAATTTGCATACTCGACGGGGAAAACGGCGGAAGCGACACCTAGCAGACAAAAAAAAAAATTGCACTTAAGATCCGACGGCGTAAGAGCCTTACGCCTGTCGGATCTAATGGATATCTATGCGTAACTGATTCTAAGAATCAGTCGCATAGATACGACGGGCCAGATTAGGACTTACGACGGCGTACATGGCGTTGCGCCGTCGTAAGCCCTTTGAGAATCTGGGCCTTAGACCTGGTTCACGCCTATGCAGATTGCAGTTTGCATATTACAGGGGTATTTTGCGTTTTCCATTACACATTTGTGATCCATTGAAGTCTATGGAACCAAAAAACAGAAAAAAGTCCCTGGCCCTTTCCATAATGTGCACAGATGTGAACGTGACCTATAGGAAACCATTAAATGGACTGTAGTGTGTTTCTGTAAAACTGAAAACGCACTAAAAAATGCATAGTTGTGAACCAGATCTTAAAGGGTCTATTTATTTGACCAATGTCACACACATTCATGTGGGCAGCGCACATTTTAGCTGCAATTTCTGTAATAGAGCAATTCCTATGGCCATCAGCTCCACCTAGTGCCCAAAATATGATATTTTATTTCTGAAATACTTCAATGAGAAAATATACTTCATTTTGGCCTCTAGATGGAGCTGACAATTTTACACTTACAGCACAGTGACATGGGGGCTGCGGGGCGCTTGGCATTACACTTTTAGTACATTTTTGAACAAACATTTGTATGAAAATTCTCATCGGTACATTCAATGACCTTAATATAATTTTAAATAATTAAAAAAAAAATCCATTTTGGAATTAATGGACTTTCCCGAACAAAAACCACATTGACGGTCATAAACGGCTTCCCCCAAAAAAAAAAAATCCATCCTTTTCCCTCAAAATTTCCGCATTTTTCTCATCACTGCAGTTGAAAATGAACAATGCTTTGACCCCACTAAAGATTAAAAAAACAAAAAAATGTTCTTAAAGCGCTGTTCCTCCCCAAAAAATAATAATTAAAAACCAGCAGGTACAAATACTGCAGCTGCTGGCTTTTAATAAATGGACACTTACCTGTCCAGGAGTCCAGCGATGTCGGCACCGCAGCTGATGTTTCCATCAGCTGTTGGGTGCTGCTGCCACCATTGTGGGTAAGGGTACCCGGCAGTGTAGCCTTTCAGGCCTCACATCGGGAACCCTACTGTGTGTGCGCGAGGCCCCGCTTCTCACTCCTACTGGCCCAGCAGCCGGGGTAGGGAGGAGGGAGAAAGAGGAAGCCCCACGGCTGAGGCTCCCGGAAGTGGGAAAGGATACCTGTCAAAGGTCAGTTGAGAGGAATTTCCACTTAAGGGTGGAACTCGGCTATAAAACAAAAAATCTTTGAATGCAAACAGCCAGCTTGTTGGCAGGTGCAGTTAGCTATTTTGCCTTTAAGTGGCTTTGTAACAGAATAGCGTTTGGCAGGGGAGGGCTGGGCCGGGGGGAAGGGTGGCAATTGCCTCCCGGGCCTCCCTGACTTACCATTTTCTTTTTTATTCTTGTCTAGGAAGTTGGCAAGGACCTGCTGAGATCACTGTGGTGAGAGACCCTGACACCATAGCTGACCCCCCCATCCCCCCCATACACCCCATGTAACCTGCCCCAGTTATCAGGCTGCATTGATGGGCACTGGAGTTAACTGCACTGGTAAGGCTGCATTGAAAAACCATATGGGCCATGGATGGTGAACTGATTCGGCGGTTCAATGGGCCAATTGACTGAACCTGCCCCCCAGGCCTAAGGCTGCCAGCCCTCCCCTGGCGTTTGGTTACAGTAAGTAGTGTCATCAGGTGCTAGGCCCCTTTTTAGGTAGAGCCATTCTGCAGTGATGTCATGGGTGAGTCAGTGCCCAGTTATAAGCCAGGTAGTGAGGGGCACACTCTCTCTTGGGGCATTACAGCCAAACACCCTAGGCCGATCCACCCTATAGGCTCACTATGCAAGCCGCTTAGGGCCCCGCAAAGCTGCGGAGGGCCCCCCAAATTACTAGAGGCCCCGCCTGGTGAGAAGTTATTTTCAGCCCCTCACCCCGCTTCTCAACTTGCTGGCTTCATGGGAGAAGAGGTAAGAAGTCAGCACCCCCCCGCTTCTCACTTTAATGTAAGATGTCATTTCCGACAGCAGAACACCCCCGTCGGCAGTGACATGTCATTTTCGGCAGGCCCCCCGCTTCTGAACTTTAATGTGACATGCCATTTTGCTTAGGGCCCCAGGGAGGTCAGGATTGGCACTGCAAACACCCCACACCTATGGAGAAGTAATCAGCACATGTAGGCACTGGACAGGGGCAGGAGGCCGGGAGGAGTGGACCTGTACAGAGAGAGAGCCAGCTGTAGTCATTCTGTCCCTTATGGAGGCGGGGGCTAGGACGGATTGCAAAAGGCCTTTTAGGCCAGGCTGGAGATCCCCGTGTGATGCTGCTTCCCTGGAGGGAGAGATGTACCTAGCCACCTAAGGCGGTGACTACAGAGAGCTCAGTCCTGTGAGTACTAATGACCCCGGGGTAGAGGAGAGACTAAAACGGAGATGGCTGCTAAAGGTGCTGCATATGCTTTCACTTGTGACTTCTGCAGACCGCCCACTAAATGTAATTGACTATGTATTGTCAAGTGACTCCGGAATGTATGTCCTTGTGATGTGACGGTAATGCTGTTTCCTGAACACGACCAGTAAAGTGCAGCAAAACAACTTTTATGTTTGGACATTCATTCTTTGGAGAAACAAAGGTCTATGGACAGGGTTGTTGTCTGGAGGCCTATGGTAAGGAGCAGGGCACAAGATGGCGGAGGGTTTGGCCTCAGCAGGAGGGACAGTGTAGGGGACAGTGTAGGGTGCTTTAGGTGCCCCATTCAGCCAACCACAAAGACCCTCTTACAAACCTTGGGCCAGATTCAGAAAGGATTTACGACGGCGTATCTCCAGATACGCCGTCGTAAGTCCGAATGTGAGGCGTCGTATCTCGGCGCCTGATTCAAAGGATCAGATACGCCAGAATTTGTCTAAGATACGACTGATGTAAGTCTCTTACGCCGTCGTATCTTAGGTGCATATTTACGCTGGCCGCTAGGGGCGCTTCCGTATATTTCAAATGAGCTAGATACGCCGATTCACTTGCGCCCGGCGTATTAAAATATGCTGTTTCCGTAAGGCATACGACCGGCATAACTTTACCCCTCATAAAGCAGGGGTAAGTCATGTTAAGGTATGGACGTCGGAAACGTCGGAACAGCGTCGTATTTTACGTTGTTTGCATAAATCGTACGTGAATGGGGATGGGCGTAGGTTACGTTCACGTCGACTAAGCATTGAGCCGGCGTAACTTAGGGAGACAATTTGACGTGATACTGAGCATGCGCGCGCATGCGCCGTTCGTTAGGCGCGTCATTAACGCGGGGTCACGATTTATTTCCATATAACATGCCCCCTACCAGCCTACTTTGAATTACGCGGGCTTACGCCGACCCATTTACGCTACGCCGCCGTAACTTAGGGCGCAAGTTCTTTGTGAATACGGTACTCGCCTCTTTAAGTTACAGCGGTGTAGCGTATATGAGATACGCTACGCCCGCACAAACTTAAGCCATTCTTTCTAAATCTGGCCCTATACTTTTAAAAGCTCCATGTTGACAATGACCGGCATTGACAGTTAGAAATCTAACTTCTCCACCTCTGCTGTAACCCTCGTTGCCAACAGTCACATCCACAAATATTTGATCTGTAAATTACCTGCTGGAAATCTCATATTTTAGTGAATCCACCTTGCAGGCGATGTTAGCGACAGATACATGGTCCACAATATCCTCCAGTTTCTGACCCAGGTTGGAGCCGGTTATGGTGATCCTGGTGCCACCGTCTACAGGACCAGACAAAGGCTCAATCTGGAACAGATCACACGATTCCAACCAGTTACTATACTGAGTATTGACTCCTTCATAACATAACATGATATTCATTACAAACCCGGATCAGCAAAAGAGAAAAAAAACAGATCCGGACCTCAGTGCTATGAAGATATAAGATGACCTCACTCTGATGAATGGAAGGTTTCACATCAGTGATGTCACAGGATAAAACGTTATTCAGCCACAACCACCTCTACAACTAGGTCCAGCGGCGGTGCGTCCATAAAGGGCGCAGGAGCACCGCCCCCCTCTCCTGTCACTCTCTAATTACCATAGATACATTCATGCATTGCATTAATCTATCTATGGTAGCTGCTGACACCCCCTATTCAGGTGTACGGCACGGGGCACCTGAATTACAGCGGTGGGGGTGTTTTTTGGATGCACCTAATTAGAGCCCATAGGCTCTAATAGGCGCTCAAAAATGTGAGAAGCAGGCGCAACGCTGTGCGTTCGCTTCTCACTCAGAATTTGCTTTCCTAACATTGAACCGCCTCTCAGCCAATCAGATGCACCGGGTCTGTGTTACCTGTCTCCTGATTGGCTGAAGCGACAGACGCTATAATTGGATGCCTATCAGGCTGAGGCGTCCAATCACAGCACAGGACGAGAGGAGGAGCGGGTGGGAGAAGACATCGGGGTCGGGGAAGATGGAGGACACCGGTCCCCACCTGCCGCCGTCACCCACTGCCCACCCGAGACAAGGTAACTGCCGGGCAGATGGGGGGGGGCACAGTGCCAGCACTTGGGGCACATTGGCAACATTTGGGGCACAGTGGCAGCACATGGGGCGCAGTGGCAGCACATGGGGCACAGTGACAACATTTGGGGCACAGTGGCAACATTTGGGGCACAGTGGCAGAACATGGGGCACAGTTGCAATACTTGGGGCACAGTGACAACACTTGGGGCACAGTGACAACATCTGGGGCACAGTGGCAACATTTGGGGCACAGTGCCAACATTTGGGGCACAGTGGCAGCACATGGGGCGCAGTGGCAGCACATGGGGCACAGTGACAACATTTGGGGCACAGTGGCAACATTTGGGGCACAGTGGCAGAACATGGGGCACAGTTGCAATACTTGGGGCACAGTGACAACACTTGGGGCACAGTGACAACATCTGGGGCACAGTGGCAACATTTGGGGCACAGTGGCAACATTTGGGGCACAGTGGCAGCACATGGGGCACAGTGGCAGCACTTGGGGCACAGTGGCAGCACTTGGGGCACAGTGGCAGCACTTGGGGCACAGTGGCAGCACATGGGGCACAGTGGCAGCACATGGGGCACAGTGACAACATTTGGGGCACAGTGGCAACATTTGGGGCACAGTGGCAGCACATGGGGCACAGTTGCAATACTTGGGGCACAGTGACAACACTTGGGGCACAGTGACAACATCTGGGGCACAGTGACAACATTTGGGGCACAGTGGCAGCACATGGGGCACAGTTGCAATACTTGGGGCACAGTGACAACACTTGGGGCACAGTGACAACATCTGGGGCACAGTGGCAACATTTGGGGCACAGTGGCTGCGTTTGATGGGCACAGTGGCTGTGTTTGGTACAGTGGCTGCAATTGATGTTTTTCCCAAATTTTTCAGTTTGTTTGCGCCCCCCCAATTTTGAGCACCAGCCGCCACTGATTAGGTCCATTGGGGTGAAACGCATCAGACGGGGTGGTTCCTGGTTGAATAAAGTTTTATCCAGTGACTTCATTGGTGTGCGACCTTCCATCCATCACAGGTATGGCACTAGGAGTGAAGACAGGCTCCCTGGTCAGCACCCTATATATGCACAGGTCAAATGTATGTGCACTTTCACTAGGCAAAGTGCTATACACATTTTCTCATAAATACACGTCTACATGTACTCAATGGATAAGTGTTGTCCCATCTGCTTAATTGATCTACGTACCGAGTGAATGAGTGGCGCGGGGCAGGTGCCCTCCACCTCCTCTGTGCAGGATTGCTGGTACATACAGCTGGGATGTTCCCCTCCGCACCACACACAATTATATTTAGTATCAGCAGTCTGGCAGCGGCTACAGTCAGAGTGCCCCACGGAGCAGTTATACAAAGTCACTGTGAAGAGAAGAGGACAACATAAGACTTGGGACAAATCAGAGAAAGCGAAAACCTCCCCGTCTACACCACACGCGCCTCACGTACCATGGAGGTCCTCATAGCTGTCCACCAGCATCTCCGGCTCCCTCTGCACATAGATCAGGGCATTGAACTCTGGTTGCTCAGCTGAGTATCTATACTAAAAGAAGAACAGAGCATGGAGGGACAAAATGCAAATGTTATATAAAAAATGTATAAATAGTGTTTTTAGAGGATTTTTAAAGAGTAACTCCACTTTTGTTGAGAAAAAAACATTCCCCTGCGGGTGATCTATGTACGTTGCAGGAATTTCAAAGTGTTACTAAACCCACAACAGTGAAATCAGTCTGTATATGCAGTAAAGCATGCTTGTTATACTCACTGTGAAACCTAAGAGGTTAATCCTCTGCATTGTGTAAAAAAGCTGTTTGATCCTGTCTTCTCTGGTCCTCCCCTTTTTCCACTGTCCCTACTAATTTCCTGATAACACAGAGTCTATGGAGTCAGGCTGCACATGCTCAGTTTGGTGTGTATTGCTAGAGGTTTTTTTTTTTTCTTGGGAGGGTGCATGTGATCAGCACAGGGCCCATCAGCACTGTACAGACAGATTGAGTCTCATTGGACAGTCAAAAAACTCCTCCTATAAGCTTTAACCAGTGCTTGGCTGGACACTGATAGAAGTCACAAGACTGCTATATACTGCTGATAAGAAAAATTAATTTAGCAGGTTATATTTACTAAAATAATTGCATTTCCATGTTCTGTGTACTGTGGGGGGGGGGGAGCAGATATAGTGAATGCAGAGTCCTGGGTTTAGTAAGACTTTAAGGCTGCATTCACACCTGAGCGTAGCGTTTTGCCGCGACTCTGCGGCGTTTTTTACCGCATTTTGCCACGATATTTGTGGCGTTTTTTACTGCGATTTGCCGCGGCGTTTTTTACCACGATTTTGGACAGGTCTAGGGTCACCAATGTTAAAAACAAAAAAACGCCCAAATATACGCTCAATTCGAGCGACAAAAAAGGGTCCAGAACTTGTTTGAGCTTTAGGCCTCTTTCACACGGAGCGGACCGTTTTTGTGTCCGCTCCGTGTGTGTCCGGCGGCTCAGCGGGGATCATCCGTAATCCCCGCTGAGCTGTCGGCGGATAGGGCGGTCCCCGCACACTGTGCAGAGACGGCCCTGTCTCTTCTCCGCTCTCCCCTATGGGGAATCGGATGAAGACGGACCATCTGTCCGTATTCATCCGATCTGTTCCGCCGGACGGAAGAAAAATAGGGTTTTCTTCCGTCCGGAAAACCGGATCCTGACGGACGCGGATGGTTGCGGACGTTAGCGGATGCTCCATCAGCTAACGGACGCGATCCCATAGGGATGCATTACAAGTCCGTAAACGGAATTGTAAAAAGCGGACGAACGGTCCGCTAATGTGAAAGGGGCCTTAGGCGTTCGGCGTCAGGCGTTTTGGAGTGGAGATGTGAACCATCTCCATTGAGAATAATGTATTTTTTCCCCTCTAGCGTTTTGGAGCGTCGCGCTTCAGGCGACAAAACGCTCAGGTGTGAATGCAGCCTCACAAACTTTGTTGCAGATTCCTTTATTTTGTTACATTTTGTAACATTTTTGTTGCAGAGGATGCCAAAAAATCAGATTGGTATCTTAGTGCAGGCTTCTGGGAAAAGCAGTGAGCCAATCAAACAAGCAAAATTACATTTCTGGGGATGCAGCACTGCAGATTGAAAATGAAAGGTAATTAATAATAACATTCAATTATAATATGACTTGTGTACAGTAAAACCTTGGTTTGAGAGTAACTTGGTTTGAGAGCGTTTTGCAAGACAAGCAAAATGTTTTAACACATTTTGACTTGATATACAAGCGATGTCTTGATATAAGAGTAGCGTCATGTCGCAACTGAGTATAAAAAAGAAGAGAGGAGTCTCTAAGTGTAGCAATATGGTTACATTTAATGAAGGTACAACATTTAGCAACTTGTTGCTTCACTTAGAGGAGCCTCTCTTCTCTTTTATACTCTGTAAAAAAATGCTTTGATATACAAGTGCTTTGGATTACAATCATGTTTCTGGAACGAATTATGCTCGCAAACCAAGGTTTTAGTGTATATGCTGTATTATTTTTTTCATTTGCTATTTTTTTCTCACAAAAGTGGAGTCACCCTTTAAAGAAAAGAGCAAAACACAGGAGGCTACAAACATATTCAATGACAGTTGTTGCAGTACATCCCAATGGCCTGCTGATGGTGCTGTGGACTGTGCATGCTCCAGTTTATTGAGGGAACTGGAGCACTCACAACGACACAAACTCCGGGTACCTAATGCATACCTCCCAACATTTTGAGATAGGAATGAGGGACACCTACTATCAAACGTATGTAGGCATAGGACACGCCCCCTGTCACACACCCTTAAAGGAGAATTAACTCAAAAAAGGTTAATTAAATTTCATAAGTGCTTTTTTTTTACCACTACTATTCTTTTATATTGGATTTAAAATGTACAAATGCAGCAATTTAGAAATCAGATGAAAGGTTTAGCACTGGGAAACACTTTTTAAAAGATAAAAAGTGAATTTTATATACAACTATATAGATCAGACCAAAATGAGGGACAAATGAGGAGAATGAGGGACAGAGGGACATTCCTCCAAATCAGGGACAGTCCCTCGAAATCAGGGACAGTTGGGAGCTATGCTTTATGCAATCTGAACACAGTACTTAACGCACTCCAAGGGAAGGGGGTGGGGGGGGGGGAGTACTTGGAGCCAATCAGTTGTGCTTTATCCAAATATACTAACAAGAACCCCGTGGACAGGAGGGGGAGAGCAGTCTGCTCCTTTATTGTCCAATCACAGCCTGGGGGCGGGGAAGTGACCAAGCTTTATTGCTTAACTCCAGAAATTAAAATTCAGGTCACCGACCAGTCTGTGATGTCCAGTGGGCACAACAGACAGTTCTTATTTCAGTCTGAAAACAGGGGCCCTCTGAGTCTGGTACTGATGGTCTGAGCTGTTATTGGAGGAATCCCCCCCTGCCCTCACCTTTACTCATCGTCTCTTCTTACCTGGTGCAGCTGGCATGTGATATAATAAGTGGATTGGTCCTCGGGATCCATTTCCACAAAGGCATCCGTGATCACCGTCCTTCCCTCCAGGATCAGAACGCACTCATAATCCCACTGCGGATCCTGCAATATAATCACATCAATAATGGTTATCAGTAGAAGAGTCACAAAACATACATTCACTAGAAGTGACCATATGTCATTCTGACTAGAGGGAGTCAGTTTTCCCTTAACCACTTCAATATCAGGCACTTTTACCCCCTTCCTGACTAGGCCAATTTTCAGCTTTCATTGCTTTCACACTTTGAATGACAATTTCTCCCTGGTGTGGAGTGTCGTGCTCGCCCCCTCCCTTGGACTACAGGAGAGTCAGGACGCCCACTAACACACAGCTTCTTTCTCTATCTGCAACATAGAGAGTGTCCTGACTCTCCTGTAGTTCAAGGGAGGGGGCGAGCGTGACACTCCACACCAGGGAGAAAGCCTCACATTACTGTGTGGAGTTACAGACAGAAGAACAGGAAGTGAGGATTTCTCAGAAGAAATAAGGACATTTAAAAGTATAAAGGAAGGAAGAGGTAAGTGAAGGAGGACTGCACAAGGTAAAGGAAGCTATTTAGGGAAAAAATAATTGTACCTTTACAACCCCTTTAAATGAATGGGAGGCGGTTTTCAGGTGCTTAGCAGAGGCTATTTCCAGTGCTAAAGCGCCTGAAAACCGCCCCCAGTGTGAAAGGGGTCTAAAACATGACCATAGTTTTGTCCTTTCCTACTGTACCCAAAGAAAAAAAAATTTGGGCTATATATACAGGCCCAGATTCTCAAAGGACTTATGACGGCGCAGCGCCATGTACGCCGTCGTAAGTCCTAATCTGGGCCGTCGTATCTATGCGACTGATTCTTAGAATCAGTTACGCATAGATATCCATTCGATCCGACAGGCGTAAGTCTCTTACACCGTCGGATCGTAACTGCAATTTTTTTTTCCCGCTAGGTGGCGCTTCCGTCGATTTCCGCGTCGAGTATGCAAATTAGCTAGATACGCGAAGCCGACGCAGTAAAGTTACGACGTTTACGTTAGGCTTTTCCCGGCGTAAAGTTGCCCCTGCTATATGAGGCGCAGCCAATGTTAAGTATGGCCGTCGTTCCCGTGTCGAAAATTTATAAAATTACGTTGTTTGCATAAGTCGTCCGTGAATGGTGCTGGACGTAATTTACGTTCACGTCAAAACCAATGACGTCCTTGCGACGTCAATTAGAGCAATGCACGCTGGGATATTTTAGGGACGGCGCATGCGCAGTTTGTTCGGTGCGAGGACGCGCTTCATTTAAATGAAACACGCCCCCTACCCGCCGAATTTGAATTCCGCCGGGTGATTTACGCTACGACGCCACAACTTTACAGGAAAGTGCTTTGTGAATAAAGCACTTGCCTGAAAAACTTGCGGCGGCGTAACGTAAATGAGATACGTTACGCCCGCACATTTTTGCGCCCATCTACGAGAATCTGCCCCACAATATCCACATTAACCACTACGTTATGACGTTGTTACATAAAGGGCCCTCTATTCAGTGAAAAAATTGCCAGTAAACATATAGGGGGTCTATTTATAAAAAAAAGTGCTGTGCGAAAATGTCGATCATTCTCACAGCTGTCACGGATCTTACCGTAGTTTGCCTAATACGTTTTTACTTTTTAGGGTCGTCAGCTCCATCTAGTGGCCATGATGTGGTATTTTCCTTATTGCGGTATATCAGAAAAATATTGCATTATGACCACTAGATGGAGATGACGATCCTAGAAATAAATCAATAAACCAATAAAAATAAATTAGGCATGAAGATTTGTGACAGCTGTGTGAATGACTGAAACATATGCAACATTTTTTTTTAAATAAACATAAATAAACCCCATAATGTCGAGCCAGAATCTAACAGGGCTTGCTGGAACGTGTGCATGCTAAAAAGTAGAAGATGGACAAAGCCGCTGTGCCGACGTATTACGTTACTAATCCCGTCACCAGAACAAAGCATGAATACCTGATAATGATGAAAGTTCTTCCCAACTAATGTGATCTTTCTTTCCACGTTGACAGGCAGTAATGATGGGCTGTGAATGCTGTGCACACAAGGACAAGCTTCGGGGCCCACATAGGGTCCTCCATTGTTCTGGAAAGGAAAAAAAAAAGTTTAACAAACCCAATTCAAAGAGATCAGAAAAATATTTCATTATTATCTCCCCAGACTCTAAACTGTTAATTATTGTTCATTATTTTTATTGTGTTATTAAAGGGAAACTATAGAAGTATTGGGTACATTTCTATTTTCTTTGTAGGTTTCCCTACATTTTTGATATGTTTACAAAACTGAACTGAACTGATTTTTTGCAGTTTCAGGCTTTATTCACAAAGCACTTGCCTGTAAAGTTAAGCCGGCGTAGCGTAAAACCCCCGGCGGAATTCAATCTCCGCGGGTAGGGGGCGTATAACAATTAAATCAAACGCGTCCCCGCGCCGAACGAACTGCTCATGCGCTGGCCGCGACTGAATCCCAGTGCGCATGCTCCAAATGACGTTGGCAATTCGTCATGCTTTCGACGTGAACGTAAATTACGTCCATCTGTATTCGCGAATGACTTACGCAAACGACGTAAAATTTCAAAACTCGGCGCGGGAACGACGGCCATACTTAATAATTAGCTACGCCTCATATAGCAGGGTTAACTATACGCCGGAAAAAGCCGAACGCAAACGACGTAAAAAAAAAGCACCGGGCGGTCGTTCGTTTCTGAATCGGCGTAACTCCTCATTTGCATATTCCTTGCGTAAACAAACGGAAGCGCCACCTAGGGGCCGGCCTGAAATTGCAGCCTAAGATCCGACGGTGTAAGACATTTACACCTGTCGGATCTTAGGGATTTCTATGCGTAACCTGATTCTATGAATCAGGCGCATAGATACGACGGCCGGACTCAGAGATACGACGGCGTATCAGGAGATACTCCGTCGTATCTCCTTTCTGAATTCGGGCCTATGTGTGCATGGACACATAGGCTAATATGCAGGGGCTTTAAGAGGCAGAACAAAAAAAAATCTTTATTTCCTAGGATCGTTGGCGCCATCTAGTGGCAATAATGCAGTATTTTCCTGATTGAGGTGATTTTAGAAAAAATACTGCATTATGGCCACTAGATAGAGAGGACTATCCAAGAAAATGAATGTATTAGGCAAATATGGTGAAGATACATGACATGTGCGTGACACAAATGTACAGTAATTTCTTTTAAAATAGACCCAATAATGTTGTGCCAGCGTCTTTGCTATGGATAGAGTGAAGAAGGGTTAGAAAATGTCGATGTGACTACTGGGATATGTTCATTCTTTGTATATAGGGTCTCCTGTACACTCTAGAACCACCTAACCCCAGTGCTGAAGCTCCTGTAAATGCTAGAACCACCTAATTCCGATGCTAAAGCTTCTGGAAACTCTAGAACCAACTAATTCCAGTGCTAAAGCTCCTGTAAATGCTAGAATTACCTAATCCCAGTGTTGAAGCTCCTGTAAACTCTAGAACCACCAAATCAGTGCAGAAGCTCCTCTACATTCAAGAACCACCTAATCCTGATGCTGAAGCTCCTGTACACTCTGGGACCACCTAATCCCGGTGCTGAAGCTCATGTAAAAACAAGAACCACCTAATCCCAGTGCTGAAGCTCTTGTAAATTTTGCAACCACCTAATCCTGGTCCTGAAGCTCCTGTAAACTCTAGAACCCCTAAATTGGTGCAAAAGCTGCTCTACATTCAAGAGCCACCAAATCCTGGTGCTGAAGCTCCTGTAAATGCTAGAACTACATAATCCCAGTGCTGAAGCTCCTGTAAACTCTGGAATCACTTAATCCTGGTGCTGAAGCTCTTGTAAACTCTAGAACCACCAAATCGGTGCAGAATCTCCTCTACATTCAAGAACCACCTAATCCTGGTGCTGAAGCTCCTGTAAAAACTAGAATCACCTAATCCCAGCGCTGAAGCTCCTGTAAACTCTGGAACCACCTAATCCTGGCGCTGAAGCTCCTGTAAACTCTGGAACCACTTAATCATTGTGCTGAGGCTCCTGTAAACTCTGGAACCACCTAATCCCAGTGCTGAAGCTCTTGTAAATTTTTCAACCACCTAATCCTGGTCCTGAAGCTCCTGTAAACTCTACAACCACCTAATCCCAATGCTGAAGCTCCTGTAAACTCTACAACCACCTAATCCCAATGCTGAAGCTCTTGTAAACTCTAGAACCCCCAAATCGATGCAGAAGCTGCTCTACATTCAAGAGCCACCAAATCCTGGTGCTGAAGCTCCTGTAAAAATTAGAATCACCTAATCCCAGCGCTGAAGCTCCTGTAAACTCTGGAACCACCTAATCTTGGCGCTGAAGCTCCTGTAAACTCTGGAACCACTTAATCATGGTGCTGAAGCTCCTGTAAACTCTGGAACCACCTAATCCTGGTGCTGAAGCTCTTGTAAAAACTAGAATCACCTAATCCCAGCGATGAAGCTCCTGTAAACTCTGGAACCACCTAATCCCGGTGTTGAAGCTCCTGTAACATCTGGAACCACCTAATCCCGGTGTTGAAGCTCATGTAAAAACAAGAACTACCTAATCCCGGTGCTGAAGCTCCTGTAAACTCTGGAACCACCTAATCCTGGTGCTGAAGCTCCTGTAAAACTCTGGAACCACCTAATCCTGGTGCTGAAGCTCCTGTAAACTCTGGAACCACCTAATCCCGGTGCTGAAGCTTATGTAAAAACAAGAACTACCTAATCCCGGTGCTGAAGCTCCTGTAAACTCTACAACCACCTAATCCCAATGCTGAAGCTCCTGTAAACTCTAGAACCCCCAAATTGGTGCAGAAGCTTCTCTACATTCAAGAGCCACCATTAAATCCTGGCACTGAAGCTCCTGTACATGCTAGAACCACCTGATCCCAGTGCTGAAGCTTCTGTAAATGCTAGAACTACCTAATCCCAGTGCAAAAGCTCCTGTAAACTTTCAAACCACCAAGTCCCAGCGCTGAAACTCCTGTAAACTCAAGAATCACCTAATACTGGTGCAGAAGCTCCTGTAAATTCTAGAGCAACCAAATCCTGGTGCAGAAGCTTCTTTAAACTCTAGAACTACCTAATCCCGGTACGGCTGTCTGCTGGAGACATTTTCCATCACCCTTCTCTTCTATGCTCTTAGCATTGATAGGGTCTTCCAATAATAATGTTCAACCTAACTTCAACCCGGAAACTGACTTCCTAATCCACCACAATCCCTGACTACAACCTCACTAACATTGTCCTTGAGCACCGTCTCTCATCAGTGCCGCGCCAACTGGCACCGCTTATGTTCAGAGCTTCACAGCAGTGGGACGTGCATGCCAGAGAGATCTCAAATAATGTGTCCCGGCTGATAATTGTACCCAGCGTGAGCCAGCTGGCTTCCCCGCAAAGACCTCAATATGTTAACGATTCTTCACAGAGACGCTGCCAAGCTGGAGACAGACCTTTGTACGCGCTGGTATTATCAATTAAACGCTAGTTCTTACAAGGGAAAAAAACTTCAACTAAACTTGTCCCATAAATCTAGAGTTCTCAACCTTGATATTTGCTGTAGAGGGCTCGCGGTATCATTTTGCAGTAGTTAAAGGAAGCTTTTACTGAAATTAGAACTTTTAAAGGTCAGTGAATGCGCACTCTGGACAAAATGAAAAATGCTGTAATTATAAAGAGGGAGTGGACACAACAAATGATTTATTAATTCTAGTATTGATTGTGCCCCGTTGTCTGACCTATTATTGACATCTCAAGATTGGTGCACTAACTGCGCAGTAATAGTAGAACACTTTTTAATCCAGTCATGATGAAACCAAATTAAACACTTTGGGCCGGATTCAGAAAGAGATACGACGGCGTATCTCCTGATACGCCGTCGTATCTCTGAGTTCCGACGGTCGTATCAATGCGTCGGATTCGTAGAATCAGGTCACGCATAGATATCCCTAAGATCCGACAGGTGTAAGTGTCTTACACCATCGGAATCTTAGGCTGCAATTCCAGGCCGGCCGCTAGGTGGCGCTTCCGTATTATTACGCAAGGAATATGCAAATGAGGAGTTACGCCGATTCAGAAACGAACGACCGCCCGGCGCTTTTTTTTTATGTCGTTTGCGTTCGCCTTTTTCTGGCGTATAGTTACCCCTGGGTCTATGAGGCGCAGCCAATGTTAAGTATGACCATCGTTCCCGCGACGAAATTTGAATTTTTTACGTCGTTTGCGTAAGTCGTTCGCGAATACGGATGGACGTAATTTACGTTCACGTCGAAAGCATGACGAGTTGCCAACGTAATTTGGAGCATGCGCACTGGGATTCAGTCGCGGCCGGCGCATGCGCAGTTCGTTTGGCGCGGGGACGCGCATCATTTAAATGATACACGCCCCCTACCCGCCGAATTTGAATTCCGCCGGGTAATTTACGCTACGCCGCCGCAACTTTACAGGCAAGTGCTTTGTGAATACAGCACTTGCCTGAAAAACTTGCGGCGGCGTAACGTAAATGCGATACGTTACGCCAGCAGAAAGATCCGCTGATCTTTCTGAATCTGGCCCTGTGGGGTTGATTTACTAAAGGCAAGTAGACTGTGCACTTTGCAAGGGAATTTGCTCTAGAGCAGTGGTCTCCAAACTGTGACCTGGGGGCCGAATACGGCCTTTTGCTTGCTTTTATCTGGCCCTTGGGGCAGTATTTTACTCACTGACACAAACAAAGGGGTACAGTTCCATCCAATGACACCAACAATGGGGTCCAATTATACCAATGATGGGGACCATTCCTTCCAAGGACACCAACAATGAGGCCCAATGACACCAATGATGGGGTACCATTTCTTCCAATGACACCAATGATAGGGGACCATTCCTCCCAATGACACCAACGATGGGGGACCATTTCTTCCAAGGACACCAACAATAAGGCCTAATGACACCAATGATAGGGGACCATTCCTCCCAATGACACCAACGATGGGGGACCATTCCTTCCAAGGACACCAACAATAAGGCCTAATGACACCAATGATAGGGGACCATTCCTCCCAATGACACCAACGATGGGGGCCATTCCTTCCAAGGACACCAACAATAAGAGCTAATGACACCAATGATAGGGGGCCATTCCTCCCAAATGAAACCAATGATGAGGGACCATTCCTTCCAATGACACCAATGAAGGGGGACCATTCCTTCCAATGACACCAATGATGGGGGACCATTCCTCCCAATGACACCAATGATAGGGGACCATTAATCCCAATGACACCAATGAGAGGGGACCATTACTCCCAATGACACCAACGATGGGGGGCCATTCCTTCCAAGGACACCAACAATAAGGCCCAATGACACCAATGGAGGGGGACCATTCCTTCCAATGACACCAATGGAGGGGGACCATTCCTTCCAATTACACCAATGATGGGGGACCATTCCTCCCAATGACACCAATGATGGGGGACCATTCCTCCCAATGACACCAATGATAGGGGACCATTCCTCCCAATGACACCAACGATGGGGGGCCATTCCTTCCAAGGACACCAACAATAAGGCCTTATGACACCAATGATAGGGGACCATTCCTCCCAAATGAAACCAATGATGAGGGACCATTCCTCCCAATGACACCAATGATGGGGGACCATTCCTCCCAATGACACCAAAGATGGGGGACCATTCCTTCCAAGGACACCAACAATGAGGCCCAATGACACCAATGACGAGGGACTATTCCTCCCAATGACACCAAAGATCGGGCACTATTCCTCCCAATGACACCAACGATGGGGCACAGTTCCCCACCAATGACCTCAACAATGGGGCACTATTGCTCTCACTGACACCAAAAATTGGGCATTGTTTACTCCAACTGATGCTGTGACAACTTCTACTCATGATGGCCACAGTCCGGCCCCCCTAAAGAGATTTTAGAATAGAAAGCTTCAACTGAAATGACTACACCAACACCCCAAATATGTAGATGTAGATTATTCAAAATAAAATACCCCCCATGGGTGTGGGGCTTTTAGCGACTTGAGAAAACAATCACAAAATTATTTGAAAAAATCATTACATCTATTTATTAGAATAATTGTTAAAATCTATGGTAACATATTTCACCATATAGTATCCAAAAGGTACAGTAAAAAAAAAAACAATGCAGTTATTGCAGTTCACAGATGTGTGTCTTATTGTTCTTTAGGCCCAACGTGTTTCAAGATAACAATCCCTTTATCAGGGGAAAATTCTTTCTTTGGAAGGAGATCAATATAAAAAACTATCTATAACAGAACACATAAAATGAATTGATATATGCTCAATTAATTTTTTGTGTTCGGTTATAGATTGCTTTTTATTTTGATCTCCTTCCAAAGAAAGAATTTCCCCTGATGAAGGGATTGTTATCCTGAAACGCGTTGGGCCTAATTACCAAGGAGATACACATCTGTGAACTGTATTAACTGCATTGTTTTTTTACTGTTCCCTTTGGATACAATACGGTGAAATGTGTTCCCATAGATTTGAACAATTATTCTAATAAATTGATGTAATCATTTTTTCAAAAAAAATTCTGATCGTCTTCTCAAGTTGCCCTAAAAGCCCCACACCCATTTTTTTTATCTTTAATAATCTGCTCTAGAGATTCTTATTTTTTTTATTTTTTTTTCATCAGGTTCTCTATTGAACTTTAGGTGACCAGACACAAACAGGCGGCATTAGTTCACATTGTACCACACCTATACACATGTCAACAGCTTGTAATACTTTGAGGAAAGGGAATCCCAGACAAGAAAACACAAGAGCAGCAGAAGTGTATATTTATCACAACCGTCGATGAATAAAAAAACGTGTTAAACATCCAAATCGTACTCAGCCTCCAATTTTATGTCAGCTATGATGACAATCAAAGGTTATGATGTTCATCCAGGGCATTGCAGCACCCGCATCTGAACAAGTTCACATGGGCCGAGCCCAGGGGTATCCAGCCATGGTGCCCACATCCTATCAAACTTTCCCTAGCACCCTCTATGTTGGTATACATATTTCTCAAATACAGTGGAACCTCGGATTACGAGCATTCTTTGTTCCAAAAAAATGCTTGTAATCCAAAGTACTTGCATATCAAAGCGAGTTTCTCCATTGAAGTCAGTGGAAACAAAGATAATGTGTTCCGCATTGATTTCAATGGCATGCAATACACCATGCGGCCAGAGGCGGGGGGCGCCAGAGAGCCTCTGGGGCACACGGAAAGGCCAGAGGACAGCTCGGCTGACCTCAGCAAACCTTCAAAAGGCTCCGGAACAGCGTATTTCTGAGCATTTTCTAATGGCGCCGATCGGCTCCCGCGCCCCCAAGGGCCAAACGCACTACTGCACACTGCTGTGGCTTAAATCCTGCTCGTATTGTGACACAACACTCGCAAACCGAGTCAGGAATTTTAAGAATACAGTGCTCGTATTGAGAAACGCACATTAACCACGTACAATGTATACAAGTGCGGCATGGTAGTCCAGCATTTTTAGGGATATAAAGGAGAAGTCCAGCCTGAGCTTGTTTGGCTGGGCTTCTCCTATTGGTAACAGGAGTGCAATCCGTTTTGCACTCCTGTGACCCGTTTTTAGCAGAGAGCGGTCTGAAGTCTGCTCTCTGCTGACGTCATTGGAATCAGTCCAGATTAAAATACCAAAGAGCGAAATAATGTATACAAGCAACATAATCATTTATACTTATAATCAGATTAGAATTCCTCATTAATTACCTGTGTGTTTATCATGAATTCAGCAAATCCCAAAGAATCTGCCTGATAATCCATATCTGGTTCTATTATAGAAGGAAACTGGGGCGAGACACCTTCCACGTCTCCATCCCCAGAGAGGATAGTGGATGCTGAAAAGGAAGATGTATCATTATCCATGTTGACCAAGTCCATCCAGTCGTCTGCCTCCGTGTGATCCAAGCTCTCTTTGGTACTGCCCACCATAAGTACGGTGGGTGGCTCTTCTGAATACGGAGCTTCCGTTTCCAAGTCGTCAGGAAAATCCGGCAAAGACGGCACAACCGATGTTTCATTGGTGGCTGGATGAGATGACAGGGTAGACGTAAAATCTTCTGATGTTGGAGGGAGTGTGGTGGGAGCGAATGTAATATCTCTTTCGTCATCGGAAGCGGTAGGAACTGGAATCAGTGGTGAAACTGTAAATTCACTGGGTGTGGTGGGACTATCAGTTGTCCAAATCTCCTCAACTTTACCAGAGTCGGTAGTGGCAGGAAGGACTTCATCATCGGTAACAATTGGACTTGTAAAGATATCCACAGGCAAGGTGGTTGGAATTGTTGTAGGGACACTGGTTGGCTCTTCTGTTGGAGGTTGAGTGGTCCACTCTGGAGTCAACTCCTCAGTTGTAGGCTTCAGTGTGGTTGGTTCTGGTGTGGTTGGCTCTGGAGTAGTCACTATGGTTGTAATGACAATGGTGGTTGGCACGGTGGTGGGGATTGGTGTAGGTGTGGTCACAATGACAGGGATTGTTGTACTTTCAGTGGTGGTTGTAGTAGTAGCCTCGGGGGTTGGACTAGGCGTACTTAGTGTTACTGTTGTAGCTGGAGTGAGGGTAGTTGGAATAACTTCAGGTGTTGGCTCTGGTTCTGGCACAATTACAGGAGTAAATACATCTGGTGCTAGATTCTTCTCCTAAGGCAGAAATAACAGGAAAAGGACATTAGACAAGATTAAAGGAAGATGTTACAATATGTTGCAGAACTGAATTCATCCATGATCTGGATCTAGACCAACTTAAAGGGACTGTAAAGGTTCAAATATAAAAAAATAAAAAATAAATAACAAACATGTTATACTTACCTCCAATGTGCAGCTCGTTTTGCACAGAGTGGCCCCGATCCTGGTCTTCTGGGGCCCCTCGGCTCCTGCCCGCATCAGCTAACCCCCTTCATAGGAAGCTCTATTCTAAGGGGGTTAGCTTTCGGGCACGCTCCTGTGATACAGCCGGTGGCATCACTCGGCCCCGCCCCCCAGCGTGCCGCATTAGTGGTTTGATTGACAGCAGCGGGAGACAATGGCTGTGCTGTTATCAACCTCCAATGAAGAGCCGCCTCAAGCTGGGGGAAACCATCGCGGGATCAAGCCCACAGAGTTTCGGGGTTCAGGTAAGTAAAACGGGGGGGCTGGGGTGCCCAGGAGTGCAAGGTGTTTTTTCACCTTAATGCATAGGATGCATTAAGGTGAAAAAACAAGAAGCTTTGCAACCCCTTTGAGACTGTCTATAGATATAAGCAGGGCTGTCTTTAATATTGATTGGACCCTGGGCAAAACATTTTTTTTTGCATGAACGTGTGTATGCAAGTCAGGCTGGAGAGGAATCACATTGTTTTTTTTCCTGATGAGAAAAATGGTCGTGTGCACGAGGCATTACAGATTAGACATGTGCAGACTGGAATATTTTGTTTAGTTTTTTCGTTTTCGTTTGGAAAATAAATTTATTTAGTTACTCCCGAAAATCGTTTTGTTTTATTTCGTTTTTCGTTGGGGAATAGCTTTCGTCCGAAAATCCAATAATACTTGGTTTCTGTCGAATGGTCAAAAGAATATTCGACGGAACGTCGAAACTTTACGTTGAATCGTACATTTCCGTTCGAATATTCCGCCTACAAGAATTCTAATGTTGTATGACTAGTAATAATGTCGAATCTATTCTCTATAATGTCGAATCTATTTTCTCATAAATCGAAATCTATTCTCTGTAATGTCGAATCTATTATTTCTATAGTGTCGAATCTTTTCTCTATGATGTCGAATCTTTTCTCTATGATGTCGAATCTTTTCTCTATGATGTCGAATCTTTTCTCTATGATGTCAAATCTTTTCTCTATGATGTCAAATCTTTTCTCTATAATGTCGAATCTCTCTATATCGAATTTTTACCGCAACGAAAACAAAAATAAAGCATTTTTTATGTCGGATCTTTCGGTTTTCGTTTCTTGCGCTTTCGTTATCGTTTGTTAAAACGATAATGAAAAAACACGATTTTCGGACGAAAATGCATTCTAACGAAAACTAATGCACATGTCTATTACAGATAGTTTTCTTTAGAAACCAGCCCGTGGACTGTGTGCAATGTGCAGTGACTGGGGCACAACAGAACACAAATTCCCAATGAAGTTTGCTGTATAGTCAGGACAGTAACAGATCCTGAGTGCAGTATAAAAGGACACTGACAGGCTTCCTCCTTGCAAACGGCTCCCTGGTAGATGCAGCCTGCAGAGGTTCACGGTTAATGGATTTGAAATTCATTGAAACGCCAATAATTCATTTTATTCTGGTGAGTTTGAACCCCGAAGGGGCGAGTGTTCACACGTGGTGGATTAGAAGAGTGTGGTGGAAGGTGCACGCTGCTATTCTCTTTAAGGACTCCTCTTTGGACATTATTAGAAACACATATAGGGCCAGATTCACGTAGATCTGCGGCGGGGTAACGTATCGCATTTACGTTAGGCCGCCGCAAGTTTTACGGGCAAGTGCTTGATTCACAAAGCACTTGCCTGTAAAGTTGCGGCGGTGTAGCGTAAATCCCCCGGCGCAAGCCCGCCTAATTCAAATGATCCAGGTAGGGGGCGTGGATCATTTAAATCAGGCACGTTCCCGCGCCGAACGTACTGCGCATGCGCCGTCCCTAAAATTTCCCGACGTGCATTGCGGTAAATAACATCGCAAGGACATCATTGGTTTCGACGTGAACGTCGACTTACGCAAACGACGTGAATGGGGCCCCATTCACGGACGACTTACGCAAACGACGAAAATTTTTGAAATTGCGACGCGGGAACAACGGCCATACTTAACATTGGATACGCCACCTAGGGGGCATGTTTATCTTTATGCCGCGTATCTCTTACAGAAACGGCGTAAATTTACTGCGACGGGCAAGCGTACGTTCGTGAATCGGCGTAACGACTCATTTGCATATTCTACGCCGACCGCAATGGAAGCGCCACCTAGCGGCCAGCGTAAATATTGCACCCTAAGATGAGACGGCGCAGGCCGTCGTATCTTAGGCATGTTTAAGTGTATCTCAGTTTGAGAATACATTTAAACATACGACGGGCTTAGATTCGGAGTTACGTCGGCGTATCTACTGATACGCCGGCGTAACTCTTTGTGAATCTGGCCCATATTGTGTCTCTCATCTATCACTTAATTTATGGTGGTGTTGGGCACTTTTGTCACTCAACATCAGCGCTGTTTGTATTTTATTTCTTGAATGGGCAGTTTGTCTTATTTATAGTTGCTGGAATACTTTTAACTTTATTACAATAAGCGCCACAAACTTACCAGTTTATTACGGATGATGGTCCCTTCTTCACAGGTGCCTTTATGAGTGCAGACATGTTGATGGATACACCAATTACACCCCCACTCACTGCTCACACAGCCACGGCACCTGAAAATATTCAACGAATAGTATCAGTCCAAGACACAACTCTAGTTTTAGCTAAAAAAAAAAAATGATATAACATTAAACCAGGTTTCTCTAAGACAGGGGTCTCCAACCCTCAGGATGAGGGTAACATTGTATATTTTACAAATATTAAAGGGCTGAAAAAATCCTCACTAGGGTCCCAAGTAGATTCCCTTTTACAGCAGAGAACCCTTTAGATCAGAATCCCCAACAGATTCCCCCACTACATTAGAGTCCTACTTCAGGGTCCCCATCAGATTCCGCCCTTACATCCAGGTCCTCATCACAGTCCCTCTGTACATCAGAGTCCCCCGTACATCAGGGGGTCATCAGACTCCCCATCACAGTCCCCCTTACATCAGGTCCTCATCAGTGTCCCCATCATAGTCCCCCCTACATCAGACCCCCATCAGTGTCCGCATCATAGTCCCCCTTACATCAGGCCCTCATCAGTGTCCCCATCAGGCCCTCATCAGTGTCCCCATCATAGTCCCCCTTACATGAGGTCCTCATCAGGGTCCCCATCATAGTCCCCCTTACATCAGGTCCTCATTAGTGTCCCCATCATAGCCCCCCTTACATAAGGTCCTCGTCAGTGTCCCCATCATAGTCCCCCGCTTACACCAGGTCCTCATTAGTGTCCCCATCATAATCCCCCTTACATTAGGTCCTCATCATAGCCCCACTTACATCAGGCTCTCATTAGTGTCCCCATCAGGCCCTCATCAGTGTCCCCATCATAGTCCCCCTTACATGAGGTCCTCATCAGGGTCCCCATCATAGCCCCCCTTACATAAGGTCCTCGTCAGTGTCCCCATCATAGTCCCCCGCTTACACCAGGTCCTCATCAGTGTCCCCATCATAATCCCCCTTACATTAGGTCCTCGTCAGTGTCCCCATCATAGTCCCCCTTACATCAGGTCCTCATCATAGCCCCCCTTACATCAGGTCCTCATCAGGGTCCCCATCATAGTCCCCCTTACATCAGGCCCTCATCAGTGTCCCCATCATAGTCCCCCTTACATGAGGTCCTCATCAGGGTCCCCATCATAGTCCCCCTTACATCAGGTCCTCATAAGTGTCCCCATCATAGCCCCCTTACATAAGGTCCTCGTCAGTGTCCCCATTATAGTCCCCCGCTTACACCAGGTCCTCATCAGTGTCCCCATCATAATCCCCCTTACATTAGGTCCTCGTCAGTGTCCCCATCATAGTCCCCCTTACATCAGGTCATCATCATAGCCCCCCTTACATCAGGTCCTCATCAGGGTCCTCATCATAGTCCCCCTTCCATCAGGTCCTTATCAGAGTCCCAATCATAGTCCCCCTTACATTAGGTCCTCGTCAGTGTCCCTATCATAGTTCCCCTTACATCAGGTCCTTATTGGAGTCCCCATCATAGTCCCCCGTACATCAGGTCCCCATTAGAGTACCCAACAGAGTCCACCCCCTTACATCAGGTCCTCATCAGTGTCCCCATCATAGTCCCCCCTTACAGAGCCCAGGTGTGAGAAAGGAATAGGGGAAATGTTGGAAAGGGGGTTTGAAGTAGAGAGATATTCTGTCTCTATCATTTAAAACACACCCATGATAAAACATTAAAGACCCTTCATTCCTTTGTTAAGTGGGCGGACTTAGAAAATCTGCAGGGGATCAAATAATTATTTCCCCCACTGTATGTACCACAAATTTGCATAAAGTAGGGTATGCGCACAGACGGAATGCACCCAATGTGCACTTGATGCATTACTTCTGTGCCCACACTGCACTTTAGCGCAGTGTCTTTACGCTGCATGGGCAAATGCACCCATGTGCATGAAGTCTAAGGCCTCGTACACACGACCGAACATGTCCGCTGAAACTGATCCGCGGACCAGTTTCCGCGGACATGTCCGACCGTGTGTAGGGCTTAGCGGAAGCATTGAACTTCCTGGTTCGCGCACGTCGCCGCGTCATCGTCGCCGCCACATCACCGCGTTTTCTGTCCGCGGACCGTTTTCATCGGACATGCCTGGTCGTGTGTACAAGGCCTAACGCTACAAGATACAACATGATGGAGACTCACAAAAAAATAACATTGGCCCAGATTCAAGAAGCAATTGCGTCTGCGTAACCATAGTTACGCAGCGCAATTGCTTACTTGCGCAGGCGTAACGACTTCTCCTGATTCAGAGAGCTCGTTACGCCGACTGCAGCCTAAGATATGCGTGGCATAAGGCTCTTATGCCCTCATATCTTAGGCTGCATTCTTACGCAGGCCGCTAGGTGGCGATCCGGTAGTGGTCAGCGTATAGTATGCAAATTGCATACTAACGCCGATTCACTACCCTACGCGAGCCCTGCGTACGCAGTTTACGTCGTTTGCGTACGTCGGTTTTTGCGTAAGGCTGCCCCTTCTAATAGCAGGGGCAGCCAATGCTAAAGTATACCCGTCGTTCCCGCGTCGCGAAATTTGAAATTTACGTCGTTTGCGTAAGTGAATCGTGAATGGCGCTGGACGCCATTCACGTTCACTTTGAAGCAAATGACGTCCTTGCGACGTCATTTACCGCAATGCACGTCGGGAAAGTTTCCCGACGGAGCATGCGCCCTACGTTCGGCGCGGGAACGCGCCTAATTTAAATTATTCCCGCCCTCTACGGGATCATTTAAATTGTGCGCGCTTACGCCGGGCATTTTGCCGGAGCGCCCACGCAATTTACGGAGATACTGCTCCGTGAATCGCGGGTAGCGCAGAAAATTTGCGGGGGCGCAGGGCAAAAACGGTGCCCTGCGCCTACGTAAAAAAAAAACGCAAGGCTACCTGAATCTGGGCCTCTGTCCTTTAATACTTTTAGAATGGATGGTTGGCGACATGACGGAGAGCAGGGCCCTGTAATACTCACGGGGCTGATTTATAGAGCTGGGCCACGGCCATGCAGTCGTAGAAGGTAAACTCAGCGGTGGAAATGACCACGTCTCCAAATCGGAGCAGCAGCTGCACGCGAACGTGATCTAAGGTGATGTAAGACGTAAAGTTTACATGCTTATATAATAATATTAATATAACATAGGCTGTATATCTTATCATGCAGAACCATTTTTGTAGACACAGCAGCTAAAAAAGAACCAAATACCCTTATCCTCCATTCCATTGAGGAACTACAACTCCCAGCCATCCTTTGTCACACTGACCTGTCCCTGGCTTGATCACAGGGGCCTTGCTAGGGTCCGGAGATGGACACATTACCCCAGACTGAGTCCTGACTGCGCGGCTCTCAAAATCCTCAAAGAAACAAGAGTAAGACTCATCCTGGTACAGCGGAGGCAAGTCGGGAATCGTTAGGAAAATCTGCGGATGGAAATAATGGGTTGATGAGACGTTAAATATTCTGCTAATAGCTGTTTTGTAAGTACTTGGAGATATCGATTAACGACAACTGATAATAGTACTTGTGATTGATATAGTGCAGAATGACACTTGACACGCAATAACAATGATTAAACACTAGAGGGAGGCAGAGCAATCTGTCATCTCACACAGGATTGCCATGGAATATACAGTACAAGCAGGCAACTGGCTTAAAGCGTTTGTAAAGGAATTTTTTTTTCCTTTAAAATAACAAACATGTTTTACTTACCTCCACTGTGCAGTTTTGTTTTGCACAGAGTGGCCCCGATCCACGTCTTCTGGGGTCCCTTGGCGGCTGTCTCTGGTCCTCCCCGCAATTACTCACCACAGTCATGCGAGAGCTCGCATGGTGGTGAGTAATTGCAGGCGCGCTCCCGTGATACAGCGAGCGGCCATAGCTGCTCACTGTATCACTCGGCCCGGCCCCACGGCGCGCCGCGTCACTGGATGCAAATGAGGGAGATATGTCGATTCACGAACGTACTTGCGCCCGGCGCATAATATACACGGTTTGTGTAAATCGTACGTCCGGCGTAAAGTTATTCCCCATATATGAGGCGCAACCCATGCAAAGGTATGGACCAGGGAACTCAAGCCGTCGTATTTTACGTAGTTTACGTTGTACGTGAATATGGCTGGGCGTAGGTTACGTTCACGCCGTAGGCAGTGACCCGTCGTATCTTAGGCATTCGTTCCGACGTGATTCTGAGCATGCGCACTGGGATGCGTCCACGGGACGGCGCATGCGCCGTTCGTTATTCGTATCTATCTGGTGCTCGGCCCATCATTTGCATGGGGTCACGCCTCATTAGCATGGCTCACGCCCACTTCCACTTACGACGACTTATGCCTAAGAAGCCCAGCGCAGATTTGGCAGCACTGGCTTTGTGAATCCAGTGCTTGTCTCTCTGCGCTGGCGTAGCGTAAAAAAGATACGCTACGGCGGCATGAATATGCGCCGATGTATGTGAATCCGGGCCCATAGTGTGTACTTGTCTCAATTCAGAGCACTAAGTGTCATTTCTGCCCCCTGCTTTGTTCCACTGCAGCATTAAGGATGAGCTCAGGCGTGTCAGCAACTTCACGTGCCCGCGCCCACGCCCGCCAGGAAGCTGACACTGCGCAGCGCTAATCACAGGCACAGATCGAGAAATGTCTCACTGCCTGTGATTAGCGCTGCGCAGTGTCAGCTTCCTGGCGGGCGTGGGCACATGAAGTTGCTGACACGCCTGAGCTCATCAAGTTTTCCTGGCACCAAAAAGGTGCCAGGGGAGGGAGCTCCAGCAGATTGACAGCCTCAGCTCTGTTCCTGTGTGTTGTATGGAGAGGGTGTGTCCCTTCCCTCCAATCAGCTCTCAAAATTCTTCTCACTGAGCTGTACAGAGTGTAACTTCAGCTCTCAGCCCCCTTTTTTACTGACATCTCAGCCAAGCTTTATAAATTACAGACTTTGAATGGATGTCGAGGAAAGAAGACAGCAGATAAACAGGCCACAGCCTGGCCCCCCAAAGTCTGAAGGACAGTAAACTGGCCCTTCATTTGGAAAGTTTGGAGACCCCTGCTCTAGTCCATAGTATGTTCTTGTCTCAATTAAGAGCATTGGGCCAGATTCTCATAGGACTTACGACGGCGTAGCGCCATGTACGCCGTCGTAAGTCCTAATCTGAGCCGTCGTATCTATGCGTCTGATTCTTAGAATCAGTTACGCATAGATATCCATTAGATCCGACAGGCGTAAGTCTCTTACGCCGTCGGATCTAAACTGCAATTTTTTTTTTGCCCGCTAGGTGGCGCTTCCGTCGAATTCCGCGTCAAGTATGCAAATTAGCTAGATACGCGAATTCCCGAACGTACGCGCGGCCGACGCAGTAAAGTTACAACCTTTACGTTAGGCTTTTCCCGGAGAATAGTTGCCCCTGCTATATGAGGCGCAGCCAATGTTAAGTATAGCCGTCGTTCCCGCGTCAAAATTTTAAAAAGTTACGTCGTTTGCGTAAGTCGTCCGTGAATGGGGCTGGACGTCATTTACGTTCACGTCGAAACCACGTCGAAATCACGTCCTTGTGACGTCATTTGGAGCAATGCACGCTGGGATATTTTACGGGCGGCGCATGCGCAGTTCGTTCGGCGCGGGGGACGTGCTTCATTTAAATGATACAAGCCCCCTACCCGCCGAATTTGAATTCCGCCGGGTGATTTACGCTACGCCGCCACAACTTTACAGGCAAGTGCTTTGTGAATAAAGCACTTGCCTGAAAAACTTACGGCGGCGTAACATAAATCGGATACGTTACGCCGCCGCAGAGATACGCCCAGTCTACAAGAATCTGGGCCATTAAGTGTCATTTCTGTCTGTTGCTTCATTCCTCTGCAATCAGCATCAATCACAAGGGAGGGAGATCCCGCACACAGCCTGTGATTGACAGCCTCAGCTCTGTGATGTTTGGATGGGGGGTGTGTCCTTTCCCTCCAATCAGCTGTCAATGTTCTCCTTACTGAGGAGTGTAACGTCAGCTCTTCATCCACCTTTTTTCTGGCGATTTGCCAGGATTCTTCTACAGACAAGAATGGAATGAAGCTTTCACTGGGGTTGTGGAATATCCATCTGTCAGCCATATTGGAAGGAGGTTCTTGGCCTCTCCCATCGGCACACAAGTCGTTGGAGGACAGCGCGGTATTAGAAGGAAATCTTCTCGCCGGATGGAGTTAGCGGATTGGGCCTTTGTTTTTTGTCTCCATCCCCTAATCCTTTTATACCAATCCCCAGCCCTCCCGCTAATCGTATTCATGTGAGATAATCCTATTAGACTCCAAATATATACAGGCCTGGGCCTGGCAGCAGGATATTTCACATGCGTGTGAGACAAGCTACATACAAACATCTTACAGAAGACAGATCAAAACTCTGCTCTTTTGATGTCATGAGACACGAACAACTAGCGCCCAGAAGCGATTCAGTTTGCATGCGCCGCGCTTTATAAGTTTTTCATTCATTCATTCATTACTCCCGATCCACACGGATTATACAGATTTACAGGTCCCAACTTTATAAAGAGCAACGCGATATTTAACCACTTCAGCCCGGAAGAATTTACCCCCTTCCTGACCAGAGCACTTTTTGCGATTTCGGCACTGCGTCGCTTTAAATGACAATTGCGCGGTCGTGCGACATTGCACCCAAACAAACTTTATTAGGTGGATTCAGAAAGAGTTAGGCCGGCGTATCAGTAGATACGCCGACGTAACTCGGAATCTGCGCCGTCGTAAGTTTAAGTGTATTCTCAAACTGAGATACACTTAAACCTAGCTAAGATACGACAGCCTGCGCCGTCATATCTTAGGGTGCAATATTTAGGCTGGCCGCTAGGTGGCGCCTACATTGAGTTCGGCGTAGAATATGTAAATAACTAGATACGGATTCAGGAACGTACGTGCGCCCGTCGCAGTAAAGATACGCCGTTTACGTAAGGCATTTTCAAGCGTAAAGTTATTCCATCAAATAGCTGGACTAGTAATGTTCAGTATGGCCGTCGTTCTCGCGTCGAAACTTAAAAATTTTACGTCGTTTGCGTAAGTCGTCCGTGAATAGGGCTGGATGTAATTTACGTCCACGTAAAAACCAATACGTCCTTGCGGCGTACTTTGGCGCAATGCACACTGGGATACGTACACGGACAGCGCATGCGCCGTTCGTAAAAAAACGTCAATCGCGTCAGGTCACCCCCATTAACATAAAACACGCCCCCTCAGCCTAATTTGAATTAGGCGCGCTTATGCCGGCCACATTTACGCTACGGCGCCGTAAGTTAGGAGGCAAGTGCTTTGTGAATACAGTACTTGCCTCTCTGACTTAAGGCGGCGTAGCATAAATACGATACGCTACGCCGCCTTAAAGTTGCGGCAAGCTACCTGAATCCAGCTATATGTCCTTTTTTTGTCCTCAGTGTTGGCCGTAAAGTGAATAACTCAACACCAAGTTCTCTATATGGACCCCTTATATATTTGTACATGTTGATCATATCCCCCTCAATCTCCTCTTCTCAAGAGAGAATAAATTCCGTTCCTCTAATCTTTTCTCATAGCTGAGCTCCTCCATGCCTCTTATCAGTTTGGTTGCCCTTCTCTGCACTTTCTCCAGTTCCCTGATATCCTTTTTGAGAACTGGAGCCCAAAACTGAACTGCATATTCCAGATGAGGTCTTACTAATGATTTGTACAGGGGGGGGCAAAATTATATCTCTGTCTCTCTGGAGTCCATGGGCCAGATCCACAGTCAGCGGCGTATTTTTAGGCAGGCATAGCGTATCGTAGTTACGCTACGCCGCCGCTACTTTGAGAGGCAAGTGCTGTATTCACAAAGCACTTTCCTCTAAAAGAACGGCGGCGTAGCGTAAATCTCCCGGCGTAAGGGTGCGGAATTCAAATGATGGACAGGGGGGAGTGTTTTATGTAAAACAAGCTTGACCCCACGTAAATGACGCTTTTTTCGTACGGCGCATGGATTTTCAAATAAAATTACGCCCGCTCAATGCCTAGACGACGTGAACGTAATTTACACAAAGCCCTATTCGCGAACGTTTTACGCAAACGACGTACACGACGGAAAATTTGACGCTGGCCCGACGTCCATACTTAACATTGCGTACGCCTCATAGAGCAGGAGTAACGTTACGCCGAAAAAAGCCTTACGTAAACGACGTAAAAAATTGCGCCGGGCGGACGTACGTTTGTGGATTGGCGTATCTAGCTAATTTGCATACTCGACGCGGAAATCGACGGAAGCGCCACCTAGCGGCCAGCGTAAATATGCACCTTAGATCAGACGGCGTACTAAGACGTACGTCAGTCGGATCTAGCCCAGCTTCAGTCGTATCTTGTTTTGTGGATACAAAACAAAGATACGGCGGCGCATCGTAGAAATTACGCGGCGTATCAATAGATACGCCGGCGTAATTTCTTTGTGGATCTGGGCCCCTACCTCTCTTAATACAAGAAAGGACTTTCCTACAATCAGCTGTCAATGCTCTCCTCCCTGAGCTCTGCAGAGTGTAACGTCAGCTCTTACCCTTTTTTTTCCTGGACGCACAAACAAGTTATTAAATTCTGGACTTAGTGAAGAGAAGACTGCAGATAAATAGGTACAACTAATGTAGGAGGATTTGTTTCATCTCCGTGTATCACCTGAGGCTAAGTCACTTCAATGGGAACTACTTTAAGGAAAGGAGTGGTGACTGGTAATTGCCGGATAATCTTCAGCTATCCGTGATTCCTGTATATCCTGATTCTGTGCTACTTATATAGCCTGGGATCTCTTGTACCACACAATTCACACATTGCTAGATGAGCTTACATTTCTCTTCTCCTCTTTGCTGATGTTTGCTGGGATCAGGGATTGGACGGTCAGACATTGCTGGTTCATATGGTGCGCCCAGAGCCACTGGTTCTTCTCCCCGGAGCGCAGACACTCAAAACGCCGACTACACCTGTGAGAACAGAGGGAAGGGTCACTTAGAAATCAGAGAGGAACACTAAAGTCTATTGAGCATAATGACTTTTTATTTATAAACATTTTTGCTGTCTTAATCCAGATGGGGAGTTTTCACTTCCTGTTCCAGAGACACAACAGGAAGTGAGGGCAAATTTTCTCCTAGGCAGTTGTCACCAGGGCAGGTGTCCCCATTGGATGATTTCCTCTCACCTCTTTCAACAATTGTACAATTTTGACAATGGTCACCACACCAAACTCAAGAGGCTTTCTCCACACCAGGGAGAAAGCCTTGCATTACTGTGTGGAGTTACAGACAGAAGAACAGGAAGTGAGGATTTCTCAGAAGAAATAAGGACATTTAAAAGCAAAATGGAAGGATGAGGTAAGTGAAGGAGGACTGCACTAAGGTAAAGGAAGCTATTTAGGGAAAAAAAAAATTCCATTACAACCCCTTTAATTACTTGAGATCCGCGCTATGGTCAAAAGACGTCCACAGCGCGGCTCTCAAGTGCCGGGTGGACGTCCATAGACGTCTTGCTGCTGTAGTTGTTTGCTGTGCGCGCCGCTGGGGGCGCGCAGCGGGGAAACAACGTGCCCGGCGCATCGCTCGGGAGACAATGCGAGTGCATTTAAATGAGTACATTTAACCCCTTCCTCACCCCCTAGTGTTAACCCCTTCCCTGCCAGTCACATTTATACAGTAATTAGTGCATTTTTATAGCACTGATCGCTGTATAAATGTGAATGGTCCCAAAATTGTGTCAAAAGTGTCCGATACGTCCGTCGCAATATCGCAGCCCTGACAAAAAAATCGCAAATCGCCGCCATTACTAGTAAAAAATAAAAAAAAAAATAAAAAACATAAATCTATCCCCCATTTCGTAGGCACTATAACTTTTGCGCAAACCAGTCGCTTATTGCGTTTTTTTTTTTTTTTTTTTACAAAAATACTTCGAAAAATACGTATCGGCCTAAACTGAGAAAAAAAATAGTTTTTTTTATAAAAAAATTGGGATATTTATTATAGCAACAAGTAAAAAAAAAATATATATTTTTTTAAATTGTCGCTCTTTTTTTGTTTATAGCGCAAAAAATAAAAACCGCAGAGGTGATCAAATACCACCAAAATAAAGCTTTATTTGTGGGGAAAACAGGACGCCAATTTTGTTTGGGAGCCACGTCGCACGACCGCACAAATGTCAGTTAAAGCGACGCAGTGCCAGAAGCTGAAATTTCGCCTGGGAACGAAGGGGGTTTATGTGCCCAGTAAGCAAGTGGTTAAAAGCAAGAGCAATAAAATAAATGAGTGCTTAAAGAAGTAATATAAGCCCACTTACTTTCCATGCAGGACGCACCATCCGCAGTAGGGATCCCGGGCAGCGAGGCACGAGGTGCAGTCAGTGTGTTGGGAACATTCAGAAAGGGGGACTTTGGTTACCTGAAATAAAAAACATGGTGCCGGTCAGTATATGGGATGAATTTTAAAACGTTTTTTTTTTTTGGTTTAAAAAGATCTTCAAATTTTAGGAATGCCTATTTAAAGTGGAACTTCATTCATTTTTTTTTTCGATTTTCAATCTATTAAATCTTCTGCCCTTGTTGTTGTTTTTATTTTGGATAGTAAAATATATTTTTTTCTGCCAGTAAATACCTTATACAGACCCCTTCCTGTTTCTTGTCTTGTAAAAAAGCCTAGGCTTATGACATCATGCACAGCTCTCTCTCTCTTTCTCTCATGAGAGTTTCCCAGGAAGGGAGGGGGGTGAGTCAAAAGAGGGCCAATGGGAGCTGCAGAGCTGGAGGTGTGCCTCTGTGTAAATCCAGGAAGTGAACAGGCAGCAGCTTCATCTGCCCACAGTTAAAATGGCTGCAGCCAGACTCAGTGGAGGGAGATTTCAGCAGCATATTTGGCAAGTACAGAATAACAGTGCAGTGGAACCTCGGATTGCGAGTAACGCGGTTAACGAGCATTTCGCAATACGAGCGCTGTATTTAAAAAAAAACTGACTCGGTTTGCGAGTGTTGTCTTGCAAAACGAGCAGGATTCAGGCCAAAGCGGTGTACAATTCCACGTTTGGCCTGAGGTGGGGGGGCGCCAGAACAGAGCTGAACGGCGCAGATCAAAAAAGCTCGGAAAATCTCAGAAATACTCAGTTCTTTCCGAGGTTTTCCAAGTTCAGCAGGAACAAAAATAGTTTCTGGACAGCCGCACTCTGAAAAAATGTAGCCTTTATTAAAAGGACAGCACTACAAATCACAGTAACATAAAATAAAACCCGACCACTGACGCGTTTCGCACTGAAACTAGTGCTTAGTCATAGCTCACGACTAAGCACTAATTTCAGTGCGAAATGCGTCAGTAGTTGGGTTTTATTTTATGTTGCTGTGATTTGCAGTTCTGTCCTTCTTTTAATAAAGGCTACAATTTTTTCAGAGTGCGGCTGTCCAGAAACTATTTTTGTTCCTGCTTTGCTAAGTGCATTGCCTGCACCTGAGTTGTCTGCAACGGAGGATATTCATCTGGGTTCCCACCTGGAGCGGCTACTACCTTTTCCCTTGTTTTCCAAGTTCAGCCGAGGTGTCCTCGGGCCTTTCCGAGTGATTCCGAGGCTCTCCAGCGCCCCCCACCCCACCTCTGGCCACATGCGGTATAAAGTCAATGAGGAACAAATTATTTTAGTTTCCATTGACTTCTATGGGGAAACTCGCTTTGGATTACGAGCATTCTCCTGGAATGGATTATACTCGTAATCCAAGGTACCGCTGTATATGTAAAATAATATGCAAAGTGGTTGGAGGGAAGCTTCAGAATGACTGCAGTTCCTCTTTAAAGAGAACCAGGCAAGACTGGGCTAATACAAGAATCACAATATTCAATATTAAATGATTAGAATTGTGCAGCCAAGATTTATATTTGCCTTCATGTTTAGTTTTGTGAACTTTAACCACTTCCCGCCCGGTCCATAGCCGATTTACGTCCGGGAAGTGGTTCTGAAATCCTGACTGGACGTCCATGGACGTCCTGCAGGATTTCATGCCGCTCGCGCCCGTGGGGGCGCGCAGCGCGGCGATCGGTGATGCGGTGTGTCAGTCTGACACCCTGCATCTCCGATCTCGGTAAAGAGCCTCCGGCGGAGACTCTTTACCACGTGATCAGCCGTGTCCAATCACGGCTGATCACGATGTAAACAGGAAGAGCCGTTGATGGCTCTTCCTCACTCGCGTCTGACAGATGCGAGTAGAGGAGAGCCGATCGGCGGCTCTCCTGACAGGGGGGGTTCACGCTGATTGTTTATCAGCGCAGCCCCCCCTCAGATCGCCACACTGGACCACCAGGTAAGGGCAAAAAAAAGGGGGGGGGCAAAAAAAAAAAAAGCAAAAAGATGCCAATCAGTGCCTAAATTGGCACCGACTGGCAACATGGATAAATCAGTGCTGCCCCACAGTGTCCATCAGTGCCACCCCACAGTGTCCATCAGTGCCACCCCACAGTGCCCATCCATGCCCAGTGCCCACCTATGAGTGCCCATCTGTGCCACCCATAATTATCCATCAGTGCCGCCCATGAGTGCCCATCTGTGCCACCTATGAGTGCCCATCAGTGCCGCCCATGAGTGCCCATCAGTGCCGCCTATGAGTGCCCATCAGTGCCGCCTATGAGTGCCCATCAGTGCCGCATACCAGCGCCGCCAATCAGTGCCACCTTATCTGTGCCCATCAGTACTACCTCATCGATGTCCATCAGTGCCATCTCATCGGTGCCCATCAGTGCCGCCATATCAGTGCCCGTAATTGAAAGAGAAAACTTACTTATTTACAAAAAAATTTACAGAAAAAAATAAAAACGTAATTTTTTTTCAAAATTTTCAGTCTTTTTTTAGTTGCGCAAAAAAAAAAAAAAATCGCAGAGGTGATCAAATACCACCAAAAGAAAGCTCTATTTGTGGGGAAAAAAAGGACGCCAATTTTGTTTGGGTACAGTGTAGCATGACTGCGCAATTGCCATTCAAAGTGCGACAGTGCTGAAAGCTGAAAATTGGCTTGGGCGGGAAGGTGCGTAAGTGCCTGGTATGGAAGTGGTTAAGGCCCCTTTCACACCTGGGTGTATTGAATCGGGGGCAGATTTGATGCGATTCTGCCCGCGATTCAAAATACCATGGTGTGAGTTGAGGCTGCTTTCACACTGAGGAGTTTTGCACACATTTTTCATTGTGTTCCATAAGCAGAACAGCACAATCATGTAGGTTGAAATATTCCGATTCATACAGAACTCCAGGCAGCAGGGCTGTCTTAATGAGAGGGCACACCTGGGCACTGCCCAGGGGCCCCAGCTGCATGAGGGGCCCCTGCACTTTCCCCAAAGCAGCTGGTCCTTGAGCCCACGCTGCCCAGAAATTGGGGGCCCCATGATGGCACTGAGAGTGATAGATACACAGGGGGGGGCAGTCTGCCTCCTACCTTCTTGATGTCTGTTTACCTGCACTGCCATCATTGTAGGGGCCCCAGAGCATTACTTTGCCCAGGGGCCCATGATGTTATTAAGACGTCCCTGCCAGGCAGGTATAAAAGACATAAATATTGCAGTTTTGCAATCATTGATAGATCACTCAATATTTTCTAGGTGCCTGAATTGGACTGAATGCAGCCCATGTACAGCAGAACTCAGACTGGGAGAGGAAGAAGCAGCACTATATAATTCAGATGAGAAGACTATGTTTTTCCTTACCGTGGACGGGGTCATGACATACAGGTTCTTCTGGGGCAGGTCGAAGAGCAGGTCAGCCGAAACAGCTGAGTTTAGCTGAGTTGGGACAGCGGCGTACTGCTCTGCATTATTATTGTCTCCGATATACACCTGAAAATAAAACAAACATTACACTGATTCACAAATAACCGATTTTGTTCAATAAACGTCCTAACTGTACTTCAGATGTCAGCGCAGCATCCATTACGCTGCAACTCTCGGTATAACGTGCCTGTTGATCCTGCCAGAAATCCTGTGAGCTGATAGCATTCTGGGCACTCTACCTTTGCTGGCTGTGATCAGTTAGCATTGTTTCCAGTTACCTCTGTGGGCTGCAGAACAACTCCTGTCGAGGCTTTGCAGGTTGGGGGGGCGGAGTTATGGGCATGCTCTGAAGCAGGGATATGCAATTAGCGGACCTCCAGCTGTTGCAAAACTACAAGTCCCATCATGCCTCTGCCTCTGGGTGTCATACTTGTGGCTGTCAGAGTCTTGCTATGCCTTATGGGACTTGTAGTTCTGCAACAGCTGGAGGTCCGCTAATTGCATATCCCTGTTCTAAAGTGTTACTAAACCCACAACAGTAAAATCAGTCTGTATATGCAGTAAATCATGCTTGTTATACTCACTGTGGGACCTAAGGGGTTAATCCTCTGCATTGTGTAAAAAGGTTTCTTGATGATCCTGTATTCTCTGATCTTCCCCTTCTTCCACTGTCCCCAATCCGTCTCTTCATAGTACAGAGGCTAGGGGACAAGCTGCACATGCTGAGTTTGGTGTGTATTGCTAGAGATTTTTTTTTTCCTTGGGAGGGTGCAGGTGATCAGCACAGGGCCAATCAGCACTATTCAGACAGAGGGTCAGGGGTGCTGCATCCTCATAGGGCAGCCAGGGGAGAATGAAAACTCCTCCAACAAGCTTTAACCAGACACTGATAGAAGTCACAAGACTGCTTTATACTGCTGATGAGAAAAGGTATTTAGCAGTTTTTATTTACTAAAACTATTGCATTTCCATGTGTACTGTGGCCTAGGACTGGGATCAGGTACAAGGGGTGCAGAAAAGAGACAGCAGGGTTCAGGATGAAGGGCAGGATCTAAGCTCAGGATAAGTTGCAAGCAGTATCTGGCAGCAATGAAAAACACTGAAGCACAGTGTAATAGTAGAAGAGAGACTAAATACCCTCCCAGCAGCCAGCATCAGGTGTAGACTGATTACTGGAATCTGCTGGATGTTGGGAGACACCCGCTGGTGGACCCTGGAACTACAACCTCCTCCTCGGTGAAGCACAGTGCCACCAGCATGTGATCTAGATAACGACATAAAGGGGACAGAAAGGGTCCTTCCCAAACTACTACCACAACGCTGGAAGCACCCAATTGTCTAAAATGTCTTTGTATCCTTTAACATTTGACAGTACCCTTCACTGGAAACACCTGAACACTATTTTTGGGGGGTTCCATAAAAAACGGCGATTCTGAATACTGTGTACTTTTTTAAATCCGGCGCCATTGGCAGCCGAGAAACCCGGAAGTGACGTCATGACGCCGCTTCCGTGGTTTCAATGCGGAGACTGAATCAAAGCCGTTTACGGCTTAGTGTCAGTCTCCGCCTGAACACAGAACGCGGCGGATGGAGGATCGGGTCTCCCGGTGGGACGGGAGGCCCGGTCAGAACGGCGACAGGCGGCGGGAGGGGGGGGGATGTCCCCTCCCGCTCCTCCAGCATAACAACCGAGCGGCTTTTAGCCCGCTCTAAACAACGGTACCGGGATGATGCCTGCGGCTGCAGGCATCATCCCGGTATAACCCCCGAACGCCGAGGACGCATATATGCGTCCCGTCGGCGTGAAAGGGTTAAGAGGTACGTGCTGACAAAAAAAAAATGTTTTAAAGGGTGAACCTCGTTAATCGCGCGATAAAAAAATTGACGGCGTTAAAATGGGTTTGTGTTAACGCCGTTAATAACGCGTTTAACTGACAGCACTAATATATATATATATATATATATATATTAGGGCTGTGGAAATTAACTATTAATTCATCGATTAATCTTTAATTTTTTTGATCGATCAAAATAATTTTGATTGGTACTCACCTCTCCGCCGCCTTCCGGGCCTATATATATATATATATATAATTTTATATTGTAATATACCATATTTAATATAGTACTATAATATATTTAATATTTTTATGTATGATAATCACCTCCTAGCGAAAACAAGCAAACCTATAGAAAAAGGCACTCAGAGAACAGGCTCGCTTTATAAATGACGGCATGTTAAAGTTTTTCAGCACGATCGGATAACAAAATACCAGTCTGCATGACGACTGGCGGTTTACGAACTACCCATCGCTTCCCTCGCCATCCTTCAGCTCGCTGCTCCCTGTTAACCCGGATCGAAGTAACAAACAATCCATCTTCAAAATAGATGCAACAAGCCCTGTTTTAAACAGCTAGTCACGACCTTGAGCTGGACCTTCAATCCTGTGCTGCGCCTCCAGATGGCGCTGCTGCTGCGTTTAAAAAAAACAAAAAACACCATTGATATTTTATTAAATTAAAACACGTCTTTCCAACGCCGGCGCAGCCACCGTGCTCAGAATGGCTAAGGAACCTGGTAGCTCTCTAGCAATTAACTCATAAGCCAGAGTGCTGTCCTACACAAGCCTCTATTGTATACCCCAGGAAAGGGATAAATGGACGGGGCCGGCCGGCAATATTTCAAACCAAATAAAATGATTCCGCGGCTTCTGTACAAATCTACAACACACCTGAGGAGCCGTTTCCCAATGCAGGGCGGCAATTATTTCCATGCCAGGCGCTGGGAACAAACAGGAGGCGAGTTGGGTAATTGGGCACCCTGCAATTTCTTAACTTTTTACCTGGCGTCCCTTTTATTTAATCCTTAAAGTCTTGGCAGAAATACAACATTTAGTAATAAGTACAGCTGGTAACCCCGTGTCTGTTCCTGGATTCTGTATGAGCTGCTTGAGAAAAGAATTCAGGCTTCAAGAAAGCAATCAAACCAACTGCAATGTGCTTCTGTGGATATTGACAGAATTTTGTTACAGTAAAACCTTGGTTTGCGAACATAATCCGTTCCAGAAACATGCTTGTAATCCAAAGCACTTGTATATCAAAGCATTTTTTTTACAGGGTATAAAAGAGAAGAGAGGCGCCTCTAAGTGTAGCAATAAGTTGCTAAATGTTGTACCTTCATTGGGGTAGATTCAGAGAGAATTTACGCCGGCGTATCTTTAGATACGCTGCGTAAATTCAAATCTGCGCCGGCGTATCTTCTTCCTGTATTCAGAAAGCAAGATACGCCGACATTAGCCTAAGATCCGACTGGCATAAGTCTCTTACGCCGTCGTATCTTAGGGTGCATTCTCACGCTGGCCGATAGGTGGCGCTCCCGTCGTTTTCGGCGTAGATTATGCAAATTACCTAGTTACGCCGATTCACAAACGTACGTGCGCCCGGCGGTAGTTTTTTACGTCGTCTGCGTAAGTCGTTTTCGGCGTAACATTGCTCCTGCTATTAGGAGGCGCAGCCAATGTTAAAGGGGTGGTTCCCCCTAAAACAAATTTCTAACAATACATTTGGAAGACTGCTTACACTGCGGGTAGGCTGGCTTTTTTTTTTTTTTTTTTCGTACATACCTCGATATCGCCGTTTAATCCCTCGGCTTCCGGATATGAGTCTTGCTGGACCTAGTTGATTGACGTTCCTCCGACCGGCGCATACTGCGCGTCACGACTTTCCGACAGAAGCCGAACGTCATTGCGCAGGCGCCGTATAGAGTCGGCTCTATACGGCGCCTGCGCAGCGACGTTCGGCTTCTTTCGGAAAGTCGTGACGTCAAGTATGCGTCGGTCGGAGGAACGTCAATCAACTAGGAACGCCCACAGCCACAAGACTCATACCCGGAAGTCGAGGGATGAAACGGCGATATCGAGGTATGTACGAAAAAAAAAAAAAAAAAAGCCAGCCTACCCGCAGTGTAAGCAGTCTTCCAAATGTATTGTTAGAAATGTGTTTTAAGGGGGAACCACTGCTTTAAGTATGGACGTCGTTCCCTCTTCGAAATTTGAATTTTTTACGTTGTTTGCGTAAGTTGTGCGCGAATAGGGCTGGACGTAATTTACTTACTTGAGAGCAATGCACACTGGGATATGTACACGTACGGCGCATGCGCCGTTCGTAAAACACGTCAATCACGTCAGGTCATAACACATTAGCATAAAACACGCCCCCCTTCCACATTTGAATTACGCGGGCTTGCGCCGGCCCCTTTTACGCTACGCCGCAACTTACAGAGCAAGTGCTTTGTGAATACTGCACTTGCTCCTGTAAGTTGCGTCAGCGTAGCGTAAATACAATACGCTGCGCCACCATAGACAGGCTGCCAGCAGGTCAACACTCTAGCACACACGCTATCCAGCGTCTATCGTGCAGCCTCTCTAACAAACGTTCAGTGAAAAACCAACAGGAGGAACTATTGAAACCAGCACATCAAGGTCCCGAATGACCATATGGACCCACAGAACACCACTGGTTAATTTGCTACCGCACTCCCATAGATGCTGTTACCAACCAGATGCACAACAAACACAGGTCTGTAATTTTATTTACTTTGGACAATCAAAGACCTTGTTGTATTCACGTTAAGGTAACAAGTGGAAATGCAAAGCAATTTGTTCAATTGTCATGGAACCACAATATATGCCATGACAAACAGTTCCCTATAGTGCTTGGTCTACTATTGTTCTCAAAACCCTATTAGAAAAATCTTGCAACCATCAGGAATGAAACCATAATTGATTCGCTATATAAATCAGAACTAACCACAAAGTGTACAGTATATTACTAACAACAGATCACTGCTTCGTCTATTCAAATTCATTGTTTACAACGGATATGCAAAGCAATATTTCCAATGCGACTTTATTACTTGATCAATCAACATTGACACTACTTACTTGGCTTGAACTAATTATACTAACAAAGTATCATTACTAGCTCTGACCTACAAGTCATCATATAGCCAGAATCTTCAATAGTCATCCAGTACTAATTACATTACCCTGGATTAACATCATTTATGGACTTCCATCAGATTTCTTATAATAATTATTATTTAAATTATTTATTTTTGCCATTTTTCTAAAACTATTTTGGGGCCTTTTCTGACATGATACACTTTACACCTCCCCCTCTCCCAAGGTTCACCCACCAGATAATGCATCAAATTGATAACATAGTAACATCAGTGTTGTGAGACTTCCAGTTTCCCACATATAGACACTTAGCCTATACTATCCACGATACATGATCGTGAATTTAAAAATTTACCTTACCCCTATGATGCATGCTACTGATGTGTGAACTTTCAGCGCGCGTAGACGGGCGCCGTTATTTGTAGTCTCTGTGAGTCCTGTCAGTCTTGTTACATGTGTAAAGGAACTTTTAACACTAATCGGATTTAATATCTGATTACTTTTTGTATTGCACGACACCGTGCTAAATAAAACTTCTTTTTTGATATACTTCTAATTAAGTTTATTGGTCATTTTCTGCTACTAACAGTAACCCCTTGATCTAAACTCTATAGTCTTTTCTTAGACTACATCCCATCCCCCAGCTTATCCATTTTCATTAATTTATTTATATGCTTAAAAAGGTTACAGTAACAGCACCGCCACTTATCGGTTGACCTCCCCAAGGTACCTTTTATTTCAAAGATACCTATCACACCCAGTGACACTACTTGCGCCTTCCCCTTTCCCCTTCCCCTTTAAATATATTTCCGTAACATAAAGCGCAGCTACCTGAATCTACCCCATTAAATGTAACCATATTGCTACACTTAGAGGCTCCTCTCTTCTTTTTTATACTCAGTTGTGACATGACGCTACTCTTATATCAAGACATCACTTGTATATCAAGGCAAAATTTATAAAAACATTTTGCTTGTCTTGCAAAACGCTCTCAAACCAAGTTACTCTCAAACCAAGGTTTTACTGTATTTATAAAGCTCCGTGGTGAAGTGCGCAAACTAATACCAGGTGCAAAAAAAGTGCACAGGGTGCACCAGGGTGAAGAAAAGGAACCCTGACCCTGATCCCCCCCCCCCCCCACAAGGTGCAAGACTCCAGACAGGGGTACTCGTGGTCCACCCAGTCAAAAACACTTTTTCCCGAAGACCTGCTAAAGCAAGGTCTACCAAGTACCACAACATCACACACCCGATGTCGCAAACACACAACCTTGAAATTGAAGTATATGTAAGCCCAACATTTCATATTCCTGATATGTGACTGCTGTTTCATGTACTTGTATAAAAAAATATCCTGTTCTTTTTGTATTGCTTCCTTTGTGTGAAATCCCTGGTGGTGATCCTGCTTTCCTTTAAAAAAAAATTAACCACACTAGGCATGAGAGTTCCATGGCTGTGCTGGGAACTCAGCCTGCTCTCCTCCAATGATCAGACACGTACTGACACATCCCCACCCTCAACCAATAGAAATTGACTGGAAGACCAGTGTCCTGCTGTTTCTCCTCCCCCAGCTCTCTAAGCTCCTTATGCAGCTGAGAACCGAGGGAATGTGATTACTTATAAATAAAGGAGAAAAAAAAAGGTATTTCTATTTTTTATATATATACACACACACAATTATTTTGCCTTTTGTATCCATTTTAAACTAAATGGGTTGTTTTACACGGTGAGGGTTTACATATACTTTAAGACCCCTTTCACACTGGGATGCTTTTCAGGCATTTTATCGCTAAAAATAGTGCCTGTAAAGCGCCTGAAAAACGCCTCTCAAGCCACCCCAGTGTGAAAGCCCTAATGCTTTTACACCTGGGCGGTGCGCTTTCAGGATGGGAAAAAAAGTCCTGCAAGCAGCGTCTTTGGGGTGGTGCGGGAGCGGTGTAGAGAGGGTAGAGGAGTTTCTGGCAGGATGGGAGTTGCAAAAAGGAGGGTACAACAGCCAGTATCCTGCGTGAAGTATAACCAACCGCCTGAGAAATGCAAGTCTGCAGTTACCCCTAGCAACTGGGATCCTGTTTTGCCCGCATGCCCGCATGCTCCACCACTTGTGATATGGGGGTGTTTAGCTTAGTGGTAGATTTGTTTTTACAGTGAGGCCAGGAGTGGGGCCTGAGCAGTAGTACTGCAAGCACACAGAGGGAGCAACGGTGCTGTTGACTGAAGAGCCAGGTGGCTTTGCATTTTGGTTAATACTGGTTTGTGTGAAGCTGGAACCCCTCCATGGGCAAGCTAATGAACTTTGTTTTTCTTTTAACAAAGCCCTTAAATATAACTCCCGTGTGACGTGGACTCACTGTACAAAACACATCTACACCAGGGGCGGACTGACCATTGTGGCACTCGGGCACTGCCCGAGGGCCCCATACCACTAGGGGGCCCCATCAGAGTTGCCAGGCTCAGTAAAAACAGGGACAGTATGTAAAAATCTGTGTTTTTTTTTACATCTGTCCCTGATATGTCCAAAACCGACATGCTTTTGATGTTAAATATCCAAGATTTAAGCTGCCCCGCCTCTGTACTGCTTCCTGGCTTGGAGGCCATCTGTAAACCTGGGGGCCCCATAATCTTCTATTGCCCGGGGGCCCCATGAGTTTTCAGTCTGTCCCTGATCTACACTTTAGCTAACCACCCCCATATCACAGTGAACATTAAAAAAACAACCCGAAATATATGCTCACTGATAATGCTTTCCCAAAATACGTAGACGTTAATTGCCTAAAACGATGCCTTCTTTTTTCCCGCCAACACACCCACCTTGTTAGACAAAACAAAAATGTAATATTGGGTGTTCAGACTTGTCTTTAATGATGTAATTCGGCTCTGAGAATTAGATGAAGTTACACATAATTGTGCTGGAATCATTTACAAGTGGAATTAATAGGAATCTGAAAGACACACATATTAGCTTTTTACCCATTTATCCAACATGACTGAACCTTCTTTAAGCCTCATACACACGATCGGACACACGATCGGACTTCAAACAAACTTTTCCTCTGATTTTTGTCCGAAGGGAGTTGGCCGGGTGCACCCATAGCATACACACGCTAGGACTTTTCTGCAAACTTTCCTAAAACGTTCCCAACATCACGTGGTTTTTCTGGTCTTTACCGCCACCCTTTGGTCAACTTCTGCTATTGGTGGTTGATTTTAACATTGGTTCTGAGCATGCGTATTTGTACTTCGGACAAAAGTCCGATGGCTTGCTGTACACACGGTTGGACTTGGCACCATCAGACTTTTGTTGCCGAAAAGTTTGTCCGTTTGCAGAGCGAACTTTTGTCCGATGAAAACCGAAAAAGTTTGTTCGATTGAGCGTAGACACGGTCAGATTTTTTTGAAAACTTGCCCATTTTGAAGTTTGTTGGCAAAAAGTCTGACCGTGTGTACGGGCCTTAAGAATGATTATCTTCTGTTCTATACACAAACTGATCATAAACAATGCTCAATGAAGGAATTCTAAAGGCCCATACACACGATCAGACTTTTTGACGACAAACCTCCGACGGACCTGTTTTATCGGACAATCCGACCGTGTGTACGCTCCAACGGACAAACTTTTAAACAAACTTTTTCACCTTTTCATGTTCGCTGTGACAACAGACAAACTTTCCGGCAACAAATGTCCAATGGAGCAAAATCCTATGGTGTTTACACAAGTCCATCGGACTAAAGTCCAAAGTACAAACACGCATGCTCAGAACCAATGCTAAAGATCAGACAACAATAGCAGAAGTTGCCCAAAGGGTGGCGGTAAAGAGCTGAAAAAACACGTAGTATGTCAATTTACGTCAATACGTTCCTGTTTGTTGACTGAATAAGTCCTGCCGTGAGTATGCATACCAAGTTCACGCCCAACGCTGTTCGGACAAAAATCCACAGAAAAGTCCGATCGTGTGTATGAGGCTATAGATCTACCCAATAATTCACTTGCAGTTAAACTAAAGAGTAGGGCCATCCAAAACTGATTTCAGTGTTTGATGGATGGTGAATAAGGATGAGCTCCTGTGTGTTCGCACAGTCCATGTGCAGAGCCCGCCAGGAAGTCGGCACCGCTTTGCGCTAATCACAGGCAGGGAGACATTTCCCGATGCTTAGCTGGAGAGATCGGGAAATATCTCCCTGCCTGTGATTAGCGCAGTGTGGTACCGACTTCCTGGCGGGCTCTGCACATGGACTGTACGAACACGCCGGAGCTCATCCTTAATGGTGAAGAGTTAAACCACCCAGTAGAATCTTCTGTCTTTCAGAGATTCCATTGGTGAGACCTCTGATGAGTTCCTGGCTCATCGCACCTTTTTCCACCATCCCTGCTGGATTATTTATTCATTTTATAATACTGAGAAGAAGAAGCTGGACCACACAAAGGTGGATGGGAACGACTAAAACCAAGGTGGACAGGAGCAGAGTTAGGAATAATGGTGGGGTCCTTGATTATTGGGGTACAAAATCACGCAACACAGTGGCTAAAGCCTCGTACACACGATCGGATTTCCATCGGACAAATCCATGGATTTTTGTCCGAAGGGCGTTGAACTTGTTCTGCATACAGATGGCAGAACTTTTTCAGCCAACATTCACGAAACTACGTGTTTTTTCTGCTCTGTAGCCCCACCCTTTAGGCAACTTCTGCTAATGTTTACTGATAGTTAGTATAGGGTTTGGAGCATGCGTGTTTGTACCTTGTGTACACACGATCGGATAATCCGATGGAACATATTTGTGGTCGGACAATTTGAGAGCATGGCTATCCAACATTTGTTGTTGGAAATTCCGACAATTGTCCGATGGAGCATACAGACGGTCGGATTATCTGACAAAACCCTTCCATCACACAATTGTTGTTGGAATATCCGATCGTGTGTACGGCCTTTAGTGGTTAGCCCTTCTGCCCCAAAAGTCAGGGACCCCACCATAATGCTCAACCCCGTTTCTGTCTACCTCAGAGTTTTAGATGTTCTGGTCCACCTTTGTGTGTTCCTTGAAGAACCAGGATCTCAGGCTCAATTCCAGGTCAGGACACTATCTGCCACTTGCATGGTCTTCCTTTGGGTACTCTGGTTTCCTTCTACATTCCAAAAACATGTTGGTAGATTACCTGGCTCCTGTTGGCCCTGTTATGTGTATTTGTATGATGTTTGAGATAGGGACCTTAGATTGTAAGCTCCTTGAGGGCAGAGCCTGATGTGAATGTAAAAAATATGTAAAGCGCCGTGTAAATTGTTGGTGTTATATACTCTATGTACCTGTCTATACCCATCATGGTGCCCACGCATTGCTGCTGCCCAGTGGGGAGCCATCTGTGAAACATCTGGAAGTCACAGTTGGCTCCTGCATCCAAGATGGCGCCGCCAGAGAGTGGAAGCCTGACAAAGAACTGCGGGGACTCCATGGTCTGGTAAGTGTTTGTTTACTAAAAGTCAGTCAGTGGCTCCGATCCTCGTCTTCTGGGGTCCCGCGGCAGCTCCTCCCCGCAATAGCTAACCCCCTCTGGGAGGCTCTCTCCCGAGGGGGTTACCTTGTGGGCGCGCTCCGGTGTCATACACTCGGCGGCCATGGTTTATCAAAAGCATGTCAAGGGACAAAGGAAATGCGTGTTTACGCATCTCTATGCGCCTCTACTCACAGATTTAAAAAGCCCATATCGCGCTATTCAATAAGCACATTTTGTTTTAGTTGTAGAACTGTAGAGTTATCCCTCTACTGATCTGTATGCCGCTGTGCCGCCATCCTCAGACTGAGCCCTGCGGACCCCCTCCTCCTCCTCCTCTCGCCACCCGTGTGAACAGGAAATTGTCATAATATAATTTGATTCAGGTGAACAGGCTGCAGGAATTTGCTTGAGAACAAATTAGCTGCTTACGGCCAACAAGGTCGGCCACAGGCTGGAAAACAACAACGTCATTAACAAAGATCACGGGTCACCGCCCCCCTCCCCACTCTGGAAGCCAGGATTAACATTTTGTTTTCCTTGTTATAAAAATCAGATTTAGACGAGTAGCACGTAATGTGCACCATAAAAATGACTGGCTCTGACTTGGCATAAGGGTAGGCTCAACTGTTCATAAAAAATGAGGAGGTGAACTAACCCCCAATATCCTGCCTACCCCTTCATATCCTGCTGCACGTGCCCCATGCTGCCAATTAGGAGTCGAACAGTTTTCGGCGGCCGATATTCACTATTTAAGAATTGACAATTGATGGCACAGTGGTGACAATTGATGGCACAGTGACTGCGTTTGATGGCATGGCACGGTGACTGCATTTGGCATGGCACAGCGACTGCGTTTGATGGCATGGCACAGTGACTGCATTTGATGGCATGGCACAGTGACTGGGTTTGATGGCATGGCACAGTGGTGACAATTGATGGCACAGTGGTGACAATTGATGGCACAGTGGCTGCATTTGATGGGCCCAGTGAGGCTGCAATTTTTTTCTTTTTTTTACGTTTGCGCCCCCCCCCAAAAATTGTGAGCACCAGCCGCCACTGCGTTTTGTTATTCTATTACCATATCCCAGGTAACCCGTTACCATAGCTTCATGCCAACGCTCGAGTATTGGTCCACTTTAATTCATAAAATAGCACTAGACTAGACTATAGAATAGGTATTGTAAAAATATAATAATGCATAATAAAGCCTATATTGTTACAGTATCTTACAAAAAACAGCTTCAAATACCATATATGCACCATTGATTGTTCTCTGTCACCTACCTTGTTAAGATATCCTTTGCTGTCACCTATAAAAGCAATTGTGTGCTCCTCTTCTACACTGACAGCGATGGAGGTGAGCCGTGCATAGGGACTCTCAAACACAGGGGACTCTTTCAAGGCTTCCCAACTGGCCATAGGGCTCGGTGTATGGTCAGATCCACATGGGTAGGCTTCAAGGGTGTCCTGTAAGTCAAAATAAAATAAATTCTCATAAAACATCATCTAGATTTAATGGAATGCGTAATAATGGTAGACAAACCCAAGTCTACGGTCCTACGCTTGCCCTACAACAGTAGAATTTTGTTTGAACATTCAAACTAAAAATAGTTCCTCAGAGCATTCAATAGTACCATAATGGACTTGACAAATTTGTTATGAAATCCCTGATAAATATGGTTCTGCCATGCCAATGTTTTGACTTTTATGCTTGATTTCAGATGGTACGTGCCGATAAGTAACATTTTTCACAAAATGAATTTAGAATTTAATTTGTTTGTGAAAGATTTTCCATCTTTCGGTTGCCCGCATATGTAAACGGTATTCAAACCACACATGTAAGGTATCGCCGCAATTGGTAGAGCGAGAGCAATAATTCTAGCCCTAGACCTCCTCTGTAACTCAAAACATGCAACCTGTAGATTTTTTTTAAATGTCGCCTATGGAGATTTTAATATCAATTTACTCGGCGTAACATTATCTTTCACAATATTAAAAAAAATTGGGATAACTTTACTGTTGTCTTATTTTTCAATTAAAAAAAGTGTAATTTTTTTCCCAAAAAAGTGCGCTTGTAAGACCGCTGCGCAAATACGGCGTGACAGAAAGTATTGTAACGATCACCATTTTATTCTCTAGGGTGTTAGAATTAAAAATATATATAATGTTTGGGGGTTCTAATTAGAGGGAAGGAGATGGCAGTGAAAATAGTGAAAAATGACACACATTAGAATTGCTGTTCAACTTGTAATGCCAACGGCCACCACCAGATGGCGCCAACTCACAGAAGGAAAAGCTTGGGACTTCACAAGGCCGCAAAGTCGCGGCCCCAATTACCGGCTGTCACGGGCCCGCCGCAATCGCGCGGTGGGGGCGCACGGAGACACAGGATCCTGTGCCTTCGTGCGCCCCCACCTCCCCCACTGTGCGATCGCGGTGGGCCCGCGGTGGCCAGTAATTGAGGCCACGGCTTCGCGGCCTTGTAGGCCGCAAAGCCACGGCCTCAAATACTGGCGGGCGCGCCAGGTCAAAATTTCTTGTCGCAATTGCGACCTGGCGCCCGGATATTGTCGACCCCTGGCTTATCCTGTCAAACCAAGATGGAGACCTAACACACCTTGTCTTGTCAGTGTCACTCCCAAGCGAAGGAGTATTGGTGTTTGTGTCTATTTGTGGTCGGTTTACTTCCGGCCACCCATAGAGAAGAGTGGTCTGTGTCCGTGTCCGTTCTGCTACAGATCTGTTTTTCCCGGGATCAGAGAGATCCCCTGCTGAGCAAGCGCATCGCAGCCGTAGTCTGCCCCGTGTGAAAGGGGCCTTAATTTGAACCCATTAAGATTGCATCCACCAGTATTATGTAAAAGTAAGTTGCACCTTTCTTTATCCTAGAACACTGAAGGGGCTTCGACAGGAGGGACCATTTAGAAGACCTCACCATGTGCTGCAGGGCAAATTATGTGATTCAATTATATTACAAAAAAAACACACAGTAATGTATCCAGTGGACAGGGCTTTTTTTCTCAAACAATAGGTGCTGGAACTTAACCACGACCCCACAAAACCCCTCCCCCTACACACACCCTCCAAATCACATTAAATTGTGGGTGTGGTCAGTCAAATTATACGAACAGTAGGAGGGTCTTAAAGGGGCATTAAAGTGGAGTTCCACCCATAAATATAACATTACATCAGTAGTTTTAAAAAAATGTCATTAGTCCTTTACGAAATTTTTCTTTTTTTTAGATGCCTTCAAAGTGTTGTTGCTAGGCAGAATAGTTAATCTTCCCACTTCCTGCACCTAGGTGCTTAATGCTTCCTAACCTACACCGCACAGACTCCTGGGAATGTAGTGGGTGTAACTTTCCAGGAGTCTGTGCACTCCCCAGTCTCAAAGAATCATGTGACTTGGACAGCACAGGTGCTGAAACCTGATCTGACACTGCTTGTGCAGCACTGAGCATGTGCGAGATCTGCAAGGCTGAAATCCAGGAAGTCATACAGTCTGGCTTCATGATGCCCACACTTAAGATGGCCCCAGTCAATTTCTATTTTATAAAGTGTCTAAATGCTGTAACAACCTAACAAAACGGACCTTAGTTTACAGACTAACTTTACTAGAATACATTAAGCTTGTGTATTACAGGGGTATTTATATTTAAAAAGTGAAATTGTGGCCGGAACTCCGCTTTAAATACCAGGATTGCAATACATACAGAATGCAGAGCTGTCACTTGTAAACAAAGAAACTGGACTTCTGTGGTGAGCAGGCAACAAAGGGTCTGAGCAGAGGTTATGAACGAAGTTCCACCAAGTTTCCCCTGTAAAAAAGCCCTGCCAGTGGATTACCTGGTATTTACAGTTATCTGCCATCGGCAAATCAACACAATCCAGACTGACTTGCTTATCTCTACAATTGACCTTGAATTCTTTACCACACAGACAGTGGTCTAAAAATCCCAACTGAACCCACATCATATGGTACTTTATCCCAACCACCTACAAATAAGATGGAGGAATGCCACCACATACTACATCTGTGAAGATATGCTGACCAGAAAATGTTAGTTAAGGGTGGAAAGGCATTTATAGAAGCCAAAGCATTTTTAAACCCAGGCCTTTTTTGAACAAAGCTTTTAAGGTTGGAACTTATTCACTTATAAGGTCGGGAGTCATCGGGACAGATACGGGATATTTAGGTCTTATACTCCCGAGATGGTGATTTTAAGTCCCGACGATAGAAGAAGAAGTAGACACCCCAAGGAAATTGCTGAGAGGCATGTTGAGCCCATTAAATATTACATTTTTTTGTCCCAGGTGACCACATCTACAATGTTTTACCATGACCATAAGGGAATATTTAAATTAAACCAGTGCTGTAGAACAAAAAAATGATTTACCAAATATCAGAAAAATTTCACAATATCAAGAGGTTCCCCCTTCAATAATATAGGGGCTTTTTTTATCTGAGAGATCAAATTCTGAAGCCTCGTACACACGACCGAGGAACTCGACGGGCGAAACACATTGTTTTGCTCGTCGAATTCCTTGTTAGGCTGTCGAGGAACTCGACAAGCCATTTTTCTCCATTCCCGTCAAGGAAATAGAGAACATGCTCTCTTTTTGGCTCGTCGAGTTTCTCGACAGTTTTCTCGACGAAAATGTACACACGACCGGTTTCCTCGGCAAGAGAATATCTCCCAGCAAGTTTCTTGCTGGTTTTTGCCGAGAAACTAGGTCGTGTGTACGAGGCCTGAAATTTACTTTACCAGAACATAATTACACACAAAGAAATACTCACATTAGGAAGGTGAACGCAGTTAGACTTCACGTCATACTCTATGTAGGCCACTTCTTTCTTATCCTCATCCTTGCCATCCCTGGTGTAGCAGATGTCTCTAGTCCGATTGATAAGTCTATCGATATGTTCCATGGAGTACAAACACAATGCCGATGCCTCGCTTACCTTCCCAGATGCCGCGTGCCACTGGGAGAACACGGCAAACAGCACATCTCCCCTGGTGTTTAAAATCCTCTAGCCAGGTGTTCTCCAGGTTGCGCAATGTAGGCGGCCTGGAGAAGGTTGTAGGTCTTAAAACCATCTTTTGTCTGACAGCTAAGAGGCAACTCAACGTAAGAATAATAATGGGAGTCATCGGGACAGATACGGGATATATAGGTCTTATACTCCCGAGATGGTGATTTTAAGTCCCGACGATAGAAGAGGAAGTACACATTGGACCGATGGGTGAAGACCTTAATAAAGTGATGGTTATACTCCGAAAGTCTCCCCACTACAGCAAGCTTGGCAGTTTCCTCATAGTAGAAGACGGAATGGGGGTTCAGCACCTGCGTTGAGGCTCCGAGTAGTGATTGGAGGAATACCACCGACTCCTTTACTTGTGTAGCCCCTTCCCACAAACAAGAGGGGTGTAGAATCCTTAGAAAGTCCAGCTAAACCAACTGTGGTGACATTCGGGTCATTTGCAGCAACATACTGGGAGTCTACTGGTCTTTCTGGTCGGAAGAGGACAACATCAACAGATCCCAAAAGTCTTTTTTCACAGATACCCTGGAAAACGCTGCCACAGACTATCAGTTCGTTTTGACTTGGAACGACCAGCAGAAGCTTATTGTGGTTGTTAGTGTTTTGTACATGGGCGCACTCTGTAGTCACTGGGGGCAAACAGTCCTTGCTGTCCAAAACTGGTCCAGTCTGTACCGGCAGCTTCTCCAGCTCCAGGTCCTCAGTGAGCTGATAAAGATAGTTTGTAGCTCCAAGATACAGAGTCCCTGTATTGGTATCCAATGTGAGGTGGTTGAACGTGGTTTTGTTCTGTGAAAACGTGACATAGGCTTGTGTGACCGTGATGGTTGTCCCAAGGAAACACAAAGCAGAAAGGAGAACAGTTCCTGGAGGCATGATGACCATTCTGCCAAAAAAAACAAAACAGATATATAGATAAGTTTCAGCCATTTTTAAAAAGACCAAAATGATGGCACACAGTAAAATACCAACCTACAATGATGCAAATAAATAAACTTGAGTCAAGATACTGTTAATGGCAACCAATCAAGTATTTATTGCACATTGCACTAGGCAAATTTAGGTTAGCTTAGATAATGATTTGATGATTACCGTACTTAGATGATCACTTAGATAGGGCTGCAACTAACGATTATTTTCATAATCGATTAGTTGGCTGATTATTGTTTTGATTAATCGGTTAATAACCTTAAAAAAAAGTGTGGCTATACAACAACGTCTTCGTTAAAAAAAAATATAATTTCAAGACACGTTCGTTCGATTTTTTAATCGTCAGTGGGGTCAAATCGACGTTCGTTTTTAACCACAGTGACAGGGAAGTTTAGAAATAATAGAACATTTCTTGGGCAAAGGAAATTTCAGACAGTGTACATGGTTTTCATTTCATTCAGTGGATGTACAAAGATTATTTGTATTACTATAATATTAACAGTAGTGATAATTTGCTCTTTTATGCACTATAAATGGCTAATTTCGTTTCTTTAACCCATTATGTTACTGGCCGATTAATCGATTATGAAAATAGTAATCGATTCATTTCATAATCGATTCGTTGTTTCGGCCCTACTCTTAGATGATTTAGGGCAATGTGACAGGTTCCTTGATAGACCATCTGCCCCCACACCCACCCCCCTACCCATCAACTTCCTGTGCTCGTTGCCACCATATTTGACTGTTAGGCCTCGTACACACGACGGACATGTCCGATGAAAACGGTCCGCGGATTTTGGTCTGATGGCTGTACACACCATCAGACCAAATTTCCCGTGTACAGCGAACGCGGTTGCCGCGCCGTCGCCGCGACGATGACGCAGTGACGTGCGCGACCCTGGAAGGTCAATGCTTCCACGCATGCGTCGAATCACTTTGACGCATGCGAGGGCTTTCGGCCGAGCGGACATGTCCGGTGAGTCGTACAGACGACCTAACATGTCCGACGGACAGGCTTCCAGCGGACATGTTCTTAGCATGCTAAGAAACATTTGTCCGCTGGAAACCTGTCCCGATCCGCCGGAAAATTGTCCGGTCGGCCGTACAGACGTACAGATTGTCCACGGAAACTGGTCCCGCAGACCAGTTTCAGCGGACATGTTTCGGTTCGTGTGTACTAGGCCTTAAAGCAATGTAAGGTTCATGTTGTGTTGTGCTTGAGCATGACGGGTATCCACCCAGATGTTGTATATTAGGGAAAAGGGGAGAAGGTCACGTGCTTCCCCCATACCAGGCACTTCAGATATCTGGATGGAACAGTGGTAGAGCATATAAAGGGGTGGGTGGAGTGGAGGGGGGGGGGGGGGGGGGGCTGAGAGAATCTGTCACATTTCCCTGAATGGCTCCTGGCTAAGGAGTAAGGCTACTCCAGAAAAAAAACATCACTTATTTCCCATTGTCCCATTGGGTAGACTTTTCTTCACTTCCTTCCCAGAGATACAAGAGTGGGTGTAGTAGCACACAATCGGAAATTCCGACAAGAAACCAAGGATTTTTTCCGACGGAAATGTTGGCTCAAACTTTTGCTGCATACACACGGTCATGCAAAATTCCGACCATCAAGAACGCAGTGACGTACAACACTACGACGAGCCAAGAAAAATGAAGTTCAATGCTTCCGAGCATGCGTCAACTTGATTGCGAGCATGGGTGGTTATTTTGTGCATCGGAATTGCATACAGACGATCAGAATTTCCGACAAGATCTTTTCTTGTTAAAAAATCGAGAACTAGCTCTCAATTTTTTTTTTGTCGGAAATTCCAACAGAAAAAGTCAGATGGAGCCTACACACGGTGAATATTTTTGACCAAAAGCTCACATCGCACTTTTCTTGTCGGAAATTCCGACCGTGGTGTACGCGGCATATGGGAAAAATCAGCACAGTTATCCCCTTTAGAGAATTTCCCCTCCTGGTTTTGATAGCAATTGTAAAATTTGGGTTTTTTTTCATCTGTATTTTTCTTTTCAATGACAGTGGTACCAAAACAATATAAAAGGTGAACCCCCACAGGGAGGACATATATATATAAGGATTCTAATATTTCTGTACTCTATCTGAAACAAAAAAAAATCGTTTTTGACACAAGTGTTTACTACTATGCTTATATTGCATTCACCCGATTTGTATGGTGACACTGTTTATTATTATGGCATGGCATTCAGCTTGATTTCAAAACAGGCTAGCATTGAGACCGCAATGGTCAGATTTGAAGCATAAATTAACAAGAAAATAACAACGGAGAAGCATACTTGAAGGAAATCCAATTTTCCCAGTTGGTAAGGTATCACGGTGTAAAAATTGCTTTCACTCAGGGCTTTTTCTAAATTGGATATTAGCTTGCATGAGAGGCAGAGCTCGGAAGAAGCCCGTGGAAAATGTTTTTTAGCAGTATTTTCCAAAGGAGGAACGAGGGAGCCATTATAATGTTAAAGACGAAGTACTGACCCAAGCGTTTGCCAGGCCCTCGTGGCTGCTTAGAAAC